>NC_090440.1:1283552091-1283855122 GCF_031143425.1 Pleurodeles waltl | reverse complement strand
GCCCCAAAAACCTCCAACCTCCGCAGCAGCCCTGGTACCGAGACACGGGGATCCCGTACATAAACCAATGCATCATCCGCATACAGAGCGATTACATGAGTAGACCACCCCACCCGGATCCCCCACGGCTCCACCTCCTCGCGCAGCCATATCGCCAGTGGCTCCACTGCCAGAGCAAACAATAAAGGTGAGAGCGAGCATCCCTGTTTTGTGCCCCTACCGATCTCCCAGACTTTCGAGAGTTCCATCTTGACCCGCATCTGTGCAGTAGGAGCAGTATACAACAACCGCACCCAAGCGCAGAAACTGGGGCCAAACCCCATGCCCTGCAGGATCTCTGAAAGATACCCCCACTCAACCGTATCAAAGGCTTTTTCCAAGTCCAAAGATACCGATGCCAACTCACTCTCCATATCTCCGGTCTTGTGCAGGATATGCGTCAGGCGGCACAAATTATAGGACATACTGCGACCATGAATAAACCCACATTGATCCTCGAGCACAAGACCCGTAATCACCCCACGTAGACGAGTGGACAAGATCTTACAAAGTATTTTAACATCACTGTTTAACATGGTACGCTGGCAATATGAGGAAGGATCACCAGGGTCTCCCCCCGCCTTAAGCTTCAAACATACAATGCCCTGACGCATGGTGTCTGGCAACATACCACGCACACAAGCCTCCTCAAAGACCTCCAATAGTTTCTCCCGTAAAGATAAGAACGTTTGATACAATTTGATAGGAAAACCAACACTGCCGGGGGATTTGGACTTAGTCATTGCAGCCACTGCCTCACTCACCTCCTCTGCGGTGATCGCAGTCTCAAGGGCATCCCTACTGTCCAGGCCCCATTGGGGGAGCATCATCCCCTTCAAATGGGATAGAACCCGCCCTCGACACTCTCTGGAGATGTGCCGCCAGCTCTCCCAGTACATCCGTGCGCTTTGTGAGCATTACACCGTCCGTGTTCCTAATGTGCAATATAGGAGAGGCCTCCCCCTCCCGCTTCAGAATCCAAGGCAAAAGTTTGCCAGATTTGTTTCCCTCCCTGTGCAGCCGCTGCCTATACCCCTTAAGTGAGATCAGACTTAAAGTGTCCCAAACAACTGTTTACCTCCTTGTATAACCTGAGTTCTTCCCGATCAGCCAAACTCGCATCCGGTGGCTGCTGTTGCAGAACTTCACTTCCAGCATTGTAAGATCCCGCTCCAATTGCCTGCGTATCCCGCACACCATGCCTATACACTCCCCCTTATGACTGAATTCATAGCTTCCCACTCCAGCCCCCTAGTCTGTGTAGTATTCCAGTTCAAATCTAACTACTGTATAATGGCCTCACCCCCCACATCAGTAAGTAGGTCCACTGGCATATGCCAACTATGCGCCAGAGATGAGGCCTCTGTGCCCCACTTCAACTGCAACCGCACCGGTGCATGATCGGATAAGAATCTGCCCATACGCATGACATCCAGTACTTGTGAGCTACTAAGACCACCCAAAAGAAACCTGTCCAGACTGGTATGCGTAGTATGTGTTCTGGAATGACAAGTGTATTCCCTGCCCTCTGGGTGCAATTCCCTCCAGCAATCCCATAGTCCCAATTGTGCCACCACTTCCCTGAGAGACTTCACCATCAAGGGTTTAGTTCCCAGGTTCAGCGGGAGGCGGTCCAAATCACCGTGCAAGACACAATTGTATTCCCTCCGACCAATGGCCCATCCACATCGTCCTCCAAAATCTCTGGTGTTCTGGTGTAGAAGGATTGATCATCAGTGTTAGGTGCGTACGTATTCAGGATAACTCTGTGCAGGCCATCCAACATACCCTCCACCAAAACATATCGGCCCTCCACATCCACTGCACTATACATGTGGGTAAACGGGACCGCCAGAGACACCCACACTGACACACCTCGTGCGTAGGAGGAGAAGGAGGATGAGAACATCTGACTCCGTCACTTCTTAGACAATTTGTGTGCCTCCTCTTCAGTCATTTGTGTTTCCTGAATGCAGGCAATATGTACTATATGCCTCTTGAAAAATGAGTGTACCCTCTAGCGTTTGGTGTAACTTTTCAATCCCCGAACATTCCAGGTCAACATATTATTTTGACATCTCATAGCGATACTTTATTGCCCTCCCTCCTGAAAAAATACCTCCCCCCTGTTACCCACCCCCAAGGAACGACAAGGAAATGACAAATAGCAGATCTCGCCCTCATATCTGCAATGTTGAAAAAACATCCAACTTTGACCCACATAGTCATTCAGAACCCCCAGGCCCCCAACCCCCACCCCGGATATACAGTAAAACAACCATAGCAAACTATACTGTAATTCCATTCCGAGAATGCCGCCAGGACAACAGCCTAATCCCCAACTTACCATATTTTAAGTCCTACCACACATGTGGAGTGATTCCCCCTCTCCCCGGCATCAGTCCATCAAGGACCCGGGTACCACCCCAATCTTGGTTTGTGAAGCAGTAGAAGAGGCCCCCCCAATGGTGAGCGGAGCCAGTGAGGCCTCAGCTCTCGCCCCAATGTAACTTCCAGGGTCGACCCCCACCCAGCAGTGAGGCGGCACAGTGGCACCCTGAATCAAGAATGTCATAGTCCGGGCCGGCAGGGGGGGCTCCCCCAGCCGCTCATCCCTGAACCACATCCAGATCTCCGGCCAGACCAGCAGACACCACCGCCATTGTTCCATCCTGTTGTATCTCCACTTTAGGAATAGAGTTCACAGCCGATCCGCCAGTCCCAGTGTCTTGCAGCGGACCTACCATCCGCGACCTCCAATCCAGGCTTTCCACTCCTGAGGCCCGTGAAGCAACGCCTCCAGCACCCTCCATCCTCCCCAGGATCGCTTTATCCCACATCTCCATCCAGCGCCACACCTCCTCTGGGCGCTCGAAGAAATGCGATCTCCCACCTGAGATCACCTTGAGACGTGCAGGACACAGGAGCATATAACGAATGTTCATGGCTTGGAGTTTTGCCTTGACCTCCATGAATCCTTTTCGAGAACCTTGCACTTTCTTTGTGTAATCAGGATAAATAGATATCTTGCAGTTCTCATAAATTGCCTTATAGGACTCACGGGCAGCCCGCAACACACAGTTGCGATCCTTGTATTTCAGAAGGTGGGCAATGATGGCTTTGGCCGGCGCACCAGGACGGGGAGGCACAACAACTGCTCTGTGTGCACGCTCCACCACAAACACCTTAGATAGACCCGAAGGCTGCAACACATCTCTGATTCAGTTTTCAACAAACGATTCCACAGCAGACCCTTCAGCACGTTCCGGAAAGCCCAGCAGCCTGACATTGTTTCGTTGGGACCTCCTCTCTGCATCTTCCAACCTCGCCTCCAACTGTCCGACCGCAGAGGTGGCGTGCACCATCTGTTTCCTCACAGCCTCACCTCCGTTTGTAGCTCAACAATGGATCCCTCCGCCACTTTGACCTTATTGGACACCTATCGAAGGTCCGCCCAAAGCAAATTAACCTCCACTGCCACAGTCTCTATCTTAACCTCCAGTGCCACCCTCGAGCCCTGGAGGGCCGCGAGGAGCTCCGCATTTGAAGGTTCGTCAGCATTCGCTGGTACCCTCGCACCATCCCCACTGCTGTCCGAACAGGCCGGGCGCTGTGGCAAGGGTACCGGGGTAGTATACTGCTCCATGGTATTACCCTGTGAGGGATCCATCTGCTTGTGCTGCCTCATTCCGCTCCATCCTCGGGCCAGGTCTCCTACCCAGTCTCAGTTACAGTTACAGCAGGGGGGCTGCTGGCACAGTCCACACTGCAAATACCACTGTAGCAAAGTACACTGCCCCCCGGGCCAGTAGTTACCATGATCCGCCTCTGTTATCCACAGTGTACAAATCAAAGGTCACTTGCACCCTCGACTGGGGGGATCCCCCTCAAAGCACTTGCAAATAAGGGCCAACTGGAACAAGAGATCCAAACTGTGGATTTCCAGGGCGCTCACCAACCGGTCAACCAGTCTCCAAGTCACAGCGCGATCCTCCTAAGCTCTAACTGGCCCCTCCATGGCCAGTATGAGGTGCAGCTGCCCGTCCTCCAGACCCAGGGGCACCGCCACACAGTTTGAGGGCCACACGTCCAACAGGACCATCCGGAGCGGCAGCCGAGCAACCGCCGCCCATCCTCCAACCGCGCGCCCCGTGACAGACCC
This sequence comes from Pleurodeles waltl, assembly GCF_031143425.1. Classification (NCBI taxonomy): domain Eukaryota; kingdom Metazoa; phylum Chordata; class Amphibia; order Caudata; family Salamandridae; genus Pleurodeles; species Pleurodeles waltl. Next base: position 1,283,850,921 of record NC_090440.1, on the reverse strand, counting down.
AGCTGGAGGTCACCAGTTTGCCCTCACCTGCAGGCTCCACTCGCCACAAGCTCCCGACTGGAGCACCAGGGCCCAATTGTCGCTGCCGCACTCCCAGCGGGACCACCGCCAACCTCTCACAATTGAGGCCTACTAGCAGACACACCCTTCAGTGCCGCCACCGCAGCCGCCTGCCGCCTCCAAGCGAGCCCACTGGGTCCAACCGCAACCACCAGCACGGCCCAGAAAAGTTGTGCACTCTCTGTCTCCGATCTGGCCTCACTGGCGCAGGGAGGGGGATCGCGCCGTGCCCAGTCCCACCACTTGAGGTCCTGCTGCTGAAAAGTGGGGCTTTACACCATACAAGGTACCCCAGGATCATTGAAGGATTACAACAGGAACGAGAGCTCATTAGGAGTGCATCCCGCTGGCCATGTTCCTTGGCCACGTCCCTGGTGACAAAATATTTTCAAATGTTTAAAGTAACTGTGTGTCAGAGAAAGGGAAATATGTGCACTCAAAGTTGTGGTCTGACACCCCCCTGTGCCATTTCTTCCCAGACCAGAGTGTTCCTTACTTAAATGGTCAGATTGGGAAGAGTATTTCGTGAATTACTTATTAGCCTTGGAAGAAGAGAATGATGAACAGTTTACACCATCTAGGAGGAAAAAGATTCTATTGCATAACCTTGCTCCTGAGGGGTTACGTGTTTATAATAAAATTGAGAAGAAAGATAGGCAAACGGATGATACAAATACTTTTAAAGACACATTTGAATGCATATGGGGAGAAAATCATATTAAAGGAGGGGGCCATTCCAGTCTGTCACAAAGTTAGGAACATGCCTGAAAAGTTAAGAGAAAATGTTATGAAGGGATTGGAATTGTTAGAAAAAAAAGGAATCATTGAACCAATAGAAAGTGCAGAATGGTTGGCTCCCCTGGTAGTAGCTCGTAAATCAGATGGGCGGTTGCGCCTTTGCATTGAACTTAGAGAACTGAACAAAAATATTGTCATTGACAAGTTTCCCCTACCTAAAATTGATGAACTACTGTCTCAATCCACAGGTGCAAAATGGTTCTCTATGATAGATCTAACTTCAGCCTACCATCAAGTCCAGTTACACACATCAAGCAGGAACCTCACAGCCTTCATCACTCCATTCGGATGTTTTAGGTTTGTCAGTATGCCATTTGGTCTGGCACCAGCAGTAGCTGCGTTCCAGCGCTTAGGCCCTCATTACAACATTGGCAGTAAATCCCGCTTACCGCCGTGCAGAAGACCACCAACACACCGTTGAGGAATTCCGCCACAGCTATTACGACCCACAGCTCGGAATCCGCCAAAATCTAGACACCCACCCAAGTCCGCCACACCAAAGGTCAGTGATAAACTGGCGATAACAAAACCTCCACCATCACGCCAACAGGAATACGCCCACACTATCACGACCCATGAATCCACGCGGCGGCCTTTCAACCGCGGTATTCCATTGGCGGTACAAACCGCTGCACTCAAAATACATACACATTTACAAAACACTACCACATTGGACAAATCGAAATACACACACCTGATACACATACACACCCCTCCCACACACCCAATACAATGTAAAACACCCACTCACATTACCCACAGACTCTTACAACCAAACATTTCGAAGAAGCAGAGAGATAGAAAAGCAAAGACCACACCAGCTGACAAAGGCACACAACACCATTACTCATACACATCCACACACAAAACACCACACACCCCTAAACATCACCCCACACATCACAACACACACCAGCTCACGCATCACCCATACCACCCCATGGCACTGCAAAGACACCCCATGTTTTCTGAGGAGGAGCTCAGGGTCATGGTGAAGGAAATCATCCGGGTAGAGCCACAGCTATTCGGATCACAGGTGCAGCACACCTCCACAGCTAGGAAGATGGAGCTATGGCTCAGAATCGTGGACAGGGTCAACGCAGTGGGACAGCACCCAAGAACACGGGATGACATCAGGAAGAGGTGGAACGACCTACGGGGGAAGGTGCGTTCCGTGGTCTCAAGACACCACATTGCAGTTCAGAGGACTGGCGGCGGACCCCCACAACTAACAACATGGGAGGAGCAGGTCTTTGCTATACTGCATCCTGAGGGCCTCTCGCAGGAGTAGCTGGAGGAATGGACTCTGGTAAGTCAAATTTTTAACTACCATATCCCCCACCCTACCTGCATGCTATCACATACCCCCACCCTCACCCTCACCCCCATCACTCCAACTCCTCACATATGTCCCACTATCACAAACCACCCATCCCAACACCAAGCCCTGCATGCAACAACAGCGCATGGACACCCATCACCAATGCATGTTCACTACACATACCCACACAGATCCCCAAACCAAATATAACACAATGTCCTACACAAGAATGTAAGCACTGGGGTACAGGGTCGCCCACCCATTGCACACCATGGCACACACAGATGCAATAATCATGCCTTTACACCCCTGCAGGACCCCTACCCAACGTCACCGGACAGGAGATTCCAGACTTGTCCACTCCCCCCACAGAAGAGGCCACAGTGATGACAGCAGCTCTGTCCAACTGGATTTAGATGACCAACCCGGCCCATCTGGGACCTCGGGACAGTTGGTTCCCCTGACACAGTCATAGGCCACCACAGAACCTCCCCCCTCAGGAAACACCAGCACAGCACCCACCCAGTGGGCCCATACCTCTGTCCCCATGAAACGTCAAGCAGCAGTGTGCCCACCACTACAGGGAACCCAGGCAAACCCACCACCCCAAGAACAACAGGGACCTGGGGGCAGTGGCAGCGGGCATACGGTTCATGGGACAGAGGCCCAGGAAAACCGGGGAACTGGGAGGTCTGCTGTGCGACAGGGGGAGGACAGGCCCAGGGAACCCACTCTCCATGAGGCCCTCTCCAACATCATGGGAGCGTACCACCATTCCCAGGAGACAATGGCAACGGTCCTGGCCAAATTTCAGGAGACCCAGCGACTGCAGGAGGAACAGTATTTGGGGTTCAGGGAGGAACTCAAATCCATCATTCCACCCTGGGCACCATTGTAGAGGTGCTGAAGGACCTTGTGAACACCAGGAGGAACACTGTGGCACAACAAGGGGCCCCTGACACTAGCCTGGACGATGGACTGCCCACCACCTCCGCCGGCGCTAGTGGACAGGAGGCACCTCCACTGGACCACGACACCAGCACCCCACCCCCTGCAGATAGAGAACCACCCCGCAAGCGGTCCCTGAGATCCAAGAAAATAATAGAGAACAATGCCAAGATCCCTGCAAAGAAATGAGACCATCCTGATTGTCATCCTTCTGTCCCACTTTGTCACCCTGTCCATCCTTAAACTGCCCTAGCTCCACTTCCTATGCCCCTTTGGACAAAGCAACTGTGAGACAAATAGACAGGACTCTGCCATGGAAATTCCTCCACCATCACCCCTGACCACTTTAATACCACCTCCACCACTTTTCACTTAAATAAACACCCTTGAATCACAAAAGCATCTGGAGTCAGTCTGTGCTTTCGAAAATGTGTATTTGCAATAACTGAGGAAAATACCAATGTCCATTCAATTTGTCAACATACCTATGTCACACAGCTCTAGTCCATGAGGTAATATACCAGAGGTCACACAGTGGGACCCACATCTGTGAAATGGAAAGGCAAAGTGACAAGTCAGAGCCCATACAATGAGTGAAAGTGACAAACAGATGATAGGTCTTACAATTTTATCAGATGTAGGAGGCGGTGATGTCTTTTTACCAGTGTCTCACTGGAAGTATTGCTGAATCACATTGTTTCTGTTGTTTATTTCCTCCTCTCTGCCTCCTCTTCTTCACTGTCCACAGGCTCCACAGCTGCCACAAGACCCCCTTCTGGACCATCCTCCTGCAGAAAAGGCACTTGTCTTTGCAAAGCCAAGTTGTGCAGCATTCAGCAGGCCACAATGATCTGGCACACCTTCTTTGGTGAGTAGTAGAGGGAACCACCTGTTATATGGAGGCATGGGAACCTGGCCTCCAGGAGGCCGAAGGTCCTCTCTATGACTCTCCTAGTTCGCCCATGTGCCTCATTGTAGCATTCCTCTGCCTTTGTCCTGGGATTTCTCACTGGGGTCAGTAGCCATGACAGGATGGGGTACCCAGAGTCACTTGCAAATGTCAAGGGACAACTGTTAGACACACACTAACCCTTAGGGACAACCTCAGACAACTATTCACATGGTATAGGGTCCTTGTCCTCACCTATTAGCCACACACGGTGCCTCTGGAGTTGCCCCATCACATAAGGGATGCTGCTATTTCTCAGAATGTAAGCGTCATGCACTGAGCCAGGAAACTTGGCCTTCACATGGGAAATGTACTGGTCTGCCAAACACACCATCTGCACATTCCTAGAATGGTAGCTCTTCTGGTTTCTGTACACCTTTTCACTCCTGCGTGGGGGGACCAAGGCCACATGTGTCCCATCAATGGCACCTATGATGTTGGGGATATGTCCGTCCCAGGGCATAGAAGTCACCTTTCACTGTAGGCAAATCCTCCACCCGAGGGAACACGATGTAGCTGCGCATGTGTTTCAGCAGGGCAGACAACACTCTGGACAACATGTTTGAAAACATTGGCTGAGACATCCCTGATGCTATGGCCACTGTAGTTTGAAAAGACCCACTTGCCAGGAAATGGAGTACTGACAGGACCTACACTAGAGGGGGGATTCCTGTGGGATGGCAGATAGCTGAAATCAGGTCTGGCTCCAACTGGGCACACAGTTCATCGATAGTGGCACGATCAAGTCTGTAGGTGACTATTACATGTAACTGCGCTGGCTTTGTAGACCGTCGCGGTAGGCGGTCGAAGACACCGGCGCAATCCTGCATTGGTTAACATTGGACCCTATGGGTCCCAGGAGGCAATGACGATGTACGCCGGCGGTGACAGTAGGCACCGCCGCAGATGTGACCGCCATTTTCTGTCTGTTCAATCACTTGATACCTGATCTTCGACAGGAGATGACCTACACTGCAAGTGCTGCTGTGAAATCAGTGTGGAAGCAACAATGGCTCATGTTTCTGGGGAAAGGGCCCCTGCCTTCACATCGGGGGAGTTGGACAAACTAGTGGATGGGGTCCTCCCCCAGTACACGCTACTCTACGGTCCTCCAGGCAAACAGGTGAGTACACTGAGAGCATGCTGTATGGGCAATGCCTGTTTGGAGTGGTGTGAATGGAAGATACAAGGGTAGGGGGGAATGAGACCTGCATGACTGGACGATGAGTGTATGTGAGTCTGGGCAAGGGTGGGAACATGTGCCAAGGACTGCGACGGTCCGGACGGGTACAGTTTTTCCTTTTGCCCTGTACTATTCCTCTAGGTCAGCGCCCACCAGAAGAAGGATATTTGGCGTGCCATCGCCAAGGACGTCCAGACCCTGGTGGTCCACCACAGACGGAGCACCCACTGCTGGAAAAAGTGGGAGGACATTCGCCGCTGGAGCAAGAAGACGGCAGAGGCCCAGCTGGGGATGGCCTCCCAACGTGGGAGGGGTGCCCGTTGCACCATGACCCCCCTGATGTTCCGGATCCTGGCGGTGGCGTATCCGGAGTTGGATGGGCGCTTGAGGGCATCATAGCAGTCACAAGGGGGTGAGTACCGTCACATCCATCTGACTCTGCGTGCATTGGAGATGTCTGGGTGTGGGAGCTGGGCAGTGGGTTACCCTAGACTAGGGCGAGCTCTGTAGTCAAGTACCCTTTGTGAGGCAGGCTAAGTGGCACCCCAACACCACCAGTGGTAAGAGCCGTCAACACCTAGTCAGGCTCCTGTGACTTCAAGGTGTGCAGCAATCAGGCATAGGCCATGTACCCCATGTCCCTGTGATTAACTAGGGAACTCTAAGTGCATGGCGTAGTGCAGAGGGCTGCTGTGTCTGTAGTGTCCGCCAACGGTAGCGGTATCGCATGCACTGAACATGTCTTTCTTCTTTCTTCCCCCCACCTTTTTGTGGTCTCCCTGTTCTTGTGTGCATTAGAATCATCAGGCGGAGGAGCTGTGCCACCGGAGCAGGAGGGAGCTGCATCCCTCATGGCCCTGGAGACGGAGACAACGGAGTCAGAAGTCACCAGTGGGACGGAGGGCGAGGGGAACTCAACAGCGGGGACAGGAGCAGAGACCAGCGACAGCGACTCCTCCTCTGATGGGAGCTTCCTTGCGGTGGCGGGCCCCTCTGTGCCCCCGCATCAACAGGTACAGTCGCCACCCCCCTACCAGCATCGCCCTCCCAATAGCCCCTCAGCGTGTGTCCGGTGGCCGCTCTCCCAGGAGGGTGGGCATCTCCTTCGCCCCAGGCACCTCAGGCCCTGCCCCAGTCAGCCCTGCTGCCCTCAGTGAGGAGGCTATTGACCTCCTGAGATCCCTCACTGTTGGGCAGTCTACCATTCTGAATCCCATCCAGGGTGTAGAGAGGCAGTTGCAACAGACCAATGCATACCTGGAGGGCATTCATTCTGGCCAGGCAGCCCAACAGAGAGCATTTCAGGCTCTGGCCTCTGTACTGATGGCAGCCATTGTCCCTGTGTCCAGCCTCCCCCCTCCAACTTCCTCCACCCAGACCCAATCCCCAGTACCTTAGCCTATCCTAAGCACACCATCAGATCAGCATGCACACACCTCAACACACAATGGTGGCTCTGGCAAACATAAGCACCACACATCCCACAGGCACTCACAGAAGCATCATACCCATGCAGACATGCCAACATCCACTGCCTCCACTGTGTCCCCCTCCTCCACGTCTCCCTCCTCCCTCCCTGTCTCGTCTCCACTCACACCTGCATGCACTACATCTTCAAACACTACCTCCATCACCAGCACACCCATCACCACACACTGCTCACGTGCAGTCACCACCTTCACTACCATTCACACATCCCCTGTGTCCTCTCCCAGTGTGTCTGTGAGCCCTCCTCCCAAACTACACAAACGCAGCCACACACCCACCCAACAGCCATCCACCTCACGACAGCCTCCAGCCCATGCACCGTCACCCAAAGTCAGCATACAAACACCTCCTGCAACCATTACCTCTTCCTCCACTCCCAAACCCCCTCCATCTACACGTCCCAGTGTGTCAAAACAGCTTTTCCTCTCAAATGTCGACCTCTTCCCTACACCTCCACCCCTGTCCGTCCCCTAGGGCCCGCCTTTCCAGGTCCCAACCCAGCACCTCAGCCACCACATCACCGGGCACAGTGGTGCCAGAAATATCCGGATTCGGGAGTGCGCCAAGCAACATGGCTGCCAGTGTCCCAAGGAGTGAGTCCCAGGACATTACTCCACTTCAAAAACAGAAGAAGTTGCCCAAATCCCGGAGGGAGAAGGCCAAAACACCTGCCACCAAGGGCTCAGCCAAGACAACAGTTGGGAGTGGCAAGACAGCTGCGCCACCATCCAAGGTGGGGAAGGGCCTGAAAAATAAAGGCAAGTCAACGTCACCGCCAACCTGCACAGCGGACAAGACCGCCACCGGCACCGCCACATGCACTGCCGCATCGGGCACCGCCGCCAGCATCCAAGATACTGAGCCCTTCACTAGCACTGCAGACACTGTGCCCTTCAACAGCCCCGCGGTCAGTGAGCCCACCACCAGCATCACCGCTCATGACTCCGCCGCCATCACCGAGGTCAGTTAGCCCACCACCAGCACCGCTCCTCATGACACGGCCGCCAGCACAGAGGTCAGTGAGCCCGCAACCAGCACCACCGCTCATAACACCGTCGTCAGCACCGAGGTCGGTGAGCCCCCGCCAGCACCGCCGCCCAATGGCCGCCGCCAGCGCCGCCGCTACTGAGCCCACCGCCAGCACCGCCAGCGGCCACGCCACATTCTGAGCCAGTGGCACCACCGCAGACATGACTGCCATCCCCAGTGGTCATTCGTACGAGGCTGGTGGTCAGTTCCAGGGGCCTGGGCAGCTTCCATGTTGCCCCACCGTCAGTGGACTGTCACATCCACTAACTCAGTCCTTGGCAGGATGAAGCACTCTGGGCACAATGCCCCCTCCAGAATCAGTGCACTGTCACATCCACTACCTCTGTCCCTGGCAGGATGAAGTATTCTGGGCACAAAGCCCCCTCCAGAACCAGTGGAGAAAGGCATCCACTACCTCTGTCCTTGGCAGGATGAAGCACTCTGGGCACGAAGCCCCCTCCAGAACCAGTGGAGAAAGGCATCCACTACCTCTGTCCTTGGCAGGATGAAGCACTCTGGGCATAAAGCCCCCTCCAGAACCAGTGGAGAAAGGCATCCACTACCTCTGTCCTTGGCAGGATGAAGCACTCTGGGCACAAAGCCCCCTCCAGAACCAGTGGAGAAAGGCATCCACTACCTCAGTCCTTGGCAGGATAAAGCACTCTGGGCATAAAGCCCCCTCCAGAACCAGTGGAGAAAGGCATCCACTACCTCTGTCCTTGGCAGGATGAAGCACTCTGGGAACAAAGCCCCCTCCAGAACCAGTGGTGATAGGCATCCACTACCTCTGTCCTTGGCAGGATGAAGCACTCTGGGCACAAAGCCCCCTCCAGAACCAGTGGAGAAAGGCATCCACTACCTCAGTCCTTGGCAGGATAAAGCACTCTGGGCATAAAGCCCCCTCCAGAACCAGTGGAGAAAGGCATCCACTACCTCTGTCCTTGGCAGGATGAAGCACTCTGGGAACAAAGCCCCCTCCAGAACCAGTGGTGATAGGCATCCACTACCTCTGTCCTTGGCAGGATGAAGCACTCTGGGCACAGAGCCCCCGCCTGAGCCAGTGGAGACTGTTATCCAATTGAGAGACTTTGGCTTTGCACTCCCCAGGATAAAGCAGTGGGCAACCCACCCACTGGAGAGACTGTGGCTTTGCACTCCCCAGGATAATGCAGTGGGCAACCCACCCACTGGAGAGACTTGAGAGGCTGTGGCTTTGCACTCCCCAGGATAAATCAGTGGGCAACCCACCCACTGGAGAGACTTGAGAGACTGTGGCTTTATACTCCCCAGGATAAAGCACTGGGCAACCCACCCACTGGAGAGACTTGAGAGACTGTGGCTTTGCACTCCCCAGGATAAAGCAGTGGACAACCCACCCACTGGAGAGACTTGAGAGACTGTGGCTTTGCACTCCCCAGGATACATCAATGGGCATGGAGCCCCCTCGTGGAGCTGGCGTCGTGTACTCATCAGGCTGAGGTGCCCCCCCTTCCCTTCCCCCTGAGGTTCCTGTTTTTTTTCCAACTGATGCCCCTGAAGTGTTCGCTCCATTTCAATCGGGTATCTTGTGTGGGCCTCACCCATGCATTTTGGGCCCAATGGTCCACAGACTATATTGGTGCAGTACCTGGACGTGAATTCTTGGTGTACATATTTGTTTATAGTGTATATAAAATTTTGACTAATTGATTTTACATGATTACAATCGTTCAACTCATTTCCTTTTGTCATTGCGTTCTTCCAGGGGGGTTGGGGAGTGTAAATGTAATGTTTCAGCATGTATTGGTGTGTGTGTTGTGGGTTAGGGTGGGGGTGTGGGTGTTGCGTGTTGCGTGTGTGTGTCACTCTCTTCCCCCCCCTCTCCTGTGTTGTAGGTGCAGTACTCACCGTGGTCGTCGCCGCCGTTGGTCGTGCTCCTGGTAGAGGAGCAGGAAGACAATCGCAGGGAGTATTTGAAGTTCAGGCTCCATGGCATCCTGGTTCCTCGTGGGTTGTGTAGAGGTGAGTGTTTCCCCTTCCAAGTCCTGTTTCCGCTGTGTTTTTGTTTGTGTTGTATCCACCCCTGAAAAGGTGGCGGATTGGCCTGTCATAATAGTGTGGGCGGTACATTGTCTTCCGCCTGACTGTTGGAGGTGACCGCCATGCTGTTTGTCTGTACCGCCATGGCGGCCAGAGTGTTAACATGGCTGTCTATGTTGGCGGTTTCCGCCGTGGTCGTAATCCCATTTTATTTTCCACTGGCCTGTTGGCGGTATTACCGCCGCTTTAACACCGACCGCCAGGGTTGTAATGAGGGCCTTAATGTTTAAACTGTTCAAAGGGATAAATGGAGTGATTTATTTTCAAGATGACATATTGGTTATGGGCCAGAGCAAGGGGGAACATGGTCATAAACTCAAGTTAGTATTGAAAAAGCTAGCTGATGTGGGTTTGACAGCCAAACTAAAGAAATGTAAATCTGCTGTGAATTCGGTAACCTATCTTGCACATGAAGTAGGAATTGAGGGAATCGCACCCAAGAAGGACATTATCAAGGCCATTAGTGATTTACCTGCACTTACATCCAAGGATGACCTAAGATCCTTTATAGGACTTACAAAATTTTATGTTAAGTTTGTAGATAATTTCGCCATGAAAACACATAAATTGAGACAATTAATACAAGTACATCTCCAAAATGCTGTTGATTTGGAAACTGATGATTCCTGACTACCTCAGAAGTGGTTTAGTGTTATATAACTCTTAGTAATGATTCTACTTCTGAGTTGTCCAATCTGTGAGATCGCTAGTCATGCCATGCCATGCTGAATCTGCAGTTGTGGTCTTTGTTTATGCATAAAATATGTTTAAAAATCCCTGTTTTTTGTAGTTGTGAGGAAGACATTTTTTTACTATCCTCCAAGAACTCTGGCTAACTATTATGAGGTCTTCGTTTTCCCCTGGAGAGGCCAACCCACTTACGCTGCACCCAATCTGAGTGTGGAAAATAACTTTGGCCCCTCGCAAAATGGTAGTGGTGATGCTGGTTCACTTCCCGTCTATGCGTCTGCAAATAGGATCTATGCAGTATTCTAAGTTGTACGCCGCAAAATCGGGTTTGGATGGCTATTTCCTGGGTGCTTTTCAGGGCATCTGCCCAGGCTTCACTGTCAAGAATACCCACGTCTCCCTCCGAAGCCAACCTCAGTCTCCTGAAGAGATCGGGTGAATTATTAATCCGTTTCTTGTAAATTGTTGGGATTGCCTGCTCTGTGAGTGGTTCTGTAAGGATTCTATCCTCGGGTAGTGTCGCTTTCCATATCTGTTCCCCCTCTACTAGGTGTCTTTGCAATGCATGTCCCAGCCGCAGGTACCAATAGTGTTTGGTTTCTTTCAAGGCGTATTCCCTCTGCAGTCCCTCAAAGGGCATAAGGGCATTATCCCTTCAGACATCCCCCAAATGCTCTATGCCTGTTAATGCCCATTTGGAGAATCCTTTTATCCCACCCACCTCTCGCAGTAGGTCGCTGGTCCAGAGTGGGGTGCACGTAGATAGTGACTTCCCCTCACCCAAGTATCGATTAGCGTCTCTCCTGCTTGCACCACCATCTGTGTGTGTGTCTGTAATGCCCAGGCTCCCCACCGCTTGTACAGGACCTCCTTGTGTCCCCCGGTACCCAGAGCCGACCCCATAGGCGAACTCCGACAGTGCCGCAAAGGCCCAGTCATTAACCACCACAAATTGTGACTCCCAGTGATACAAGCGTATGCATGGGATTATCAATCCCCATCACAGACACCTTTTTGTAGTTTACTCAGTGCGATACATGGGAGTCTGCTTGCCCATAGCAGTGTTCGGAGGGACTGGTCGATCTTTCGGAAAGCCTCAATCGGGATCAGTACTTGTGTATTTTGAAAGACATACAGGAGGGGGGTAGAGTAATCATTTTATACAACGCTGCTCTGCCCATAAGCGTGAGCGGCAGGTTTCTCCAGCGATCTACGTCTCTGTTAAGTCGGTCCAGCTGTGGTGTCAGGTAGCAGTGAAGGAAGACCTGCGGGTCGCGTGTGATGTATATTCCGAGGTATTGAAAACTTGCACTGTCCATAGGCATTGCAATACGGGGAGGGAGCCTAGGAATTTCCCCCATTAGAAGGTATAATTGGTATTTGTCCTAGTTAATTGTGTATCCAGAATGCTCCCCGAAGATCCGAAATATCTGTTGGAGTCGATCAATGGACTGGGCTGGATCCATGACATATAGTAGCACGTCATCCGCATAAATCAATGAGTTCCTTCCATCCCTCCATGCCTAGTATACCTGGAACTAAAGGGTCTTGGTGAATCCAGTCTGCCAATGACTCCAGGGCATTGGAGACAGGGAGCATCTCTGCCACGTTCCCCTCTGGAGGGCGAATACCCAGGACACAACCCCATTAGCTCTCACTTTCGCCAATGGTTCTTGGTATAATAATTTCACCCAGGCACAGAAGCGGGCCAAATCCCATCCTCTACAACCTCACAAACTTGTATCCCATTCTAAACTATCAAATGCCATTTTGGCATCCAAGGCTAACAGAGCGACTGATTCGTAGTTAGAGGCCTTCGTTATGTGAAGTACTCCGTACAGCCCACGGAGGTTAAGGCGGATACTTCTCCGGGGCATGAAGCCCAATTAGACTGGATGAACTATATAAGAAATAACCTTCTATAATCAATTCACTAGTGCCTTAGTGAGCACTTTTACCTCATTGTTTAGGAGAGAGATAAGTCTACAAGACCTGCACTCCACTTCTGGTTTCCCCCGCTTATGTATGACTACTATTGTAGCTGTGAGCTGATCAACAGGGAGTTTATGGTCTGCCAACACTTCCTTAAACACTTCTGTCATCGGTGTCGCCACCTTGCCTGCCAGTTCTTCATATAATTTCACTGGGAGCCCATTTGGCCCCACGGCCTTGCTTGTCTGAAGGTCTCTGAGTGCTTGCCCTATTTCTTCCACCAACAGGTCATCCTCAAGAGCGGCCCTGTTGTCATCTGAAAGAGTCTCAAGGACGATGTCTTTCAAGAAGTCATCACAATCTCCGTCTGTCATGGGCAATTTGGAGGCATGAAGGCGCTCAAAGTACAATGTGAAAGCTTCTGCTATATCAACACTGGTTCTCCTCGCCTCCTCCCTTTCATCCCATATCTCCCGGACACCCCTTCCGTCCTAGTCCCTCCTATCCAACCACACCAACAACTTGTTTGTTTTGTCAACTATGTCGTATAGGCACCTCTGCATGGCCACTGTCCTCTGCCAAGTCGCGAAGTTCTGCTTGTTTGGCTTGCAGGCTGTGATGCAGCTCCACTGTATTTTCCCCTGAAAGGCGAGTTGCCGGGGCCCCTGCCTCCTATTCCAGGGATTTTATTTGCAGCTTTTTTTTCTTTTTTTCTTACCCCCGATTAGAGCCTGGGCTTTCCCACGAATCACTGTTTAGAAAACCTTCAATAGTATACATTTGGAGGCAAATGTGCCCGTGTTCTCCCGGAAGTAGTGGTCCACCCCATCCCTGAGCTTCTTTCTAATATCCCCGTCCCTCAGATACCATGTGTCTAGTCTAGGTGGAAGTAGCTGACCTCTTGTCAGCTCTGGGTTGTCTCACCAAAATGGCTGGCGTGAATCTTGTGTGTATACATGGTCAATATGGGAGAAACTCCCATGTGGAGCTGAGTAGTATGTGTAGCTCCGAGATTGTGGATGTTGAGCACGCCATATGTCAGTCAGTCCTATAGCCTCAGTGCAGGACCGCAACCGCCCCTCCTCCCCCTAGGTCTGACACTCACTCAGTTTGTCCATCCCCGGGTCTCACACTACATTCATATCTCCTCCCATAACCAGTATCCCAGGTGGCAAGTCCAGAAAGAAGGCAGCAACATCTGGGATTGTTGTTCTATGTAGGCATGGGGGAACATAAAGTGCGCAAAAATTAACTGTGACTCCCTCCCACTGTCCCGTAATTGAAATTAAGTGGCCCATAGGGTCTGTCCGCATGCGGATAATTGTGAAGGGCGAGGTCTTCCGGAGAAGAATTCCTACACCTCTAGCATCTGTTGAGTATCCTGAATGGGCTACCTGTGTGTATCCAAACCTATCTAAGGCCTTATAGTGATTTCCAAGGAGGTGAATCTCCTAAAGTAGGATGATGTCTGGAGCTAGTCTACGGATATATTGTACGACAAATGTTTGCTTAATCTTACTCCCCAGACCATTCACATTCCACACAAAATACTCACCACCCTCTGCACTCGAGGTTCTATTGTCAAAGTCGGAGGAGGAGTCTCTACCCACTTCCCCTTGGGTGCCCAACCACCAGGGCACTGTCCAGGATGGGTCCATGTGTTCCACCAGCCTCTGGCCCATGCACTGCATGCACGCAATTAACAATTAAACATTGTAAACTACACAAAGTAGCTAACCCCCTTCTAGCCCCAAACCCCCACTCTGCAACCCTGTTTTGCGGGCCTTCAACTACCCACAATTCAAACTGGCAGAGCACCTGTCGCTCCATAATTAACAAACACAATCATGGGTGTGCTAATCACTCCGATAGCTGTTGGCCACATCCAGAATTGTGGATAGGTTTGCCCCTTTCGTATGGGAGAGTACCTAGCCTTTGTCGTCCTCCCCATCATATCTCTCAGACTGTGTTCTGTGGTGGTCTAATCCCTCCTCAGCCTTTTCCACTCATTTTGCCATCTTCAACGTGGGGCATCCATAGTCCCATGGGCTTAGTGTTGTCTCTGCACACACTGGTGGTTGTCTTTCCTGGCTCTCCCTTGGTGGTGGTGGATCCACGGAACTGTTTCTGTCTTGGGAAGTCCTTATGGGGGCGAAGCCGGTGTCCCCCTTACGCCTCACCAACTTTGCCACTCCTGGGCCATAAAACCACAATTCCCCTTTTTATGCCACTCTTCAAGCCAGTCCCATAAAGTAGCGTGGAGGTTTAATGTGCCTGCTGCAAAGAACAGAATTATATTTTGTGTGGATAGCTGGGTGGATTAGTAAAGTAATTTTTTACAAGCGTTTTAAAACAAATGAAGTATGTGAAAGGTGGACAATGGAGAGCTGAGGGGGCACATTTGTCGGATGGTAGTGACGGATCTGAGGAGGTGGTCATGGGGTGGCGCACTAAAAAAAAAGACTGTCGCACAGGGAGCCACCAACGCTAAAACCAGCCCTGATTCGGACAGTTGCATTTTCATATCGCAGATCCCCTTTTGTATGGGCCGCTTGCGGGATTGCATCCCTGTCTCTGAAATTTAATTATCGTGCAGGGCTGCACCCCCGGCGGAGGTCACCGGGCCGGTACCCTATGTCCCCGCTCTAAAAAGTTAGATAGTCTCTTGGGGTGCAGGTTGTTCATGATCAAGTCCTCTATGAAGAGTTCTTTGGGATGCCTGTGACCCGTATGTTTTTGCGGCGGGCCCGGCTTCCTGGTCTTCCAGTTTGGCCACCACTGTTGAATGTTGCTTTATTAATTCCTGGACTTGATTTTCAAGTATTTTGGTTACTCCTTGAAGTCCATGTATTTGGTTCTCTGCTGTGGTGACTTTGTCTGTCACCTTTCGAAGGTCAGCTCTCAAGAGGTTAACATCTAACGTGACAGCACCTGTTTTTGGCTCAATTGTGTCCTGAGCGACTGTATTGCTCTGTTGTGTAGCCATTTTAGTGATAGCTCCATGCACGTTATTTTAGCATATGAGGCCTGCCGCTGTGCATTTTAATCTAGATATATTTTATTCAGCTTCATTTATTATTTTAACAATAGCCATTTTTGCGGTTTTGTTTTATTTCTCTCTAGCTGTTTTTGCCTAGGCCAGCACTACGTTCTCAAACAAAACATTCTTGCTCACTCTGATCTCCTTTCAAGGCTGCAGTAAGATAGGTTGCCAGTGAACATGGTAAAAGTTTTGTCTCTGGTATTCATAGAAAAACACACATACTTGAGTAGGGACATTTTCTCATAACATCAGCTGTTCTATTATAAAAACATTTCCTTGTCCCTTACACGTTAGAGGGAGATTCCAGCCAGAGGTCCACAACTGTATGCTGATTGCTTCGCTACAGCTGTTTATGCAGATTTCAGGCCTTTGCTCAGGTATGGGGGATGATGTCTTCCCAGGGGAACCTGAAAGGCAGAATTAGAGCTTAACGTACTGTGCTCTATTAAAGCCTAGGTTGGAATTAGTCTATTGACTCTAGTGACAATATGGTAGCGTTATTTCTATGCTTCACTATCCTTGTCACAATTCTAATCTTGTCATGCTGTATTGTCCTGGTTATTGCAGTACATGCTTTGCTATCTAAGATGCAGTCACTTCATTAAAACCTTATTGAAACTTGTCATTGTCATTGTGTAGGTGAGACTAATGTAACTGAGAGAAATGGAGGAGACCTGAGTGACCACGATTTCCCTGAGAAATCAACTATGTCATGCGCTTGGCTGCCCAATCATCCTTGCCCTTGGGTAAAGATGAGGCACTGCTAGTTAGCCGGAGCAAAACCCGGATTAGGGGCGACAGGTGTCACCTGTAGTGGGTTAAGACGCAGTCTCCCACACTGCAGGTGATTCTGCCGCTCAAAACCTAGTAGTCTCATTAGAATAAAGAGAGCCTACGTGACATGGCGCCACCAACGTTTGGTCAGACTCAAATTTTTGAGTCCTCCTGAGTAGCTCTGTCTCACTATCTACAAAGACACCTCAGCACTATATATGGAGACATCTGTGGTATTGAGGATTTCCTATTCAGCTAAGTAGGGGACACCTATCTGATGCTGGAGGTTGTTCAAGCTTGAACTCTGAAAAGGTAATCCCCATCTGGTGTGCTTATCTCTGAACAAATTGCCATTCAACATAGCGAACTCGCAACAGGTAGCAATTGCAGTCAATAAGAGACAACCCCTTCCTGCACATTTATTGGCACATGGCCAAACGGCCCAGGGGAGTCCAGTCACATTTGTGGTTGACGCACACGCAGCTTATAGAACAGAACTTTTCTATTCTTGGGCCAAATTTCCAGCAGTTTATGGGAACACAAATACATTTCATCACTATACGCCTGCAAACGAACCTGCACAATACAGGGTGTATTAATATTTAGAAATACCTCTACCTTATCAAGAACATAATAATTGGCATGATGGTGCCCTACCCCACACAATTTTGCCTGTTAGGCTAGGTCCTCTAAGTAATGATGGTCCTACCTGGCCTTTATTGGCCACTTATACACCTCAGCCTGCTGCAGTGAACCTAACGGTAGCTGAAGTCCGTCGCTTAAATGCTGATCTGACACCAATATACAGACGATTAGTACAGTTTGTAATGCAAACATTAAACACAAACCTAGTATGTGCTATACCAGCACAACCACATGCAGTAACCCCAGGCATTAATCCTGTGACTGTACATTTGATTATGGGTAAAGTACTCGCCAAACAGGAAGAAATTCCGTTTAGGATAGCTCAAAAAATAAATATGCTGGAAGCAGTATTTCCCCATACGGGACCTCAGGATAAACACAGAATATTAACAATGTGCTTGCCATTTGGGATGGTTCCCACAATAGATAACTGTAATACATGGGGCACGGTATTTGCCACGCCCTATACTACTGCACACAGTACACCTACACTTGCCAATTTACCAGAAGTGATGAAAAAAATAGAAGATAAATACGGGGCTGCCCCGGCCCTGGATTTGGGGATGAAATTAATGGGCAACTTTGCCACAGTATCCTCAATTATTTTAAGTAACCTTAAAGGGAAAGCAGTAGTACTAGCAGTGCGTATACGGTTCCTGGATGTTCCTCAACAGAATCAAGAACACGAGCTGCCAAAGATTATCGTGGAGACCTACTCTAGTATTGGTCGAGATAGTCTGGGGGCCAGACCAACGAAACCACAATTTTAGGGTAAATCTAATAAAGATTTTACCAAGCAAGCTCCTGAGGGTAATAAGAAATGCTGGGACAAAAAACAACAAACTCCTAAAAAAGAAATGGGCGAATCTCTGCACATGGAGACTCCACAGAATAGATATAATATCAGAAATAGAGATAATACAAAAACGCCTTACAGATATCAATATACTGATACACATCAATCTCGTTCCTGTCAGAACTCATCGGAAAAACGCAATGAGAGAGGTGGACAGTCAGAGCAAAGAACTGAGTACGTGAAACCGAGACAGGAATCACAACGCTCTACAGAGGTTTCTGTTAAAAAGGAAGAGAAACCTCCTCAACAAAAACCTCCATTTACAAAGAAAAAGGTGGCAGCAGTTGTGGTTCGACATGCCACTCAAGAAGAGGGTCCTCTTGAAGAACAGGAAGTAGGCACTAGCGCTGCTAGACAGCGCTGTAGAGGTCACAATGGCTCGCCGGAATTTTCTAGAGCATCTGGAGGTAGAAGCAACTGATGACTCCCTACAAGTAGAAACTGTGGACATGCGTGTCTCCATGCCTGACAGGGTGTATAAAGTAATGTTACAGTTAGAAGGAGACATTGAACGCACAATAGACACAATCTTCTGGGATCACGTGGTAAACATATATGATATTATGTTGGCCAAACAAGATTGGCTACCTGAATTTGTTCGTACCTGCCCATATGAGGAAGATGTTAATAAACCTTCTTTCTTGCCCCTTGTTCCCAAGGAGCTTGCAGAATCCTACGCCATTGATTGGGCATTGGCACAGGCACCCGTGTTATATCGCAACCACATAGGATGGGACAAAGATTGCCCCTACCATGTAATTCCAATTAAAAATCAACCCCATCCTCAACCCCAATATCCAATAAAACATGAAGCTAAAGCATCCTTGAGGGAAATCCTCACACAACTTGAGTACCAGGGCGTAATCGAACCCTGCGTCTCACCAATGAATAATCCTTTATTCACAGTAGGTAAACCGGACCATTCATATAGAATAGTCTTAGACTGCAGACACTTAAACAGTCATACACGCACATATGCTATAAAAAACTCACATAGCACAGCACTCATGAACAACATAGTGCACAAAAAGTACAAAACAACACTGGACATTTCCAATGGTTTCTTCTGCCAAAATATAGCACCTGGGAATAGAGACCTAACAAGTTTCATCGCACTAGGCTCCCAGAAACAATTCAGTTGTTTACCTCAGGTGTACAAGAACAATCCAGGACTGCTCCCAGCTCGTGTGACTTCAATATTGCACGACATTGACCCTGAAGCATTGTCCCATGTGGATGATGTTTAACTCACGCTGATGAATTACTGCAGCATTTAAGACGGGTAGCCCGCGTTGTTGTGGGATTTGCCGAGTTTGTCTACAAATTAAAATTAAAAAAGACAAAAATAGCCTTCCTTAGCGTCCTGTTTTTGGGATATTAGCTATCGAGTGAAGGAAAGAGCCCAGCGCCACAATTCTTGGGAAAATGCGCACAATTACAACCTCCGAACACCATTAAAAAACTCCAATCCCTATTGGTTTTCCTAAATTTTGGCAGAATCTACATTCCTGATTATGCATCGCGCATAAAACCATTATATGATTTAATACGTCCCTACTTTGGACAGTCGAACACACACGTATACTCAGAGCTTTGCAAACAGACATGCTTGCAGCACAACATTTACACACAAGGGACAACAAAACACATCTGGTCATCAGAGTAATTGCTGGTGCCATTGGTTTCACCTATGTAACCTTTAATGAGGGTGAGACAGTCCCGATAGCATACAAATCACATTTGTACTCAGCAACAGAACAACACTTTGCTCCCACTGAAAAAATTCTCACTGCTGTACCAATCATTAAAGAAAGACCTCTAGCCCAGGGTAAACCCATTATTGTCGTCTCTCCAATTCCAGCCCTTGAGGCTGTCACCAAAGCCAGCGTTCCAAACGCTAAAGCATTACATCCACATTGGATACAATGGGCCATGTCTTTGACAGCCACTGATGTAGACTACATTTTTAACCCAAAATTACAAACTCAAGATTTTTTGCAATATGAATTAGAATAACCAGTTCTAGCAAACACACTACCTATTGATCAATATCAAAGGGCCATGTACAGCGATGGCTCAGCGCAACCTTCAATATGCACAAAGCATAAACACTCCGCTGCTTGTGCAGTCAGAAGCGGCTATATGGAGGATAATAAATGTTGTCCCCAACATACGTTCACGCAAACCCTAGGGGATTGCACAGCACAACTAGCAGAGCTAAAGGCCCTGGTAATGGCACTGAAACACACGGATCCTGCACAGCTAACACTGATTGTCTGTGATTCGTACTACTATGTCCAGTCCTTCAATGAATACCTGCCTTACTGGTGCCAGAATGGGTTCAGAGATTCTAAAGGCAACACCATTAAACACAGACTTTAGTGGGGGAAAGTAGCGGATCTGAAGGAAACGCTACCAAATGTCCATGTTGTACACACACTTGGACACCACCGCGTTGGAATACACGTTGCTTGGAATACACTGGCTGATGAAGCCGCAAAGTCAACAGTAGCCACGGCCACTGTTGCTGCAGAAACCCGCTTAGGTGCGAAACCGGATGAGGACCTCTGGGCTGCCGAGAAAGCTACGGTTGAAGGTACGCCCTACCCAAATGCATTTCCTGCTAAATATTCCTACTGAATGGAAGGCTGCCTAAATGCTGAGGTTAAAATACCAGGCGTAGGGGTTCGAGAAATTCCCAATAAAGATGTAAGACCAAAGTTGATTAAAGCAGCGCATGAGGGGGCAGCATCTGCCCCTGCTGGTGTGGCGGCTACAATATCATTGTTACAAGCCCATTTTTGGTGGCCAGGTCTATACAAAGAGGCCAAGCAGTATGTCCTTTGTTGTGACATCTGTCAACAAATTAAAGTTTCCACTGCTAAATGCCCACTGCAGACACCCCTGCTTATTTCAGACAAGCCATACAATGTGTGTACTTGGACCATTGTGGTCCCCTAACACCGGACAGTGCATACAAATACATCTTAGTCACTGTTGACTCTTGCTCCAGATTTCTCTGGGTGTGACCATAACGCTCAGCTGACGCTCGGACTGTTATTAAAGATTTGCGAGTCTTTATCAGTACATATGCAGTTGCTGCTTTCCACTCGGACAAGGGCCCTGCTATCGCCTCAAGGGCATTCAGGGACGCCATGGCTTTGTTAGGGCTCCAACTCCAGTACTCGTCTCCATTTCATCCTGAGGGAAATAGTGTTGTGGAGCGAATAAACCATGATTTAAAGCAGTCCTTAACAGCCAGAGTCTTAGGTATGGGTCGTAGTTGGCTTAATCACCTGTTTGGAATCCAGAGAGCACTTAACAATCTGCCTAGAAGGTCCCTGGGGGTTCGTACTTCATGTGACTGCCTGTTCGGAACCTGAATGTATGTTCCAGATTTTGATGTCCCTGGCATGAAAGCGGCAGAAACACCCTTTGACATAAATGAACGTGTCACTGTCTTACAGGAATTGCAACAGTTCCATGATAACAACGCTTCTGCCAGTGCTACCTCCACAGGAATTGAGGATGTACCTGTAACGCCTTCAGGCTGGATTCCTAAAGTTGGGAATCTAGTACATGAAAAGATTGTTGTGAAAAAGGAGTTTTGTCCTTCTTATCGTGCACCGGTCTGAGTCTTGGGAATACACGGTACCAGAACTGTCATTCTACCACTGTTGGCTGGTGCTTAAGAAAATCGCTTTGTATCTATCGACAATGTCAAGTTACACCATGTGGCCGATCCTGCACAGCAGACCAAGAGGAACAGCCAGTAGTTCCAGAATCTCTCTCACTACTGGTCAAGAACTTCCTCTACAAGTTGTAAGCAGCAACACTGATACCTCTCCGAGCTTGAGGAGGGTGGAAAATGATCTTGCATTGGTTCCACGGACATCAAACAATACAGAACTAACTGATCGATTTGACACAACTTCAACACAAACGGATGGCGTCATTTATTCCGAACCGCTGTGGGAAACACCCACTCCACCTACAAACACGGGTCCAGCTTTCACACGAACTGCTTCTGGATACTTTGCCGATATCAACAACAATGTTTCGGACTCATTCGCCTATTCTACTCCTGAGCTGTCACAAACATGTAAGCTGATAAATTGGCTTAAAGCAACTTACTTTATTCTTCCATGGAACTATCTGTGGCTTTTCTTGACTACACTGGCTTTCCTGCTTTGATTGGGTTTGTCATAACATTCTTTCTACTAATACATGGTCATTTTCTTCCTGAAAAATCGTCCGTTGAACTGGTGGATGAGGTCCTAAAACTACATTTTTCTTCTCACAAGGTCCGTAGAGACTTGTATTTTGGGAAGATGCCCGCTATACCAATTCCTGATGGGATTGTTTGGGATAAAGTAACATTTGATATATACGGCCCAACAGAGGTCATTCAAATACCATATGTGTTTAAACTTTCAATGAATGATGTAATAATACCCAGAGTGGTTTCTGATGATTGGTGTGTGAAAACAGTTGATTCTATGATGACTGAATTGCAATATTACACTGTATTTGAAAACAAAGATGTTTACTAATCTAAAGAGAATTATGGTGATATGTTTTGCTATAATTATTATGGGCACTATTTCATTCACAGAGCAAGTACCCCAAAGACTGTTTTTAATTACCCACAATGGTAACATTGTCCGACTCCACCACAAGGGAGTTCTAAAATATACTCTGAAAAGTTTACATATTTTTCTAGGCACAATGTTAAAAATGCTGAGTCATATTATTTTAAACAAATACAAATTGTATTTATTCGGATTCCTTTGTTTCCCGGTTGACTATAGAAGGCTATGAATATTGGCTGAAGTCAATTGACTGAAAAAGTTTAATCGCACTAAGCTCCCAGAAACAATTCAGTTGTTTACCTCAGGTGTACAAGAACAATCCAGGACTGCTCCCAGCTCGTGTGACTTCAATATTGCACGACATTGACCCTGAAGCATTGTCCTATGTAGATGATGTTTAACTCACGTTGATGAATTACTGCAGCATTTAAGACGGGTAGCCCGCGTTGTTGTGGGATTTGCCGAGTTTGTCTACAAATTAAAATGACAAAAGACAAAAATAGCCTTCCTTAGCGTCCTGTTTTTGGGATATTAGCTATTGAGTGAAGGAAAGAGCCCAGCGCCACAATTCTTGGGAAAATGCGCACAACTACAACCTCCAAACACCATTAAAAAACTCCAATCCCTATTGGTTTTCCTAAATTTTTGCAGAATCTACATTCCTGATTATGCATCGCGCATAAAACCATTATATGATTTAATACGTCCCTACTTTGGACAGTCGAACACACACGTATACTCAGAGCTTTGCAAACAGACACAATGTTAAAAATGCTGAGTCATATTATTTTAAACAAATACGAAATGTATTTATTCGGATTCCTTTGTTTCCCGGTTGACTATAGAAGGCTATGAATATTGGCTGAAGTCAATTGACTGAAAAAGTGTGTGGGGAACTAAACATTTGCAAATACGGGGAAGGTAGCTTTATTTAGAGCATGCCTGATACCTGTTCACATGATATTTTCAGATGACACTGTCCAACAAACAAGGGGCCAGATGTATCAAGATTCCAGTTTGCGATTCTCAAATAGTGATTTTTAAGAAATCGCTATTTCTGAATCGCAAAATGGTATGTATCAAAATTGCAAGTCGGTATTAGCAATTTCTCTAAATCGCATATGGAATTTGCGAGGTCCAAATACCAAATCACAAAATAAATAGCGATTTGGTATCTGAAAATCGCAAATAGCGAAAATGTCAAACCGGAACAGCCTGATGACATCACAACCAGGAAGTGAGTCAGCCCATGCTGTTTCCAAGAGCCACACCCACAGGAGCAGGCAGAGAGGCACAGCCCAGCACCAGGGAGCCAGCTTTCTGAATCTATCAGGCCCAAACTGCAAGATGGCCAATAATGGGAAGGAGAAGGACAAGGGAGAAAGGAAATGCAAGCTGAAATTCAGTGAGCAGGAACTGGAGGTGCTCTCTGAAGAGGTTGTCATGAAACATGACAAACTGTTTGTAAAGAACTCACTACAGGTGCCAGAGAGTAAGAAAAGGAAGCTGTGACTAGAAATCCAAACAAAGATATGCGCAGTGGGTGTTGCGCAGCACTCAGTGGAGGAGATGCGCAAGAGACGGTACGACTTGCGTTCCCGTGCCAATGAAAGGGTAGCCAGCAGGCTGATGGAGGTAAAGAGCACCGGAGGAGGACCACCCACCCAGACACCGTCTACACCACTGGAGGACATGGTGGAATCCACACTGCTCCCTGAAGCTGTCAGTAGGGTCACTGACATTGACACCTCAGGCATACCCAGCACCAGCAAAGGTAAGGCCAGTAATGATGTGTATCCCCTTATGTGCATGTACAAATGCCCCTTAGAAAATAGCTATTGCCACATCTTACATACAACACAACAATGCCTTATGGGAGTGGTAGTCCACAACCCTAACCTGCAAATACCTCATAGATAACAAGTGCACAGCCACACAGAGTAACAACACAAACAACTCACAGTGATACGATGTCAGTGTACATTTATTACTATTGTGCAACATTTTGTGATACATTCATAAATGACATGCTGCCCATTGTTGTTGCAGATGTCTCAGGCCCTGCTGCAGCAGAATGTGGAAATGGGTAGGGGGTGTCGAAACACAGGCATAGTCCAACTCAAACACCAGTGAGTCTTTCAGTATTGCACCAACTAGACGCAGGGCAAGGGTGTTACCACTCCCAGAGTTGAACATGGACTCTGATGAAATGCCTGATTAAGGGGGTCATTCTGACCCCGGCGGTCTCAGACCGCCGGGGCCAGGGTCGGCGGGAGCACCGCCGACAGACTGGCGGTGCCTCGCAGGGCATTCTGACCGCGGCGGTTCGGCCGCGGTCAGACAAGGAAAACCGGCGGTCTCCCGACGGTTTTACGCTGCCCTACAGAATCCTCCATGGCTGCGGAGCAGGGTCTCCCGCCAGGAACAGGATAGCGGTAGGGGGTGCCGCGGGGCCCCCGTAAGAGGGCCCCACAAAGTATTTCAGTGTCTGCTATGCAGACACTGAAATACGCGACGGGTGCCACTGCACCCATCGCACCTTCCCACTACGCCGGCTCAATTCTGAGCCGGCGTCCTCGTGGGAAGGTTGATTTGCCCTGGGCTGGCGGGCGGCCTTTTGGCGGCCGCCCGCCAGCCCAGGGCAAATCCCAAAATACCCTCAGCGGTCTTTAGACCGCGGAGCGGTATTTTGGTGGGGGAACTTCGGCGGGCGGCCTCCGCCGCCCGCCGAAGTTAGAATCAGGCCCTAAGTCCCTACACCACCCCCAGAAGCTATATCCACAGGAAGACAGCAGCCCCTGCCCCAGCGTCCGTCAACTCCCCTCAGGAGGCATCACAAAGGAAGCAGACAGTGCACAGATGAAGGAAAGGGCCCATCAATCTTTGGCGGCCTTGAAGCTTCCATGCTGAAAGGGCAGCGCCTGCAATGCAAACACATGAGGTTAATGCACAGGCAGTTGGTGTCAAATGATCATAACATGGGGGCAATGCACAGGCAGTTTAAGTCTCACAATAACAATATGAGAGTACTGCACAAGCAGCTGGAGTCACACAATGCCACTATGGGAGCACTGCATAAGCATTTGGAGTCTCACAATGACAATTTGGAGTATTGCACAAGCAGAAGGAGTATCTGAATGAGGGATAGCAAGAAGCAGCAGAAACCACAAAGGAGCTGACAAACGCCATTAGGGAACTCTGCACTGAGATTAAGCAGGAGCGTGTCAGCCACCGCAGGCGCCACCACCTATTAATGGGAAGGTTTAATGGGTTCTGCAGATCCGTAAATCGGCTCACTAGTTTAACTGCCTTGATATCACGGCGTGCTGTGGCGGCACAGGTGGAGATGGCACATTGCAGTCGGGAAGTTGCACAGGGATTGGTGCAAATAACCAACGTTCTGGGTGCAATGCAGACAGCACGCAGTGCTACAACCAGCGAACTGGGTGTTGGGGATAGTGAGGAGTCTTCTAGCCTCAGCAATCTTACAGCCCCAGTGATGGATCCTAGGCGTCGCAGTGCTAGACACAGTACTGCCTGTGAACCCGCTACAAGAGGTGCCAGAGAGGGCAATGAGCACTCAAGTGGAGTGCGTGGACATAAGAAGTGATGTTGAGGGCTACAGGGGACTACCAAACCGGTTCTGTGCCCAGGACGTAATGGTTATGTCCTGAGGCACAGTGCTGCTGTGCCCAGGACGTAACCATTACGTCCTGGTCACAGAGCCCAGAGGGAGCACTAGCGCTCCCTCTGTGGGGTTCCCCCCCACCACCCCAAGTCAGGGATGGAAGGGGAAGCCCTTCCCCTTCTACCCCCGACCCCCCCAACCCCGTGACGTCAGCGCGCAAGCGCGCGCTGATTTGTTACAGGGTCTCCCCAGAGCTTCCAGCGCGATTGAAAGAGAAATGCTCAGCATTTCTCTTTCAATCACGTGGGGGAGGCCCGGAGAGGCTTCAAAGGGAAGGAAATGCAATCCGGCTTTTGAAACCCCACTAGACACCAGGTATTTTTTTTTTTTGTTTGAAATGGACATAAGGGAGCGACCCCTTGGGCAAGGGTCGCTCCCAGGGGGGGCATTTTTTTGGGAAGGCCATTTATGCCCCCCCTGGGGGCAGATTGTCCTATTATTAGGCCTATCTGCCCCCGGGGGGGCAGAAACCTCTAGGCACCAGGGATCTTTTATTTTTTGTTTTCTTTTTGTTATGTTTTTTTTTTTTTTTAGGTGGGGAGCTACCCCTTAGGCAAGGGTCGCTCCCCTAGGGGGCAAATTATATTTAGGCCATTTCTGCCCCCCCTTGGGGGCAGATTGGCCTATTTTGATGAGGCCAATCTGCCCCCAAGGGGGGCAGAAACCACTAGACACCAGGGAGTTTTTTTTTTTTAACGTGAATTTCACGCAAGGGGAGCGACCCCTTAGGCAAGGATCACTCCCTGGGGGGGGGGGAATTATTTTAGGCCATTTCTGCCCCCCTGGGGGGTAGATCAGCCTATTTTGATTAGGCTGATCTGCCCCCAAGGGGGGCAGAAACCACTAGGCACCAGGGATTTTTTGTTTTTTTTGTTTAACAGATGGGGAGCGACCACTTGGACAAGGGTCGCTCCCCTGGAGGGGCAAATTGTATTTAGGCCATTTCTGCCCGCTTTGGGGGCAGATCGGCCGATTTTAGGTCAATCTGCCCCCAAGGGGGGCCGAAACCACTAGGCACCAGGGATCTTTTTTTGCGCTCTCACGCCAAAGGAGCGACCTTGTAGGCAAGGGTCGCTCCCCGGGGGGTGGGGGGCAAATTTGTTTTAGGCCATTTCTGCCCCCCCTGGGGGCAGATCGGCCTATTGTTATTAGGCCGATCTGCCCCCAGGGGGGGCAGAAAAACCTCTAGGCGCCAGGGCAAATTGTTTTTTTGTGTTTTTTTTTTGTTTGTTTGTTTTTTTAGAGATGGGGAGCGACCCATTAGGCAAGGGTCGCTCCCCTGGGGGGCAAATTGTATTTAGACCATTTCTGCCCCCCTTGGGGGCAGATTGGCCGATTTTAGGTCAATCTGCCTCCAAGGGGGCATTAACCACTAGGCACCGGGGATTTTTTTTTTGGCGCCAATGTCACGCAGGGGGAGCGACCCCATAGGCAAGGGTCGCTCACGGGGGGGGTTAGGGGGGCAAATTTATTTTAGGCCATTTCTGCCCCCCCGGGGGCAGATTGGCATATTGTTATTAGGCCGATCTGCCCCCGGGGGGGCAGAAACCTCTAGGCGCCAGGGCAAATTGTTTTTTTGTTTTTGTTTGTTTGTTTTTTTTAGAGATGGGGAGCGACCCATTAGTCAAGGGTCGCTCCTCTGGGGGCCAATTGTATTTAGACCATTTCTGCCCCCCTTGGGGACAGATTGGCCGATTTTAGGTCAATCTGCCCCCAAGGGGGCAGAAACCACTAGGCACCGTGGATTTTTTTTTTGGCGCCAATGTCACGCAGGGGGAGCGACCCTTTAGGCAAGGGTCGCTCCCGGTGGAGGGGGGGTAGGGGGGGGACAAATTTATTTTAGGCCATTTCTGCCCCCCCTGGGGCCGGCTGAGCTAGAGGCCAGAATCCACAGGTAGGCACTGTTTTCTATGAAAAAATTTGATGTGTCCACGTTGTGTTTTGGGCCATTTCCTGTCGCGGGCGCTAGGCCTACCCACACAAGTGAGGTATCATTTTTTTCGGAAGACTTGGGGGAACGCTGGGTGAAAGGAAATTTGTGGCTCCTCTCAGATTCCAGAACTTTCTGTCACCGAAATGTGAGGAAAATGTATTTTTTTAGCCAAATTTTGAGGTTTGCAAAGGATTCTGGGTAATAGAACCTGGTAAGAGCCCCACAAGTCACCCCATCTTGGATTCTCCTGGGTTTCTAGTTTTCAAAAATGTGCTGGTTTGCTAGGTTTCCCCAGGTGCCGGCTGAGCTAGAGGCCCAAATCCACAGGTAGGCACTGTTTTCTATGAAAAAATGTGATGTGTCCACGTTGTGTTTTGGGACATTTCCTGTCGCGGGCGCTAGGCCTACCCACACAAGTGAGGTATCATTTTTATCGGGAGACTTGGGGGAACGCTGGGTGGGAGGAAATTTGTGGCTCCTCTCAGATTCCAGAACTTTCTGTCACCGAAATGTGAGGAAAATTTGTTTTTTAGCCAAATTTTGAGGTTTGCAAAGGATTCTGGGTAACAGAACCTGGTCAGAGCCCCACAAGTCACCCCATCAGGGATTCCCCTAGGTCTATAGTTTTCAAAAATGCACAGGTTTGGTAGGTTTTCCTAGGTGCCGGCTGAGCTAGAGGCCAAAATCTACAGGTAGGCACTTTGCAAAAAACACCTCTGTTTTCTTTCAAAAAATGTGATGTGTCCACGTTGCGTTTTGGGGCATTTCCTGTCACGGGCGCTAGGCCTACCCACACAAGTGAGGTATCATTTTTATTGGGAGACTTGGGGGAACGCTGGGTGGAAGGAAATTTGTGGCTCCTCTCAGATTCCAGAACTTTCTGTCACCGAAATGTGAGGAAAACGTGTTTTTTTAGTCAAATTTTGAGGTTTGCAAAGGGTTCTAGGTAACAGAACCTGGCCAGAGCCCCACAAGTCACGCCATCTTGGATTCCCCTAGGTCTCTAGTTTTCAGAAATGCACAGGTTTGGTAGGTTTCCCTAGGTGCCGGCTGAGCTAGAGGCCAAAATCTACAGATAGGCACTTTGCAAAAAACACCTGTTTCCTTTAAAAAAATGTGATGTGTCCACGTTGTGTTTTGGGGCGTTTCCTGTCACGGGCGCTAGGCCTACCCACACAAGTGAGGTATCATTTTTATCGGGAGACTTGGGGGAACATAGATTAGCAAAACAAGTGTTATTGCCCCTTGTCTTTCTCAACATTTTGTCCTTCCAAATATAAGAGAGTGTGTAAAAAAGACATCTATTTGAGAAATGCCCTGTAATTCAAATGCTAGTATGGTCACCCCAGGATCCAGAGATGTGCAAATAACCACTGCTCCTCAACACCTTATCTTGTGCCCTTTTTGGAAATACAAAGGTTTTCTTGATAGCTATTTTTCACTCTTTATATTTCAGCAAATGAATTGCTGTATACCCGGTATAGAATGAAAACGCACTGCAGGGTTCAGCTCATTTATTGGCTCTGGGTACCTAGGGTTCTTGATGAACCTACAAGCCCTATATATCCCCGCAACCAGAGGACTTCAGCAGATGTAATGGTATATTGCTTTCGAAAATCTGACATTGCAGGAAAAAGTTAAAGAGTAAAACGTAGAGAAAAATTTATGTTTTTTTCACCTCAATTTAATATTTTTCTTTTTCAGTTGTTATTTTCTGTAGGAAACCCTTGTAGGATCTACACAAATTACCCCTTGCTGAATTCAGAATCTTGTCTACTTTTCAGAAATGCTTCGGTTTCTGGGATCCAGCATTGGTTTCACACCCATTTCTGTCACTGACTGGAAGGAGACTGAAAGCACAAAAAATCATAAAAATGGGGTGTGTCCCAGTAAAATGCCAAAAGTGTGTTGGAAAATTGGGTTTTATGATTAAGTCTGCATGTTCCTGAAAGCTGGGAAGCTGGTGATTTTAGCACCACAAAACCTTTGTTGATGCCATTTTCAGGGGAAAAACCACAAGCCTTCTTCTGCAGCCCCTTTTTCCCATTTTTTTGAAAAAAACGAAATGTTCACTGTAGTTTGGCTAATTTCTTGGCCTACTTCTGGGGAACCCACAAAGTCTGGGTACCTCTAGAATCCTAGGATGTTGGAAAAAAAGGACGCAAATTTGGCGTGGGTAGCTTATGTGAACAAAAAGTTATGAGGGCCTAAGCACGAACTGCCCCAAAGAGCCAAAAAAAGGCTCGGCACAGGAGGGGGAAAAGGCCTGGCAGCGAAGGGGTTAACATGTAGCAATACAGTTATACTATGATGCTAATAGTGTGACACTGTTAATTGTTCATGTCTGCCTATAGTGCCTAGCTATGTCCTATTGACACATATGTTACCTGAAGTCAAGGTAATAAAGATGCTAACTATAGAAATAAATATTATTGAAGTGGATTTGTCATTACTTACATCAGAAATGGTTGTGCGTGATGGCAGCACGTCTTTGCCTGCCCTGTGCTGCACTGCTTCTGTCTGCTGGTTGAAGGGGTGGTAAGGCATCATCATCCTCATCTGAGTCCGGCTCCTGATGGTTGCTATGTTGTGCAAGATAGCACATGTGGCCACAATTTTGCATGTTGTCTCTGGGCTGTACTGTAGTGCACCTCCTCTCTTATGGAGGCACCTGAAGCGGCACTTCAGCAGCCCGAAAGTGCGCTCAACCACATTGCAGGTTGCCCTGTGTGCAGCATTGTACCTCCTCTCTGCTGGAGTTGCCGGGCTCAGGTAGGCCACAGCATATAGGTGCGCATAGCATAGGCACTGTCTCCTGAATGCACAGAGAGAAAAATGAGTACTTGAGATATCTGACGTTACACTTACATCAATGCAACATTATGAACTATCAAATTACCTAGTAGATATCCTTCACCAAACTCCCCAACTAGCAGTCTTGTGTAAATCCCACTGTGGTGAAAGATGTACAAGTCATGTGTGCTCTCTGGGTATCTGGCCACGAGATTGGTAATGATGTAGGAGGCATTGCATATCACCTGTATGTTAATAGAATTATGGTTTTTACGGTTGCAATACACATACTTGGTGGCTGATGGTGAACAGATTGCTACATGTGTTCCATCGATGGCACCTATGACATGTGGGAACTGTGCTATCTGGTAGAAATTGATTTTAGTTTGTTGTAATTCCTGTGGGGTGTTGGGGAATCTTATGTACAGTTGTATTCTGCTCAGCATGGCATTGAGGAATGCGTTGAAAAACCTAGAGAGGGCACTCTGTGATACCCCGCCAGCTGCTGCTATGACCCCTTGATAGCTCCCTGAGGCTAGTAGGTGCAGGGAGCCTAATACCTGCACATTGGTGGGTATGATTTTGGTCCTGTGTGTTGTGTGCTGCAGCATGGGTTGTAGCTCAGCTATCAGGTCAAGTATCATGGCTGAGCTTAACCTGTACTTGTCATAAATTTCCTCCTCAGTCTGGTCAAAAAGGGTTATGTGCTCCTGTCTCCTCCTCCCTCTCCTCAAACCTGCCAAGATTCTCATTCTCCTCGTCATCACGTAGAGTGCAGCCATTGAGGAAAAGAGGCTGAGTCATTTTGGGCCTCTTTTTATAGGTTGCACCTGGTTACCACCTGATTTCAATTCGTGGTAAATTGCACGTGCAAAAGGCCATTCTGTGAATATTCGAATATCTACACAAATTACCCCTTGCTGAATTCAGAATCTTGTCTACTTTTCAGAAATGTTTCGGTTTCTGGGATCCAGCATTGGTTTCACACCCATTTCTGTCACTGACTGGAAGGAGACTGAAAGCACAAAAAATCGTAAAAATGGGGTATGTCCCAGTAAAATGCCAAAAGTGTGTTGAAAAATTGGGTTTTCTGATTAAGTCTGCCTGTTCCTGAAAGCTGGGAAGCTGGTGATTTCAGCACCACAAACCCTTTGTTGATGCCATTTTCAGGGGAAAAACCACAAGCCTTCTTCTGCAGCCCCTTTTTCCCATTTTTTTGAAAAAAACGAAATGGTTAAAAGAAACTGTCAGATTCAATACCTGCTAGCCAGTAGCATACTAAAGTTGGTATTTTCCTTCTTCCAGGTCTCTCTCACAACAGTACTTTCCCTACTCCCCTTCCACTCATACTGAATCTCAAATTCTATGTGCAGTAATAATCTAAGTCGGTGGTGCCAGAGGTTTGATTTGGGAAGTTCTGTTCCAGAGGAATCTAACTTCTAGAGGCCTCAACATGTGAAATTCTTTGTGATGTGAGGGGAATGTTTGAGGGGCAAAAAGTAAAGATGGGGCATAGTCATGCCGAACAATTTGTAGTACCTATGTGTCGAATGTAATGGATTGTCACCCTGGGAGGAAGTTCTGCTGGATTCTGTCCCACTCACATAATGGAGATGCGCTACTAAGGGCAAACTAAAGCAGTTTGGTGGCTGTTGCAGCAGGGAAAGCGAGAAGGAAGGACTGATGCCCCTGCAGACCTTTGCATTCCTTGCCAGACACACATCCATGGCCTCAATAAGGCTGGTGTGACAGGTTATCTGGTTGAGAAGACTGTTTTTA
This sequence comes from Pleurodeles waltl, assembly GCF_031143425.1. Classification (NCBI taxonomy): domain Eukaryota; kingdom Metazoa; phylum Chordata; class Amphibia; order Caudata; family Salamandridae; genus Pleurodeles; species Pleurodeles waltl. Next base: position 1,283,818,341 of record NC_090440.1, on the reverse strand, counting down.
CCTACACCCCAACCCTCTGCAATGGCTTCAGAACTTTTTGAATTGGTGTGGAAACTGCTTTGCAGATGTCAACAGATCCAGGGAGCATACAATGACTCTACTTTCCTTAAAGTGCTCCAATGTAGAATCTCAATAAAGATGTGTAAGCCATCAGAAGGCATATCCATGAAGGAGGCTTGTACATTGCCAGTGGATCACATCTGTGTGTGTGGCAAATCACAACACTGACGCCAACTACCCTCCAAATGCAATCAGCAGAGTATAGGTCAGCAGGGATAACTATTTATATTTGGCCACCTCTTGTCCATTATGAATTGTCTGAGACAGGTAGCCTTCAGTTCTTCCAGGATTGTTTGTAAGATCTTGCTGGCCAACTCCAGCAGAACATCCTGTAGCTACCCAATAGGAAAACAGCAATAACCAACCACCATGTTAGATTGGCAAAGAAAAACTTGCACTTGCCAAAAGCCTCCATTACCTTGGGCTCCCTATCCAGAGGAATCATGAGGAATGAATTGGGATTTACTTTACTGGTTGAAACCTGAAGCACAAGTCTCTATAGAGGGCCAATGGCATTGATACCAGCATCAACATATAAGGGCCTAGTGCAGGTTTTGGAGCAAGAGTGGAAACTTATACCAGAGTTCGGTCACCAGGGGTCAGGTGATACAGAGGATGGATCTGCCAGTGGTAACTCGACAGGGGGTCCTTTAAGCTCCTAGCAGCAGAAAGGCACACCAGAGGAAGCCAGAAGCACACCTAAAACCTACAGCAAGCCCTTCTTTAAGGCTTCAATCTGCTGCTGCATTGCCAATGGCATGTGAAACGTGGGGCACACTGGGATTAGATGAGGAACTGGTTCTGTAACAAATCACATCATGATGCTCTTGTGATTTCTCTTTAGGTTCATAGCGGCAAGATGGGGTCAAGGCCACGCTTTACTTTTTTATGTTTCTACTTTGAGGATTTTGAGTGCAAATTTGACCACTTATGGGTACTGCCTCATAACCGGTATGAGACTTGGAGCGGGACTTGTATGTTTGGTGCAATAAAGCTTTGTCTCCCATTCCCAAATCGCCTTTAGATGCACGAAGGCACATTCAATGTGTCACTCCAAGCCGTGGTCCAAGCCCAAACATGAGGGACACACATCATGCAGGTCTGTTACTGAGATAAGTTTTGTGCAGTGACAGTATGATTTGAAGATTGTAGTGTTAGTTGTGGACATTGTTTCCCTAGCTCTCTTGAATTCAATGTATATGTCATTGGGAGACCACCAAAATTGGGAGCATAGCTCTAGATCCATGCCAGAAGGCATTGAAAGAAAGTAACTGATTTCAGTTCACAGGGGGTGGTGTTTATATGCATCTCTGCTCTGTCACTTCCAGGGCGGTATTGTGCCTGTGCATAGGAGCACTGCTGAATAAAAGGTTCCATATCCAGTCTGGTGTCCGGAGAGTATTCTAATGTGAGAAATCTGTAGTTACAAGTATCCAACAGAAGTCAGTGGATCTCTTGTTCTGAGATTGTTGCCCTGACTGAAAGGGTAGGTACTGTAGCATGGGTCTCATCAGTAGAAAGTGGAGAATTTCTCTAATAATCTTGTCTGTAATCATGCTTTATCAATATATTTGTTGGGGTATAACACCGCTCATTCTTGGCACATCAAAATGATCCCATAGCCACACAGGATCTGGGCTTTTACCTGGAATTCTGCTTAAACCCTTTAGATCTATGAATGCCCAATCTGGGGCAAGAAGTTATAGGGCTATTCAAAGTTCCCTGGCGACGACTGGGTTTGCATTTCATGACTGCCTTGTGGCAATGATTCCAGGCAGAAACAACTTAAAAGGGTACCACTGATCTTCCTTTCCCAAAGGTGGGGACACACTGCTCTGCTTTATTATGAGCTTCAAGGTTACTCAGGGTTCATTCCTAGGATGACTGATTCTTAGTATCCACAGGGCTTCTATCATGACAGTGCTGTAAATTAGGTCTGTCACACCACTCTTACAAATATACCACTGATAATTATCTCCACAATAGCAGTGCACAGAAAGAGCTTGTCGTATTGTTGCTGGGTCTCTCTTCAATTTTTAAGTTGTGTGAAAGTGCGGGGGTCTTAATAGGTCTGGGGGAAAGATCCATTCTAGATTTTCAGGATTGTTAATGACTATGGGAATGATTTTCATTGAGATTAATTGAATGTAAATTAATTTTATGTTAATATCCTGAAACTCTGGCTCGGCCTGGTCCCCCAGGACCTAAGTTGGTTAAATTGTCTTCAAGGGTAATTAGCACTGACTGCTGGGAAGCATAATTAAGTTTATCTTTTTGTGTTCAGGTATACTAGTTAAGCTGCGTGATATTGCAACATAGTGCCAGACCTAATGATGGAAGGCAGCACGGCGGAGTAGGCTATGTGCAATACAGAAAAAAGGAGGATAATTAGAGTCCTATCATGAACAGATCGAAAAAAGCAGGAAGGTGAATTTAGAAATCATCCCAGAATAGGCAAATCTTTTAATGCCTATTTAAAGAGGCCAACGTTTTAAGTGCTCTGAGAGTACTCTGCATAGTCGTATCTATACAAGTGGTCTGTTTGGGGATGCATTATTTACCAGTCTTGGTAAATGTCAAAAATCCAGGGATTGGCATTTATTGGGATCAATAAATACCTCTTATCACTAGTTTTCCGCACTCAAATGGGGAATAACATGCGGTTCCAAAATCATATGTTACGGAGTGCATCAGCCATTTATAGCTGTTCAATTTCAGCAAGTTTTACTTGCTAAAATGTAACTCTCAGGGTGGACTTTAACGTACCCAGTAATTAGAGTGCAGTGAACTCCGACAAACATATTATTGCAACTATTGTACACACAAGGGCTTGCACAGGGGCTGCAGTTTACTAGGCATTCATAAATAGGGCTTAAGACTTTGAACTTCTCCAAATTCAGAGACAATAGCATTTCTCCGCTGATTCATAATTAGTTGTTACAAGGTCAGACTGGTCAATTTGGTGGTGTCCGAAGGGTTGGTCTGACAGGTCAGTGTGCGAGCCAGTTGTTTAGCAGTTTGTGGGCCTGTTTCATGGCCAGGTGGGTCAGTTGTTACGATTCATTTACCCGATGTTACCTAAAGCATTGCCTGTAGCAAACACAAATCTATGCAGTCCCCATGCCTTGCAAAATACCTATACAGCATGTCTTTACAAGTTGAAAAAGGGCCTGATTTGGAAATGTGGGTCACTTTTTTAGTTATCTAGTTCGCTAAAGGGGGACCACTTTTATTTTGTGCCCAGTACTATTTTTTGTCCCCATCTGACCCAGGGTTGTTCCCAAATGGCATCAGTCTAAATGTGGCCTCAAGCATCTTGCTGTGACTAGGGCTATATTATGGAATCACCTATCTGCCAGCTTCGCTTTGTCCCATCCGAAATGTCTAGGGTTTAAAAAATATTTTGAAAGGACATTGTTTAACCTCAGAATAATGTGATACATATGACTATTTTACCTGTGCTTTGCTAAAATGTTTTAGTATTGCCATAGTTTCATGACGCTGGTTAGCATTGCTCATAGAAATATACTGAGTGTGATTGACACCATGATGCTTGGATTGTTCCTACCATATGTTTTCATAAAAAGAAATGCATAAACTAAACTAAGTGAAGCAAGAAGAGAATTGTAGAGAGGAGGTCACTCCAACTTAATGAAGAAATGATCCTGGAAACTTCAAGTGGTTTTCTCCAAAGAGGAAAGTTTAATCCATATAGTAGGGACCCACGACAGCGAAGGCACAACCATCCGAGTCGAGAGCCAGTCACCAACTGACAGCTGACTCAAACACTCGAACACAGAGTGTTTAGCTATGCTGCGTGAGTTCGAGAACACAACATTAAAAGACAAGACACGCAACAGTACAGCATAAAATGTGAACAACAAAAATAACAAATGATATAATAAATACCAAGCATATTACATCACCTCCTTCCCATAACAAAAAAAAACATAAACTAAGGAATAAATCAATTCAACAGGTAATCACGAAATCTAGAAAGTATTTTGATGGTACGCTTGAACCTAGAGCGTTCTTCGTTGTTCCCAGATTCCCTCGTATCAACAACTGAATCAGATTGACCAGCTGGAATAGTTTCAGCTTGTGTTGCAGTAAATGGTATGATGTTCAAAGAAATCTGTGTTGATGGTGGAGGCATGGATTCTGCCATTGTCAATTTTTCTTGCAACAAACTATTCTCAATGGAAAAGTCTGAGGAGTCAGAACTATTGGGAAAAGCAGAAATACTTCAATTAGGCTCTGAATAAACTTTACTGAAAATCTCAGCTTGTAGCATAGAAACCGGAACCACGTTGTTCCTATTCCACCATCCCTTTCCTTCTAATAAAAGAGAATTCTTATTGGCTTTGATGACTTTAACAGGTAAGGAAAACTTGGACTCCCCTTTCATGATTTTATGTGTTTTTTTGATTAATACAAAGTCTTGAGCGTTTATAATAACATATTTGACTTTATTCCTGAAGTCATAGTTTTGTTTCTGTGCCACTTGTTTCTTTTTCACTGTACTTCTTAATTTATTCAAGTCTATCAAACCTTCCCCTCCTTCCTTAGATTTTCTGTTCTGTAGAAGCCAGGTGGGAGTCAAGTTTGTGATGGCTTCTCTTCCTCTAAGAAGTAAGAAGGGAGTCACTTCTGTGGCAGAATGGGGAGTGGTATGGTATGCCCACATTTTTTCCTGTAGAAAACTGGAAACATCCACATTCATGGCAATAGAGGTCTCAATACCATCTTTCAAAATGCGGTTAGCTCTCTCCACCAAATCGTTGGAGGCAGGACTATAGAGTGCTACTTGAGAATGCTTTACACCAAATCTCTTTAAAAAAAAACTCCATCTTACGAGATAAAAATTGAGCTCCATTGTCAGAAATTATAGTAGTCGGTGGACCTTCTACATGGAAAAGTCTTTCTAGAAATGTTATAACCGATTCAGAGTCAGCAGATTCAACAAAAGAGTGGTATATCCACTTAGAATAACAGTCAATAAGTACAATCAAAAATTTAATTTCTCTCGGTAACATGAGGAAAGGCCTGGAAAAATCAATGGCTAAGGTGTCCCATGCTTTCATCGGAAAAGGGACAGGGCACAAGGGTTTGGTGTAACACTTCCAGTGTTTGTCAGAAACAACACAGTGTTCACACTTATCAATAAAGTGTGTAACTTGTTCGTGTAATCCAGGCCACCAATATGATGCTTTCAATTTCTTTTCTGTAGCTGAAATTCCTAAATGTCCTTGATGAGCAATATTAATGATCTTATGGCAGAGGTCATATGGGGGAATGAAAAGGTTACCTCTCATACAAACTTCATTATTACATGACAATTTCCCCGACACCTGTTTAAAAGTTCTCATAACACTATCAAGAGTTTTCTCTGAAGGCCACCCACATTTGATAAAATGAGCCACCCGAGTTAGAACTTTGTCAGTGGACATGGCCGCTTTCCACTTATCTGTCGTCATTTTGCCATCACAAGCAGAGATTGCTTCCCCCAAGCCCACCACACATTCATCCTCTTGACTATCCGCTTCACTTCCAGCAAGTTGCAGTGGCATGCGAGACAAACAGTCAGCACGAACATTCATACCTCCTCTGATGTATTTGACATTTAAGTTGTATTCTTGTAATTTTTATAAAATACGCACTAAACGTGCCAAAGCTTTCCCCAAACCATTGCCGCTAAGAAGATAAACCAAAGGCTTATGGTCTGTGAACACATCACATTTCGTGCCCCATATGTACGTTTTAAACTTTTCTACTGACCATGCACAAGCAAGGGCGTCCCTTTCTATGGTGCTATAATTCTTCTCTGCTTCTGAAAGGGAGCGGGAAGCGAATGCAACTGTATTCTCATTTCCATTAACCATCTGCCCAAAAACAGCTCCTAAACCTTTCAGACTAGCATCAACCGCTACAAATGACTCACCCGAGGGGATGAAAGGCTTTAGTGAGGGTGCAGATAATACTAAATCTTTCACTTTTTGGAAAGTGGTATCCATCAAGTCATCCCAAATAAACTTTTGACCTTTCTTGAGTAATGACGTCAATGGTTGAACAATGATTGCATATCCAGGCACAAAACGCACATAGTATTCACAGAGCCCCAAGAAAGAATGCAAAGTGTCCTTATCTGACGGTGCAGGAGCATTTTTAATGGCTTCTAAATTACAGAACTTCGGCTTTATTCCTTCTGCCCAAATGGTATGACCAAGCTACTCTACTTGATCAGCTAGAATTTTACACTTATCAGCTTTAATGGTCATGCCATGAGATTGAAGGATGTCAAAAACTTTACTCAAGAGGGTAATATGCTCCTCCGTGGTAACAGTGTGTACCAATATGTCATCTTGGAAGGCTACTACATTGTCTAATCCACTAAACAAGGTATCCATCATTTTTTTGAAAGACGCTGGCTGCAGACGCCAACCCGAAAGGGAGCCTGGGTTATTTATACGCCCCAAAAGGGGATACAAAAGTAGTGAGCGACTGAGAGCTTACACTCAAAGGTATCTGATGGTATGCTGAGTGTAGATCAATGGTGGAGAAATACTTGGAGTTCCCTATGCTAGTAACTTACTCTTGCATGTGAGGAAGAGAATGGCAATCAATCCATATGTTCTTATTGAGTGACCTCAAATCCACACATAGGGGGTCATTACAACCTCGGTGGTCTTTTTACAAGATCGCCGAGGGACCGCCGTGCTGAAGACCGCCAGTGGTGGCGGTTTTCCGCTCGGCGTATTATGACTGTTGGCAGCTCTACGTCGTTTTTCCGACGGAGAGCCGCCAACAGCCATAGCGACGGGCGGTGGGGAAGTGGAGGTTGCTCCACCTCCACCGCCATGCCACCAGAACACCGCCCAGCAAATCACGTCCTGTGATTCGGCGCGGCGGTGTTCTGTTGGCGGTGTGGTGTCGGCGGAGCTGCCCCCATGGCTCCCGTCCCCTCCCGGAGGATCGACGGAACAGGTAAGTCGATCGTCTGTTAGGGGAGGGGGCGGGGGGTGTTGTGTGTTGTGTGGGTGCATGGGGGTGTGCGTGGGTGTATGTAGAGGGGGTGTGTGAGTGCGTGTATGCTTGCGGGGGTGTTGCGTGTTTTGGGAATGAGTGCGTGTATGTCTGTAGGTATGTCTGTATGGATGTGCGCGTGTATGTTTGAATGTGGGTGTGCGTGTCTGACTGTGTGTGTGGATGTTGGCATGTATGTCAGTGTGTGTGCGTGTATGTGTGTTGGTGGTGCCTGCGTGCGTGTCGGGTGTGTATGTGTAAGGTAATGTTGGGGGTCGGGTGGGGAGGGGGGTCCTACCACCTTTGGGGCGTGGCAGGAGTGGTGGGGGGTGTAGGGGAGGGAGTCGGGGTGGCGGTGGGGGGTGGGGGAGACCCCTATCAGTGCCAGGGAAGGAATTCCCTGGCACTGATAGTGCTTACCGCCATGGATTTCATGGCGGTTCCTACAGCTGGAAATCCACGGCGGTAAGCCGGGTCAAAATACCAGCGACGGTATTGTCACGCCCGCCAGGCTGGAGACCCAGGTCTCCAGCCCAGCGGTCGTCTCCGCCCTGGCGGGCGGAACGGAGAAGCGGCAGATGACCATGGCGGTAACCGCCATGGTCATAATCCTCACAAAAAGACCGCCAGCCTGTTGGCGGTCTTACCGCTGCTTTAACACCGTCCACCAGGGTTGTAATGACCCCCGTAGTCTCAAGTCCCCTGATCTTTTCTTCGTAAGGACATTGGGTGAAACCCAATCGGAGGAATCTGTAGGGGTAATTATGCCTTCACAAATCAACTTGTCCAGCAACTCCTTCAATTTTGGCCTGACACTCAAGGGTTCTGGCCTTACTTTGTGAATCACAGGCAAAGCTCCTTTCTTGAGTCTGATATTGTACTCGAAACCCTTGACATTGCCAACCATGTCCTGAAATACTTTAGGAAATTTAAGTTTTAAATCACAAAAGACTGCCTCAGGGGATAACACTGACAAAACAGAGGCATCACACACCGGCGGGTCGGCTAACCTAATGGGTGTACAATGCCCAGGATAGAAGTATCCCGAGTTTGGTCAGATCTCTCCAACCAACTATATTCCTACCATTAACTGCTACATAGACTTTGGTATGTGCTGTTCTTCCTAAAATGGATAGATATGACCAAAAATACCCTAACAAGTCTATGTCCTGCAAGTCTTAGAATTGATGTCAGGAGACAGCAACTCAGATGAATCTGACCATAAAGCAAAGTATGTTCTATCAGAAATTATGGTCACTGGAGCTCCAGAGTCTGCTATGACTGTTAATCTTTTACCACCTATGCTTGCCTCACACAATGGCTCTTTGATTTTTTCCTCATTGAAACTCAAATCTTTGTGTGTGCCAACAGTCGGTACAATGTTAGAAAGTCTACCCATGCATTCAGAAACATCATTCTCAGGATCTGTGGTACATACGTTGCTAATTCGCAATTTGGATACATTGGCACTTGAACCCGAACCTGGCTTGAGTTTTCCCATCCTGCACACTTTTTAGAAATGGCCAATTTTGCGACATTTCAAGCATTTTTTGTTCAATGCAGGACAAGATGGACAATTTCCAATGTCATTATAAGAGCCACACCTGAAACAGACAGGCATGCTCATACCTTGACTAGAATTCTTCTTAATTTTCTGGTATTTGTCAACAACAGTGCAAATAGAATCTTCATCCACTACAGAGCTAACTGCTGTATGATGATTAAGGTTGGAAATCCCTTTGGAAGAAACTATAGACCTCTCAATGCTTTTAGCAATGTCTATGGTCTCTACCAAAGTCGGGTTACGACAGTCCAAAAGACGTTCTTGAATGTTTTTAGAAAAGCAGTAAAAGACAAATTGCTCTCTAATATGTAAATCTACATGGGCCCCAAAATCACATTTAGCACCATAGCCACATGCTCCTCAACTGACTCATCAGCAGCCTGTTTACACATGGCGAAATTGAATCTCTCCAATAAAACACTGGATTCATCCGCATACCATCTCATCATTCTTGCTTTTCCTTCCTCATACTCGTTCCACATAGCATCATCAGAAAGTGGTGCAGGAACATGTGGTAAGTTGACAAAGACACCTTGGCCTGCTACCCCTAAGTGATTGAACAACAAAGCCATTTTCCTTGCCGGCGAAAACGTAATGGCATCAATGGCTACAAGATAGTTCTCAAAATTCCTCAGCCACTCAGACCATTTCAGGTCAGGTTTCCCATTTTTGTGTAAGAAGGGCGGAGGTTGAACAACACTTTGAGAGGAGGCCATGATATAAGACTACTAAATTAAAGCAAAATTAGAAATAGGATTCCCTCCCCACAGTCATGTGTAACAGAAGCTCCTGGTGGGTGGATATTCCTTAATTCAGACGTCCATAAAACAGAGGCTTAAAATGTAATTTGAAAAGAAAATGTCTGTCTAGGGCTCCAGTGCCTCCACTAGACTATGAAAATAAGTTCCTGTTCGCCAAAAGACAGTGCCCTCACAACAGTTAAAGAGTGCTCCTGACTGGTTAAATATAAGCAGAAATTTATCCTGATAAACATCAGAAAAAGTCAAGAACAAGCGTAAATCCTTTACATGTATGCTGAGAAACAAATCCTCACATTGAAACTGTGCGCCATAAGGACGTCGTAAGCACAGGCGTCTAGTTGTTGCTGAGCGTACTTGTGAAACACGTGTACTTCCTGTTTTACTGGTTGCCATGACGATCGCCTTTTTTTTCAATGCGAGGAAGCGCGTGCTGAAGCAGGTGACGTAGCTCTGAAGCAAGTGACGTAGAAAAATACTCAAGAAGCTGGACCCACAGCCGGAGCTCGAGCAACAGGTAAGTTCTACAATGCGCGGACAAGCATAAACGGTCAGCCGCTAGCCGTAACTGCCTCGAGTGCGCTGGCACCTCACGCGGACAAGCACAAGCAGTCTGTCTGTAGCAGCTTTGAGCACGCTGGAAAGAAAATCCAGATATAAAACTATTCTCACCCCAGAGACCTGGCACACAGTCTACCGGATCCAAGTGCTGAAAAACGACAGTCGGGTTGGTGGGTCCCTGGCGCTGTCCTGGAAAGCGCTCCTTCTCACCCCACTCCTGGTACCAAAAATGTAGAGAGGAGGTCACTCCAACTTAATGAAGAAATGATCCTGGAAACTTCAAGTGGTTTTCTCCAAAGAGGAAAGTTTAATCCATATAGTAGGGACCCACGACAGTGAAGGCACAACCATCCGAGTCGAGAGCCAGTCAGCAACTGACAGCTGACTGAAACACTCGAACACGGAGTGTTTAGCTATGCTGCGTGAGTTCGAGAACACAATATTAAAGGACAACAAGACACGCGACAGTACAGCATAAAATGTGAACAACAAAAATAACAAATGATATAATAAATTCCAAGCATATTACAAGAATTTCGTAGTCACATAAATATGGGTATTTGCAACTTGTTTACATCACCTGGATTTTGCAGGGGCAGTGGTGATTTATAAGGAGATGCAAATGAGTTCAGAGATTTGGATGCTTGTTGGCTGAGGATCTGGACGATGAAGTAGAGTAAATTCCAATATTGACAGTGTCAGCACTCTACAAATTAGACTGCAAGGCTAAAAACTACTATGAACATTATGCATGAACCCATGGTGTGTGTTCCTCCATATGTGATGACTTTACTACCCCCCAATCTGATCTTAGATCACCTTCATCATTTTGTGCCTGCCCTAGAGCTGTCTACAGAGAACACCATCTCTATAATTGAATGTAAAGTGTTCATGTGTGTCTCTTCGGCTTACAGATCAGTTAATGTCCATATTTTCAGCAACCTTCGTCCAGATGTGTGGGTGGTGGATACAGTGCAAATGTATCACCTTTGGATAATTTATAAAATTTTAATTTTCATAATGTTTCTTCGTAGCTCCCAAACAGCAAGACAGAGCTCCTTTGGTCGAGACAACAGTTCAGCTCAACTACTTACTTCAGAAGGTTTTCACCAAAGTTCATTCCAATCTACTTCCAACTGGTCAACAGGTCTTCCCCATAGGAGCCCCTCTCTTCAGGCATTTCTGTTGCTAAGGCTGCAGAAGGTCAGCCAGACCGATCTTTGAGAGCATTTCCAAATCAAGAGTGCAAGGAGTAGCAGGTTCCCCTCAGCCCTTGTAAGGCAGGCCAGCAATCAACAACATCCTCTTCTTCTTTTGGTCTCAGTTGTGATCTGATAAGCTGGTGGTAGCAACGTTTTATAGCACACTCTAGTCAGTGATTATTGGCTATTTCTAACCCAATGCCAAAAGAAGTCTAATGCCCAAACCAGTCCCCTTTTGGAGTACTTCTATTTGCCTTACTGCAAATCAACCCAAGACATCCATGTTCTAAGTCCATCATGAAAAGGAGTACCTTAGTGCCAATTCACAGAGCTTTGAATTCCCACTTTGAGGCTGTCACATGAAAATGAGGAAAGTCCACTAAAACTAACTCTGACAAGTTCTGAAGCCACTTCCCATTGCTAGGAACAAAGACAAGTTGGTTTGGAGCTGAGCAGCTTCAATAGATCCCTGATGCCATAACACTGTTTAGTTAAAACATCCTAGATAGGAAGATCTCATCTGGGTATTTGGCAGAGCATTCTGCCCTTTCAATCCAGTATCCTCTCCCATGTTCCAAGTACTGAATCCTCCCACCCATCCTGCTGTCAGTTCCTGACCGATGATCTTTTCCCAAAAAGGTTCTAATTATGGACACTATATAAATTGAACAGTCCTGAATACAGATTAAGGTCCAGGTTCTTAACTAGAGATGAAACACATTTTTATTAAATCATTTTTGCAAAAATATATCACTCAAATGGATTTTTGATAAATATTATAACATTTAACTTAGAGAAATTCAGATTTATGTTAACTTCATTTAGACTCCACCAATGCAAAACACAGGAGCCCGGAGCCAGTGCACTTTATCATAATACGGTCCCTTTTAAGCTGCACTTCACTGTTCCATTGAAGGTTTGTAACCTTAAACCAAATTCTATGGAATATCTGTGACCTATTTGTTTTACTAGTCTAACTAAGGGGCATATTTATACGTGTTTTGCACCAAATTTGCATCTTTTTTTTTACGCAAATTCGGTGCAAAACTAACTCCATATTTATACTTTGGTGCTAGACCCGTCTAGTGCCAAATTTATGGAGTTAAAGTCATTTTTTGGACGTGGAAACTTACTTTGCGTCAATGAGATGCAAAGTAGGCGTCCTCATGCAGAAAATGACTCTATGGCCTTAGTACCATATTTATCCCCCCATGCTAAAGTCACACACGGGGGAGGAGGGGTCAAATAATGTTGCAAATCTTGCTTTGCACCATTATTTAACGTCTGGGTCAAGGCAGGACTTAGGAGATCTGTGTGCCTATTTCCATGGTGGAACACCATGGAATAAGCCCACAGGTGCCCTCCCCAGGCCCCAGGGACACCCCCACCCACACCAGAGAGACAGCGGAGGATGGGGGGCCCCATCCCAGGTATAGGTAAGTACTGGTAGGTATTTGTTTTTTAAAGTGCCCCTGGGGCCCTGAAATGGGCCCCCTACATGGCACTGGGTGCAGTGGCCATGCCCAGGGGACCCTGGTCCCCTATGCTGGCCATTGGGGTGGTGGGCATGACTCCTGTCTTTTCTAAGACAAGAGTCATGTGGTATGGATGGTTTTGCATCAGAAAATGATGCTAGGCTGGTTAGAGTCTTTTTTTACTCTAACCTGTCTAACGTAATCTGTTGGTGCAAAACCCCCTTCTTCCATACCGCCAGCCCCACCCAGCTAATGTCATTTTTTTTAACGCTAGCCTACCCTTTGCACCTGCTTGCACCATTCTATAAATATGGTGCCCAGCTGGTGCTTAGAAATGGTGCAAACCAGTGGTAAACTTTTTGGTGCAAAACTGTGTTAGTGTAGTTATGTACCAAAAAGTATAAATAAGGGCCTAAGGGCTTGATTTATACTTTTTGACACAAAACTGCGCTAATGCAGTTTTGCGTCAAAAAGTTTAGCACTGGCTAGCGCCATTTCTTAACTCCACCCTTGCATCAAATTTATACCTTGACGCTGGGTGGTGCTAAGAATAGGTTAGAGTCCTTTTTCCTGGTGCTAACCATTGCGCCTTGTCGTAAGGCAAAATGGCGTTAATGCTGAAAAAATGACTCTAATCTGGTTTACGACATGGAAAAACATCGCAAAACGGATATGCACCATTTTTCCCTGCATTAGCGTAAAAAAGCGACACAAACGGAGCAAACAGTGTAAAGGAGCCCCAAAGTGGATCCCAGAAGTCAGGAGAGACCACAGGGAGACCCCAGACAACCAGGAACCAGCCAGGAGGACACAAACAAGACCCTGGGGAGAGACAAGAAGAAGAGGAAGTGTCGCTTCAGCGCAGAGAAGCATGAAATTCTGGTGAGAGAGGTGACGGAGAACCAGCATCAACTCTTCATCACCTCTAAATTGTCAATTGGGAGGAGAGAGGCAATTTGGCAACAGATTGTGTACAAGATTAAGAGTGTGGCAGAGATCAGGAGAACTGTCACTGAGTGCAAGAAACGCTAGCACGACTGCAAGCGCAGGACAAAGAAAAAAATGGCAAGGAACAGGAAGGCAGCACTGCAGACCAGAGGTGGGAGTCCAGCCCCGCAAGAGGACTTGGACGAGATGGAGGAGATGGTTGCAGCCGTCATCCCGGAGGAAATTGTCACTGGTGTCGCAGGACAGGACAGCACAGACTACCAGGAAACAACACATATGCAGGGTAAGTTGCGTGGAGGACCAAAATGCCTAAATGTCAAGTGCAAGAAGCGGGAGGCACATACCTACTACACAATGCATGCCAGCCCTGCAAATGAGGCAGTGGAAAGGGCAAAGTGGCATGGCACGGGACTCCCTACACTGCTCATGCCAGGTGCATGGACTGTGCAGGTCCATCCAGGGGCACAGCACAACACAACGCAAACAGCCTTTGCACGGGGGTACACCACCATGCCAAGGCTGCTGAAAATGCTTAAGCAGACCAGGAGGGTAGGGTGGAACGTAAAACTGGTTTGGTGTCACAGGGCAGCTGGTATTGTCAGAATGTAAACTAGACAACAATGCCCAGTTTCAGGCCATTGGCTCAAGCGGCATTCACCATTGACAACAGTTGCCCCTACTACCTGTGCTGTGTGCACTGCCGAAATGGAAAATGGAAGTTAGGTGTCCTGGAACAAACACACTCGAAATGAGGGTTCAGTATGACTAAGTGATCAACCCCCATCAATCCCTATCCAAGTGCAACTCCTGTCAACTGCTCATGTCCATAGACTCAATAACCATCAGGCACTGTCACATACATAATGATGTACACAGCAGTAATCTCAAACCCATGCTGCCCATTCCTGGGTTTATCCCTATGCTTGTGTCACAATAGCTGCAATGCCCCCATGCAACATCTCAGGTGTCGTAGTGCTAAGACAACTGCATTGAGGTGGAGGACATGTGTGTGTAGGAAGGCAAACACATCCGCAGAGTCACAAGAGGAAATGGAACTCTGCCAGGTCCATCAGTGCCATGCAATGGAGCACACATACGCAAACATCAACATGAGAAACTACCAGTGGTAACACCTGTATTGTCTCATGGAATGACATATATGGTGTGGTGCTAGGTCTCAGCACTGCATAGGTGTATGTGAAAAATGATAGACTGGAACAGGGCCATATTGTTATGTGTGATGCTGTGGCATCAGCACACCAACAATCATTGCAAGGCCTCACCAGGCAAATGGAAGCAGAGGGAGGGTTGGTGAGGACAAGAAGGTGGCAAGCCAAAATTTGGACAGAACCCACACCTAGAAGATGTGACGCAGACAATTGCCCAAACAGCCCACACTACATGTGACATGCAGGTGGGGCATAGGGCTGAGAGACTGCAAACATTCATGACAGGAACAACGCATGGGAACCAAGATGACAATGTACCACCAATAGGAAGTCAGTAATGCCACATTACAACTGGCACAACACAGACACACTAATTGTACAATATTTCATTGCAGAGGATGATGGCTCTCCTGTGGATCTGCTTGTCCTGGACTACCCTGATGACCTGGATGACCAGCTGATAACCATCAGCCAGGACACCCCCCAAGATGTCCTGGGAACCCTCCAGACACCACCTCCAGTCGCAAGGAGGAGCATCCATGTAGCAGCCATACCAGAGGACCCACCCACCACCTCAATATTACGACCTGCCAGCCCACACATAGCTGAGGACTCCGATTACACAGGGACCACCTTTGAGAGGATAGTAGTGGGAGTACAGTGGGAGCTGGTCAAGGAGGTGCGGGTGGGGATGCAAACTATGGCAGCCAGACTTGAGGGGATGCGCATGTGCATGATGACGTCTGCAGAACAGACAGCAGCCAAACAAGTCACACAATCCCTACTGCGAGGAGTTCAACAGTGTGTGAGAGAGCTAACCACTGCTGTGAGGGAGTTGCCACAACACCTGCCCTCCCGATCTTGCTGCTCCATGCATGACAACAAGCTGGACTCCATGCACCGGGAACTGGCCTCCCTCAGGGCAGACATGGCTGCCTACCACAGGGATGTTGCTGCCATCCTCAATAATCAGCAGCTTCTCCATGCTGCAGTTATGCCATATGTAGTTCCACAGATGGCAGCTGCTGGGATTTCGGTGTCCACTTCTCCAACCACCCAAGTGTGTGTTGCCCCCTCAGACCCACCAGCACCACCATCAAGGGCAGAGGAGATGACACACACATCAGAGGATGAAGATGTGGGACAGATCATCTTCACCCATAGTAGTACCAGGTTGCACCAGCCCATGCCACATGGGCACTGGTTTTCCTTTGTCCTATGCTTGACAAGATGCCAGTGTTGCTACAGTTGGTGACATGCACTCTTCACCGACACACTGTTAACCTTTCCACAATGTACTGCAATTGTCTCTCACAACTCAATTGGCAATTCATGTTCCTCTGCACTGAACAACACTTCATCTCAGCATGTCCTCAGCCTTGCACTTGTGTTGCGTCACAATAGAATGCTTTACACTAATGGGGTCACTGACGTGGACTATGTAAATATTACACTACAGCACTTTAAAATAAACAGCACCTACACACCCAATTTGTCTCTGTGTAATGTGATACATCTACTTTGCTGGAGATTTGTGATGCATGTAACATGTTTATGGTCACAGAGTGTCAATACCAGAGTGCAGAAATAATGTGGACAGATATCTACGCACAAGGGCCCTGATTTATACTTTTTTTGTGCTGCATTTGTGTAATTTGTGACGCAAAAGTGGTGCAAACTTACAAAATATCATTGTAATTTGTAAGTTTGCACTACTTTTGCGTCAAAAAATGACGCAAATGTTGCACAAAAAAAATATAAATCAGGGCCAAGGTATCTACAAGATGAATGCCAATGCTGGCCACATCCCCTACAAAGAAGTCATTGTGTATGTGATATTTGCCTTAAAACATACATGCCTCACCCACAACATACAGAAGCAATGGCTTTGTAAGTGTGTTTGGCCAATAACGTCAGCAGGGAGTACAAGTAAAACACATTGGGCCGGATGTAGCAAAGGGTTTTACCCATTCTATGTCTATGGGAAAATGTGTTCGTACATCTGGCCCATTGACATGAAATTTGTATACTTGACCTCATCTGAAATTGGCACTACTCAGTTTAGCAGTGTTGACATGAACTTCAGGCTGCAGGCAGATGTCCCACAGTGCCCAATATCACAACACAGGATCACAACAATTACAGCTTAAAAAGCACACCAACCTGTCCAATACATGGGAACCATAGTCATGTTGAGTGGTGGGTACAATGGATGGCAGATGCATTGAGATTTAGATTTTTTGTAGCTGCCAATGTGACAGCTCAGTTGGAAGTGGGAATTAACATGTCAAGAGAGGGATGTGGATGCAGGATGGAATTCACAGGCCAACAGACAATTGGAATTGTACACTCATGCAAAGACCCAGAGCCCCAAGCATATGACACATGCAGTAAGGGAGTACCTAAATCTTTAATAACTATATATGAAACAGAACTTAAAACTATGTAACACATCTATACTAACCCAATCCATCCTAACTATACATTACCCACAACTGGCCCTAACTACCCTATACTAAGCTTACTTTCCACATTTAACAACACATACTAAACATTTGCCCTCCACCCCCCTTATATGACGAAACACATGTAGCACAACATATGCTAACCTAAACATATACTACCTAATACTAAACAAATATATTTTTTTTGTATCTTATTTTTAAACACACAAAAGCCCCAACATGAACAAAAAACAAACATGTACTAATATGAACCCACCCCAAACCTACTTATACTATCTAAACAACTTCCCTACTCTAACATATCACTAAAACCCTTAAACCCACTACTAAACAGGATGAGGAATGAGGAGGGAGGGGACTGAATTAAGGGTGAGGGGAGGCAAGACTTCACAGGTTTGCCCTCCTCAGTGTCTTTTTAATTGCCTTCAGCCTCCGTGTATTTTTGTCCACATCCTTCTGTATTGTGTCAAGCTTTTGTTAACACCTTCTTCATGTCCCTATGGAGCTCAGCAATTGCGGCCATGTTCATTGCAGCAGGTGAGGTGGTCTTTGTTGCAGAGGTTGATGGTGCAGCAGGTGTGGAGGTGCAGAGGTTGACAGTGCAGCAGGTGGGGCAGATGTGACGGTGGCAGCTGTGGTACTGGGTGCAGTTGTGCTGGTGGCCTCAACCTTTCTGGCCAATGCCGGTCCCCCTTGCCTGAAAGCCCGCCATTCTCCTGTGGCTCGCTCTCTCTGATAGCGTCTTGCCACCCTTCGATACCCAGACTCCACATCCAAGATGTGTCTGTGTCTCACTGCCCGCTTCGGAAAGCCCTGATTTCCGCTACATCCATGTTGGCAGCTTTAAAAATGAGTCAGGCAACCATCAGTGTCATCATTGTGTGATGCATGTACAGATGATAATCTAACACTCTGCCTCAATTTGCACATGCAGTCCAAATCACAGTCCAGATGATACAACGTCCCTGATGAAAGTAATGGAAATGCTGCCTACCCATCATGTGTTTTACACCACAGCAAAGCACATCAAGAGTTGGACGAAATAAAGTGATCTGTGCATTGGTGTAGTGCAATGTGTTATGATGCAAAGGCAGCAACTACTTCACATAGGCCAGGCCGACTAATCTTTAACATCTGAGTCAACTTCAAGGCACACAAGACCAGTGATTTGTAGATGTAATTGGCGGGATGGTATGCAGTTGCTAATCATAAGGGGTCAGTGTTGTTTGGGACACATGCATGCTTGAATGAGATGACTGTCATATACACTGTGTCCAGCACATCTACCTACATATATGTTGTTTCCTTACCCCTGTGCCTCAGGGAGGGATGGGCATGCAATAAATCATCACAACTGTTGAGGACAACCACGAAGGCATGTCCACTTGTACATGGATTTAGTGAAGGAACACATGTGAGGAGGGTTGCCACCTAGGAATAAGGTATCTATAGGTCATTCACATCTACATTCATGTGTCCAGTTGTGGACAACCATCAACACCTGTTCTGCCAACACAATTCCCAAAACACCCACATTGATGTCAGCACATGTCTGGCCTTGACCTGCATGCTCGCCCATTGCATACCACTTAAGTATCACATAAATGGAGTACAACCTATGGGGCTAGATGCTGGGGGACAGTTACCCATACAGTCCTACATGAACATTACAATACAGGGATTCACAATTTTGTGCGGAAAACTGATGCAGCACTGGATTGTGAGAATGAGGGTACGTATGACCCAGTGACAATATACTGACACTGGAGCACTTCCAAGTCACATGTGGGCCTACACGTTGCTAGTATTCACCTTGTTCACACGCTGCTTCGTATTGCCCAAATAGCTTGGTACAGATGGCCCTAAGTGATAGTCGTAAATGACTCAACAAACCTCAGGACTACATTGTTAACATGTATAGACATGTGGACTACATCTCAGTAATGGGACACTTACAGTTTGTTCTGCTTGCATTCAACATGGCCACAAACATTGCATGCAGCACGTCAAGACATCTGCTACTGTCACTCAGGAGCATTCAACTGTACACATTTGTCAATGTGATACTCACTAACAGGGCCACCGATCACCACACCCAGGTGGTCCAGCAGATCCTGCTCTCTGGCCACAAGGTCAGCCCAGCGATGCTTCAGCTGGTGCTCATTCCTGCCAATCTTTTGAGGTGGTAGAGCACCTTGCCCCACTGCAGCCACCTTGCACCTGTGTGATACCTCTGTATCACATGCCCACCCATCTCCAGCATCAATGGAAGGAAGTGGCACATCAGCCACACAAAGCCCCCAAGCTCCTCCTCCCCCATGAAGGTCAGCTTTGCCCTTCCCGACATGTCCTTGCACAACAAAGCAAAACAGAAAAAGTGTTAAAAAAGAAGGAAAATAAATGTAAAATAAGGAAACTTACAGCCCAAACCTAAGAACCCCAACTAACCCAACTAATCTGACCCCCAGACAGACACCCGACTGTACAAATACAATCCGAAAGACACTAAGGGGGCCATTCCGGCCGGGGTCGGCGGGAGCACCGCCAACAGGCTGGCGGTGCTCCTGAGGGCATTCTGACCGCAGCGGTATGGCCGCGGTCAGAACCGGAAAACCAGCGGTGTCCCGACGGTTTTCCGCTGCCCTGAGGAATCCCCCATGGCGGCGCAGCTTGCTGCGCCGCCATGGGGGATTCCGACCCCCTCACCGCCATCCTGTTCCTGGCGGTTTCGACCGCCAGGAACAGGATGGCGGTGAGGGGTGTCGTGGGGCCCCTGGGGGCCCCTGCTGTGCCCATGCCAATGGCATGGGCACTGCAGGGGCCCCCGTAAGAGGGCCCCACTTTGAATTTCAGTGTCTGCTTAGCAGACACTGAAATTCGCGACGGGTGCTACTGCACCCGTCGCACACCTTCCACTCCGCCGGCTCCATTCGGAGCCGGCTTCCTCGTGGAAGGGTGTTTCCCACTGGGCTGGCGGGCGGCCTTTTGGCGGTCGCCCGCCAGCCCAGTGGGAAACCCAGAATGACCTCCGCGGTCTTTTGATCGCGGGACGGTCTTCTGGCGGTCCCAGCCAGGCCGGCGGAGAATGACCCCCTAAACTACACAAAAGCACATACACAGGTACAATAAACAAACAGAATACACAAAAGACACAAGAGAGACACCACATGATACAAGAAACGCAATCCAGACACCAGCAACACTGAGACACAGCCACACAGTCAAGAAAAAACACAGAGGGGGTCATTCTGACCCCGGCCGGCGGCGGAAGCCGCCGGCCTGGCTGGAACCACCAGAATACCGCTGCGCGGTCAAAAGACCGCCGCAGGTATTCTGGGTTTCCCGCTGGGCTGGCGGGCGACCGCCAGAAGGCCGCCCGCCAGCCCAGCGGGAAACACCCTTCCATGAGGATGCCGGCTCCGAATGGAGCCGGCGGAGTGGAAGGGGTGCGACGGGTGCAGATGCACCTGTCGCGATTTTCAGTGTCTGCATGGCAGACACTGAAAATCTTGGTGGGGCCCTGTTACGGGGGCCCCTGCAGTGCCCATGCCATTGGCATGGGCACTGCAGGGGCCCCCAGGGGCCCCACGACACCCCTTACCGCCATCCTGTGCCTGGCGGCCAAAAACGCCAGGAACAGGATGGCGGTATGGGGGTCGGAATCCCCATGGCGGCGCGAGGATTCCCCAGGGCAGCGGAAAACCGGCGGTACACCGCCGGTTTTCCGTTTCTGACCGCGGCTGTACCGCCGCGGTCAGAATGCCCAAGGGAGCACCGCCTGCCTGTTGCCGGTGCTCCCGCGGTCGTTGGCCCTGGTGGATTTTACCGCCAGGGTCAGAATGACCCCCAGAGTGTAAAGTGAAAGTGAAAGTACACTCACTGTACCATGCCTGTAAACAGGATTTCCTATTACATCACTTCCTGTCCCCTTTGCGGCCCGTTTTCCATCATGCTGTAATTTGTTTGACGCATACGATGTTTGCATGAATATTTTCAATGCATAATCTACATGTGCGGCAAAATACCACACATTACCTGAAGACTTCAATTTCAATGGATATCCACATGCATGTGGTGCGCAGGTGGAATTAATGCTAAGGGCCCATTTATAGTTAGTTTGCGTTTGATTTTTCCGGCACATTTTCGACTCAAATTCTGATTGCGTGATTTTCAAATATGTAACATGCAGGTACCGTGTACCAACATGAAGATGGAATGGTGTGGCCTGCATTGTGTGGTATAGTGGTTGGCCACATGTGGTGGAGCATGCAACTGTGTGTTTTGTGTGTGAATGATCTGTAACAACAATATGTGTGTTTCTGAAGGAACAGCATGCAATACATTGGACGTAATGCTCATGTATGAATGTGTTCCAAATGGGTATCTACATCTGATGGCAATCAGTGATCTACAACAGTCATGATATGTGTTTGTAATGTTTGTTGACTCATGTGATGTGTGTAGTTGTTTGACTTTAGGGACATTACAATTCACATGACATCAAAACTCAGGGTTGATTGAGGATGGCTGATGAGTGCTATGTCTGATATGTTACCCCTCATATGTCATTAATTGTTGGTTACAACTTCATGGTGGCTTGTGTGTGAACTACACATATGTCAGACACATGTACATGTTTGGTACGTACTGTGTTTGAGACACTGTGCCTTAATTCCACCCATAAAATGTTTGGTACACCTCAGTTTGAGTCATAAGAATTACCTATGTTACATTTGTTGCTGTGGTGGACCTCCTGCCCTGGCTGCATATGTTAACATATTTTCAGCTGTGCATTCCACAGAAGTGTCCAGTTCAAGTGTGTGGGCATCTGTACCCTGTGTCAGGATTGGGCTCCATGTTGTTACGGTTTCGGGCGGGCCTAGTCAGGACTCTGTTAGGTGCACCCCTTGAGTTCACAGAGCATCTTGCAACAAAGTAGTGTACCAAAGCAGAAGAGCAGCTAAAGGCATACAAGGGGAAAGTCCAGCTATGGCAAGGACGAGAAAACAGAAATGTGAAGGCTGAGCAACCTTAGTGTGAACAAATATGGAACAGGTATGTAATGGACAAACACTCAGGGCTTATCACTAAGATTGGTCACAGAGTAGGGCTTAGAACTTTCCACAGCAACAGGGAACGTCAGTGCCTCTATGCAGATTAATCTTACATATAGTCACCATGCAAGCCCCAAAGAAAGGAGGCAGCAGAAGTGATTCTGTGTCTGGACCCTTAGGGCACAAACAAGAATTGTACTTACATACATGAAACTAGCCCTTGTGGGTCCGGCTGGAGACACAGTGGAAATTCCTGAAATACAGCCATAGTACACTGTCACTGTTAGGCACTAATGTCTACATGCAACACTGGACAAAGGATGGGTCTGGATTTGCCTCCTGGAAACCAGGTGGCAACCCAAGTACAAAGAAAAACACTTCTACACAAGTGAGGACTGATAGAACACTTACCAGACACGATAACCCAAGAGGAAACAGAAAGCGAGGGAACCAACTAGGAGGCAAAGCCAGGCACAGGGAACAGCCTCAGGTTGATGCAAAGGATGAAACCGGTCTGGGAAACAGAAAGCAAGCTCTGGCAGAAGCAAACATGAACAAGGCTGAGAAACAGGTAGCAGACTCTGACTAGAACAAGCAGGAACCGGACTGGGTAAACAGAGAGCAGGTTCAGGCTGAATCAGGACTGTAACACAATCCAACACGGGGTCTGGAACACAAAGGAATCATACTCCAATGCACGATGAGGAGCTTCAGAGAATGGCAGCTTATAAGCAGTTCCAGGCAGCAACAAGGCCAGGGCAGAGTCACATGGCTGGGCTGCACAAGAGAGGTCACAGGTGTGCGGAGCTGCAGTCTCTCACAAGTCCTGGAGGAGAGAATCCAGTGTAAAGGGACAACAGGACTTTTCCCATAGGAAGCAATGGATACAAGATTACAGGTCTTACCGACTACCATGCAGTGCATTATGGGACCTGAAGTCCATACAAACTAATGTAGTTCTTCTATAGCATGCCATATGGAAAAAGGAAGCAAACAGGTGTCAGAAAGGGACTCTGGGTGAGTGTTAATGATGATTCCCAGGGTACAGCTAGTGTGTTTACAGCGCTCCCTAGAGATGGGAGTGCAGAGACGTAACACATGGCAGTGGCAGGACTTATTTCCAGGGATGACTGCTCAGGGCATGTGTTGTGAACATTGCTTGTCATACCTAGGACAGTCATGCTATCCATTTTTACAAATGATGCCCCTTTTTCACACAAGCTCTTTGCAGAGATTGAAAATGTCACACTAACTAATCTCAGGGGTCTGTTCATACATTCCTCTTTCCACTGATATTTCACATCCACTGCCTCATGTATGGGGCATTATTAACCTTATGTTTGGAGATGTCATAGTTGTGTGTCACGTGCTACAATAGATCATGTTGGCAACGTGGATGTGTGTCATATGCTGTGGTCCATTGATTTTGTCTTTTATATGTGAAATTCAAAAGATGAGTGTTTTTTATATGTGTGTGATGTTTGCTGTACAATCATACGCATCATATGTGATGTTGCATCAGAGGTAGTCAGATTTGTCTTTGTCAGATGCTCCCTGAGGTAATGCTCACATTTCTGAGGAACATGTGATGGAGAAAGAAGAAACCAGAGCAGGCTTGTGTGATCAAGTTAGGTGTTTATTTACATATCTTAACAAGGTGTTTAGAGTGACTATTGGTTGAAAAATGTCTGTGCAATTAAATGTCTGCGGCGCATTCCTTCAGTTGTGTTTTGCTGTTCCCCCTCATTTTCCCTGGCACCATCCTCCTCCTCCTCAGGCAGTTCTTGCTCTGGCTCATATAGAGGCATGTTCCTCCTCACGCAAATGTTGTGCAGGATAACACAGGCAAGTATGATTTTGCACACAATGTGTGGGGCAAATAGGAGGCTGCCTCCTGTGATCTCCAGGCACCTGAATCTGGACTTCAGAATGCCAAAGGTCCTTTCCACAATGGTGGGTGTCCTCCGATGTGCCTCATTATAGGCACGCTCTGCTTCTGTGCTTGGGTTGGGGAATGGGGTCATGATCCATGGCTGGATCCCGTACCCCTGATCCGCTGCAAAGGATAATAGGAGTGAGTATTTGGTTGGTGCTTGCAGCAGGAATGTCATGTAGCATGGCAGTTGATATCTTGTGTCGTCTGTGACCCATATGTGTTTGTGGCATTGTGTGAGATCCTGGGCTTCTGTGAGGTTTTTTCTGCAGTGGGTTGTTTGACTTGATAACTTGTGTTTGGCTCATTGACCTGGGATCTATTTTTGTTTCCAAACTGCTGGTCAGTATGTATGTACCATACGTTGTGTAGTGTCCAACATGTTTTAGTGTGCTTTCACTGGAGGGGACATGATACTTCCACACACACAATAGATTCCGATGTGGTGGTAACATGGTTGCACTACATGGCCTGGATATCCCATCCAACTAGACATATGTCATTGCAGATGAAATGCAACAGTGAGGCCCTTTGATTTGGCTAGGTGACAATGCACAACACTTCTCCATATGTTGGCAGCACTGAGGTGTTCAGTATGTATTGACAATGCACAATTGTCCCATGTGTGACTTGGTTCTAGGAATGCCTTTTTTGTTCCCTCTGCCAGTGGCTTATGTGTAACCGTGCACCTACACTACCTAACTTGCTCCAGGTAACCGGGCTAACTGCCTTGTGAAGGTGGATGTATCTGTGCAGGAAGGGCCATCTCCCTGCACATATGTTATTTTGATGGACAATTTGCTCTTTCAGTGTGTGCAGCAGTGTGCAGTTTGCATTAGTGCCACATCAATATGTATACATAGCACAGTCCACTTCCTTATTGCTACCTGGCAATGGCAACCCAGGAGTGATGTATGATGTTGGGACTGCCCCAGTATTTCTGTGTCACCTACACGTGAGTCAGCATCATCATGCTGTGTGTCTCATGGTGTTAGACCTGCAGCAACGCACATTGCACACCCTTTCCACGCAACATACTGCTTGGGAGGGTGTGGGATAGACTATGTGGCCTGTAATTGTAAATGGTTCATCTTCCAAGTTGTACTTCCAGTGCAGACCATGTCATTGACACTGTGGGTTTTGAAATTGGTCTCTTGGTGCTCTAGAGTGGCTGCTAATGTTTGTGTCAGCCATCATTTGTCCATAGGTGTGTATCTCATTGTGTCAGCGTGTACAACATAACTACCAGTGTCACACCTCAGTGTAATCCTGCCCACGCGTCAATGTAGTGGTGTATGTTTTGTGTGTCCTACATGGTTGTTGCACTGTATGTTTATTGCTAGGTTTATGGGCTTACCGACAAGAAGGCCATTGCCATATTGTCCGTCCTGGAAGTGCTGATTGATCGTTATGGCGGAATATGAAGGAATCATGTACACCCCCAGGATACTTGGCCAAGATGTTGGTGAACAATCCCTGGTGGTCAACTATGGCCTGCACATTGATGGAATGCGTGTGCATTCTGTTCCTGAATCTGTGATCTGTTGCTACAGGTGGTACGATCCGGACATGGGTGCAGTCAATTGCACTGAGCACATGCGGAAAGCCATGGATTTGGTAGAATCTCTGTTTTATCTCCTGCTGCTTCTGCTGGGTGTTGGGGAATCTGATGTGGCGGGTGTGAGGGAGATTATGGCTTCTAAGACCTTAGGCAGGAAGGCCGAGAATGAGGGTTGTGATACCCCAGCAACCAGGGCACCCATTGTCTGGAAGGAGCCACTTGACAACATATGCAGGACAGCTAGCAGCTTGGTCACCAGTGGTATATTGTGTGGTGTCTGCAGGCTGGCTGTTATTTGTGGCTCAATTTGACGCAGCAGCTGATGTATGGCTTCCCAGGTCAGTCTATACCTCTGGATGATGTCCTGTTCCCTGAGGCCAGGGAGGGTTGTCCTGTTTCTGAAGACCCTTTCCTGCCTTCTGCATTGCCTTTGTGGGCCGTGTTGGGGTGGTGCTGGCTGCTGCTGTTGGTTCTGTGCTTGGCGTCGTCTTGCAAGCTGCATCAGTAGCACCTCCATGTTGTCTATTTGGTCTGTCATGTTGCTTGTGTGTGTTTTCCTTAAGTAGTGGTGTGTTTGCCTCATTTTAAAGCCTGCCCTTACCCAGGCTTTA
This sequence comes from Pleurodeles waltl, assembly GCF_031143425.1. Taxonomy (NCBI): domain Eukaryota; kingdom Metazoa; phylum Chordata; class Amphibia; order Caudata; family Salamandridae; genus Pleurodeles; species Pleurodeles waltl. The sequence continues at coordinate 1,283,791,957 of NC_090440.1, read as the reverse complement.
AATTTTGACACAGATCGGGTTTAGAGCCATTTTTCGGGTCCCCCTCCCAGCCGTGCGTCATTTTTGCTATGTTGGATAAATATGGCTCTAACGTGTTTGAGTAATTTTTCGGACGGGAACGGCTACCTTGCCTCTCATTGAAGCAAGGCGGTTACATGCATCCTTAAAATAACGCTAACTCCATATTTTTTATGCTAGGCGGGTCTAGCATCAAAATATAAATATGTAGTTAAGTGTGCACAGGATTTGAGTCAAATAAACGCAAATCCTGCGCAAACAGAGTATAAATATGGGCTTAAGTGTCTTTCTTGAGGTGTTTAGCTTCTCCTGAGATCCGTCTGTTTGTTAAGTAATGGGAATTCCATTATATTAAAATAAAACAGCGTAACCTGAGATCCCTCTCATTTAACTTTGCTTGCCTAGAAAGTCTTCTTATGTAGTGTTAGAGTGTTTTAATATAGTATATGTTTATTTATGTAACACAGCATACTAACTAAGCTCCTGGAAGAATTGAACACAAGGCGTTCATTTCAGGGTTAGAAACATGACTCAAACATGACAGTTTGTGTTTAGAAACTTTCATTCTTAAAAAGTCTGACTCAATGTAGTGATAACATCTAAGAAAATTAAAATGTATTTGCTGCCTTCGACATCTCTTTGCTTTGATGGTTGGTCTCTATCCGTGACCGTAAGAGGTGGTGTCACCCCATTCCATGAAATCTGCAAGAGTTTGAATCTATGACATATGGTGGCAATGTCTGGGAAACTATAATCTCCTTATAAACCCTTGCATTTTATTTTTTTATTACAGTTGTTTTATGACCATAGAATTGATGCACCTTGTCACTTTTAAGAGTACATTATAAGTGTCTAGTAACAGCATCATAGCCATCTTTAAGAAAGGTTCTATTTGCGGCGTGATTGATTGGTTTGACCACAACTGACCTTCCTAGAGGCTATGAACAACTGATGTAATCAACCTATGACCCAAAGAGAAGGAGACCAGCAATTGGCATTCACTCAACGCTTGTGACCTGCTCCGCCTGCCTCCCGCTTGCCATTAAAGCTGCGCTTGTCACCCACTCCAGGTGTGGGCTGCAAGATTCAAACCGAGTGGCCTGAGTGCATGAGCAATGAATTGCTGTGTAGACTGAAAAAACAAAAACAGTCACACCGGTATGGTGCATCACATGATTAACAAAACAGTGTGACTGGACTTTTAAAACACTAATGAGACTAGGAGTGATCAATTTTACTGGTAATCTTAATTATGCTGATTCATTGCCCTACCCCTCACATTGCTGACCAATGATGTCCTCTGTATTTGTGGACACCCTTACGTATATTACTTCCAATGTAACTGGAAGTGCGTCACCATAAAGGCCCTTCTCCTCTTTCACACTTCCTGTTGTGAAAAAGACTCACAGATCTTCAGAAAATGTCAGCAGTGGCACTCATCAAGATTGTGAGTGGAGGGGCTGGTCTTGGTCTGGGGGGGTGTACGGTAGAGGTGCACAGCATTTTTTTGGAAGGCTAGTCATCATTTCCTGTGCAAATCTTTGTTAGAAATGGGGTCTCTTTTTGGCAGTCAGTTTGCACTCTGTCCAAGGGACCCTCACTCTAGTCAGGGTAAGGGAGGTACACATCTCGGGGAACCCCTGCTCACCCCTTCATAGCTTGCCACAAGTAGTCAGGCTTATCTCAGAGGCAATGTGTAAAACATTTGTACCAACACACACAGTAATACAGTGAAAACACTACAAAATGGAAACTACACCAGTTTATAAAAAGAGCCAATATTTATCTAAATCAAACAAGACCAAATCAACAAGAATCCAACATACACAAGTAAAGTTATGAATTTTTAAATGAAAAAGAGTCTTACTCCATAGAAAACAATGGATGCCTTGATGTTACACACAGTACCTGGTTTGCATTGTGGTAAAGCCGCATGGCGAGCGTGCATCAGAAAAGTCAGCGATGCATTGATTCCTTACTCGCAAGAGAGGCCATGCATCATTTCTTCTCTGGTTGGGTAGGTGATGTGTCATTTTTCTCTCCCGCAGAGGAGCGATGCGTCGATTTCCGGACAGGCAACCTCAGGTCTATGCAGATTCACTGTGATTTTGACGCCAAGCGATGATGTGTGAGAAATCTGGCCGCACGGTGGTGAAAAACCACGCTGCATGGCGATGTGTCAATTTTAGCAGGCGGATGTTTCATCGATTTTCCAGTCACGATGCAGGTGATGCGTTGATTTTGCAGCCGCAGTACAGGTGGTGCATTGATTTTTCAGCCGCAATGCAAGTAATGCGTCAGTTTTACAGCTCTGATGCAGTTGTTGCCTTGATTTTTCTCCCGCACGACTCCTGTGAGTAGATTTTAGCCTTGGTTTTACCAGCTTCACCTTTCAAGGGCCCAGGGACTGGAATAGGCACCACTTGGCAGGGTAGGAGTCTCAGCAGAGAGTCCTGGTGCTGGCAGAGGAAGTCTTTGATGGCCCTGACACTTCAAAACAGGGGGCAAGCTCAGTCCAAGCCCTTGGAGACACTTCACAAGTAGGAAAATACCACAAAGTCCAGTCTTTGTCCTCCCTCAGGCAGAAGCAGCTACTGCAGGCCAACCTAGCAAAGCACACTCACAGGCAAAGGGGCAGTACTCATCCTCCAGCTCTTCTCCTTGGCAGAGGTTCCTCTTTACTCCTGATGTAATCTAAAAATCTGGGCTTTTGGGTCCACTACTTATACCCCTTTCTGCCTTTGGAGTAGGCAAACTTCAAAGGAAAGTTTCTGTTGTTGACAAGATCCTGCCTTGCCCAGGCCTGGCTCCAGACACACACCAGGGGGTTGGAGACTGCATTGTGTGAGGACAGGTGCAGCCCTTACAGGTGTGGCAGCTCCTCCCTTCCCATTGTAGCCCAGGAGACTCATCAGGATATGCACGCTACACTCCCAGCTCCTTTTGTGTCACTGTCTAGTGGAGATTCACAAACAGCCCAAGTGTCAGTCTGACCCAGAAATGGAATACAGAAGCAGACAGAGGCACAGAATGGTTATGCAAGAAAATGTCTCTAAAAGTGGAATTTTCAAACTGGCAATCTGAAAACCAACTTTGCCAAAAGATGTATTTTTAAATTGTGAGTTCAGAGACCCCAAACTCCAAATCTCTACCAGTTCCCAATGGGAAACTGCACTTAAAAGAGATTGAAAGGCAGTCCCCATGTTAACTTATGAGAGAGAGAAAGGTCTTGCAACAGTGAAAACCGAATTCGGCAGTATTTCTCTGTCAGGACATGTAAAACACATCAGTGTATATCCTAACTTTAACATACACTGCACCCTTCCCATGGGGCTACCTAGGGCCTCCATTAGGGGTGCCTTATTAGATTTAGTTGGTGGGCATAGCAGTGTATATAGTGTGCATTTGGGTAGACATCTCTGGTTTTTTTTAACTACAACAGAGGCATCACGCATGACACTGGTACAATCAAAGCTCTGAGCTATTAATTTCTCTTTACCACACTGCTCTGGGAAAATAAGGTTAAGTCCATTAAGAACAGCTGCCGCAATTGTGTCTGCAGATGAACCTTTAAGATACGAAAAACAATAAACTCTGTCCACTACCTTGGAATGGCCATGAATGTAGTGGAAAACCAGTACTGACTGCATCTTTGTATGCACATCAGCTGTATATCTGTCCTGGATAGCTAGGTAATCAGTGCTTCTTAATTGCTATACAATATTTTCTCGTTATCTCTAGCATACAGTCAAGCAACTCATTCTGGGTTGTCTTAGAAGCGTCTTTAAACACAGTTGCACTTTGCAAGTGTGGTTGCATTGTGCTTTCCATACTGGACACAAAATCAACCAGCCCGCTGAGATACCTGGATTTTGTGAGTCTTCCATTTCATCGCGGTTGGCAATGCCAGTTCAAATGCTTCACAAAATTTCACACAAGTCAATCAATTTTGGATCCAATCAACCTCCCACATTATGTTTGATTACTCTTTTGCAGTAAGCTTCATTAACTGCAATGCAATATTTGATTTTACAAAAATAACTTTAATACATTTGCCAAGTAGGATTTACTGGAATAAAGTCTCTTTCAGAGCAAGAAGGGGAAACAGAACAAGGCATTTTAAGAAATCTTGGCAGTAAATCACTCATTTGTATCAAACCATGTTCATGTAAATCTGTGTGTGTAACCCTTACCCCAGACTTTTGCAGGCAGTTCAATGTTATCTCAGGTTTTTCCAGACCTAGTGCTTTCACCCGAAGTTTATCTTCCTGTGTCATTTACAAAAAGGTTTTGTGAGTAAACTGTCAACTTTGGTCATTTTGGCAAACAATAAAATGAACAGGACAAAGAAAGCCAAAACTTTATTATCACTTTTTCACCAAACAGAAAACACCATTGTTTATTATTTTAAATACCATAAATATACTAGAAATAGATATACTAACAAGAAATGTTGTCAAATACACACAAGAAGCAGTAGTTAGTTGTTATTTGACTTTCACTTGTGATATGGCTTTGCAACTGTACTTCAAGTTCCATTTTTGCAAAAGGTGATAAACTATCTGCTGATTTAGTAAATGGTGCCTCTTGATAAACCATCTGCTGAGTGCCTCTGGAACCTGGAGACAACTTTCCTGCTGAGTTCCTCTCTTGTTTCTGTTGATAAACTGTCTGCTGATTTCCTCCCCGGTGCTTGGCAAACTATCTGCTGATTTCCTCTTGAGCCTGTGGAAAATGTTTCTGCTGGGTTCCAGTCTGCTGCCTGTCGTTATTTCTTCCTCCCTAGTGCCTATAGATTATTAGACTTTGATGCGAGTTTTGAGACTAGGGTCCATTGGATACACAACATAAGCCACTAAACAGCTTGAACATGTTAAATCATTAATCTGCCCAGAATTTGAAAAGTGCTGGGCTTGCTCCAGTCTTATACAATCTTTAAACCACTATATTGAGGATATAAATTACATGTTTGGAATGTTAACCAAATCAAGGAAGTAGCATTTTGCTAAAGGGTGCCACTGTTGTGCTTACTTTTGAATGGAAAATAAGACATTTCTAAAACTGGCTTTCAAAAGTGCATGTTTGTCACTGAGCTTTGTTGGCCATATGGGGTTCTTGGCAGATAAGTGATACATGCAGTACTGTCGGCAATGGGTATAAAACACAACATAAATTTATACTTTTTAAACATTTTAACATTGTGATTAGTCCATTACTTAACATACCCAACTGTGAACACCACTTGGTTATTGAACAGCATGCAACAGACTAGTTTGAATATGCCTGTTGAGTGAGGGAAGATGCAGCACTAAGACGGTCTGCACTCTGTGTACCCTAAACAGCATAGGTTAAACTCTGCTCCTGCATTCAGACTGAGCCCATTGTTTCAGACCAGGAGGACCAGCTCCTGCATTCACATGTCCGGTGAACTGTGAGACCCAAGCCTACCACCAGAAAAAATAAAAGCTCTTCCTTGCTGTTGGCTCCCTCCCTCCTCAGCGCCTGTCAACAAATAAAGATGACCAACAGATATAAATAATCACAGTGTTTTCATGCTGTGCATGATTTCCCCATCACAGAAATACAAACCTCAAATAGTGATATCCTGCTGCTTGAAATTTACTGTCACACAATTACTTTGGTCACATAATGTGTCTCAATGAAAAGCGGCTAATGGTACCTTGAGCGCTAGAAATGTACAGGAGCCGTACAATGTGAACACAGACAGACTCTTGTGTCCTGTTCAAGAGTGAATACTTATTATAGGGAACAAAGAAAAAAATCTATTGAAGACTTTTCTACAAATTTCTTGTCAGCTGAGATTCCTCCAGATAATCACTAAAATGACATCATTGCAACATCTTAATTCCAGCAAAGAGGCCATGTATTGAATGACCTAACTTTCTGGTGGGTGGTGGGTGGTGGGTGGTGGGTAGTGAGAAGCTGGTATCAGTGGCTAATGACTGGTATAGGTGGGCAGAGAAAAGGTGACACTGGAAGCTATTGGGAACTCATTTGGGTGCTAAGAGAACTTCAGACCTCAGTCCGGAGGCTCTTATTGCCACAATCTTCAGCAAGACGAGATGCCCATTGTAAAGCCAGCAGGGACTGAAGTGTGTAAGTTTCTCAGTAATATAATGCCACAGCTGTGTCTATGTGAAAAATGTTTCCAATATGAAATTCATTCATAACTTCTCAAACAGAACTTTGTCATGGCAGAAAGCTAATTTACTGGATCCAAGAGATCATCTGTGAAATGTCAGGTCGTGAAAGTGTCACCCCGCAAAAGCCCCATATGTTGTTTTCTTTACTGCATTGAAAAATGTGAAAGTTATGCCAGGTAGTGTGGATCTAAAAATATAGAAATGTCATGTGAAAAACTGTCATTACCTTATGCATGTTCCAACCCTGGCATTGTCACTCACAGTTCAGGCTTCGGAGACACAATATTTCTGGAAGCCTGGCTGACATACTTTGTCGGCTCAAGCACTAGGACAACACGCACACCAGGTGTACGTGTGGTCACTAGACACCGCTTCCGGTCACCAGAGACTGAGGCGGGGATCCGGCCAGGTTTGGGCACTGCTGGCCTGCACCCCATGAGGACAGAGGTGCCCATCTGTATGATAGAAATAAAGAACAACTAGCGCACACCCTTACTGGTCTCCTGCATGATCCTTTGTGACTGGTACACCACAACACGTCATTGGGTGATGACGGTGGGGCTGTACCGAGGCATACACAGCCACACACCGTATTGTGTCACCAGCGCGATGTCCACACCTTCTGCCTCATCTGCGTGACATTGTTCTACAATCCAAAAACGAGACGGGTCCACAACAAGCAAGCAGTAAGCACCGCCAGGCCCTGCATAGTTGACTGCACCTCCTGTGTCTGAGCTCTGTTCCAAGCGAGATCTCATGAGAATAGGACTTCTTTGAGGGCCATCTTTAAGTCAGGCGTGAGGAGCTAATTAGCTGTGTGGAAGCCGCTGTGGCCATATTATAGTAAGGCATACATGATGACTGGACACTACATCACAAAAGGCAGCCATTCAGAAGTCAGGCAACCCCATAATAGGGTGGATTCATAGAATACACTAAAGGCTAAAAGAGTTACTAAAAGAACTGCAACAGAAACACTGCAAGTGAGACAATAATAAGACAGTTACCCATACATAAAGGCGATCGCAACTGCAACAGCCTACACCAGATTCGCAACCTGCGGACGCAGCCATAACTGAAGAGCTCAATGAAGGAGTAATTCCAAGCATGATTTTTAGGCACCTTTTGACCTCTCTGACTCACAAACGAAGGGTACTCATTGGAAGAAATGGATCAGGCAGTTTGAATGCTACCTGTGCGCTACTTGCAAAAATCACACAGATGAACAGGCGAATGACCTGTTTCTAAATTTGGTAGGGGGTGATGATGAAGACCTGCTCGTGACTTTCCAACCTGAGTCTATCACTACATACAAAGGCCTAATAAAATACCTCACAGACAGTTTTGACCCCCAGAAAAAAGTTGTCTTTGAACGCTACACGTTCAACACGGCGTGCCAAAGAGTAGATGAATCTCTGGACGACTTTGTGACTTGACTGCTCAAATTAGTCACCTACTGCAAATTTCGACAAATTCGACAATGAGGCAGCCATAATGCTGCGCATCATCGAAGGATGCCACTTGACTGGATTCCACATGAAAATACTGAAAGAAACATACGCACTAGACAAAATACTGACCATGGCAAGGTCAGAAGCCTGGGCCACATTGCATGCCTTTCATAAGGAAAACAGGAGAGGACAAATGATAGAACAGCCTCACTGCATGGCCGACAGCCACAGCAGACATGACAAACCACCGCTGTCCCTGAAAGAAAAACAGGAAAGGATGTGCTATCACTGTGGCCAGGAATACCTGGATATAAGGCCTGCCAAGCCATGGGATACAAATGCTGGAAATGCAAATGCGACAATCACTTAGCAAGCGTCTGCATGGGTGGACACATCAAGATGGAGAGGAGGTGACCTGCTTGACCATGAATGACGTTGAGTCATCACATGCGACACATGGAAGCACGCAATCTTAGTTCTTCCACTGCCTCAGATGACACTAATGCACAGGAAGCCAATGGACATCTATATCTCATGAAAGATGCCCCAGCCCAGGATCGAGCGCCTTAACATATTCAACTAGTTGACAAGCTGCAAATAAAGAAGGGAAGCAACAGTAGATCTGCAGATCAGGAATCACACAACATGCTTATACTTGGCAATGGACCCACAAGCAATATCATGTGCGCATCAGAGTATGCCAAAATGAAACACAAGCCTCTGATGTCACCTTTGGCTGTTGATGTTTTTACATGGGGTGCGAAACGCCCCATAGTAAATGTGGGGAAATTCACGTAGACGCTCAAATACAGTAACACATTCATTAGAGAAGAGGTACATGTCCCACGGGGAGACATTCCAGTGCCCTGTATGCTCAGCAACTTCACTGCACAAGTGATGGGCCTCCTAGCCATGACGTGTTACATGGCTGAGCATCACAACATCATAAGATAATGCCCTGAGATCCTCAAAGGGCTTGGAAGGCTGAGGGACACGCAGGTCACCCTTCACATCAACGAAGCGATCAAGCCTGCAGTTCAAAATCACAGCAGAGTCCCAGTGCACCTAAAGCCGCAGGTAGAGGAAGAACTAAAGAGTCTGCTAGCACAGAATATCATCGAGCCTGCGGAAGGGACAACTTCATGGGTGTCCCCCATTGTGGCTGTGCTAAAGAAAAACACGCAGAAAATCCGAATTTGCATCGACATGTGCTAACAAAACACAGCTATTGAAAGAGAATGACACCAAGGCCCTCACCTAAATAACATGATCAGCTGCCACACTGAGCCCTCTGTATTCTCCAAGTTCAACCTATTTAAAGGCTATCATCAACTGGAACTAGATCCACAGGCTTGGTACACCACCACATTTTCCTCTCACCCAGGACTATTTTGTTATAAACAATTACGTTTTGGGATGTCATAAGCAGCGGAAATATTTCAGATGATTGTGAGACGAGTGAATCGGCCAGTAAAGAACTGTCTAAACTACAGCGATGACATCCTAGTATTTGACTGCATAAACAATGAACATGAATCAACACTGCAGGAGGTATGCAACCAGTTGGAAACGGCTGGCCTGACCCTGAATGAAGACAAATGCGAGCTGGGAAAGGGAGAGCTAATTTTCTTTGGACACATCTTCTCCCAGAAAGGGAAATGGCCAGACCCCAACAAGGTAGAAACACTCTGGAAAACATGGCCTCCAGTGGATGTAGCATAAGTGAGGTGATTTCTGGGTTTGGCGATCTACTGTGTTCGTTACATCAAAGATGTTGCCAAAGTAAGCATCCATTTCATGAAATGGCCAAACCAGGGCAGCCACTTCATTGGACTTTGAACTGTGACAAGGTGTTTGAGGGCATTCGCAATGCCGTCACAGCCATGGACCACCTCGTATATTTTGATGCATCCCTATGCACAGAGCTCACGTGGGCGCTGGCCCAATGGAGTTAGGAGCCATTTGCACACACTATATAGGCCCGGAAGAGACTCACCAAGACACATTGTTACATATGCAAGCAGGAGCCTGTTGAATGTAGAGCAAGCATACTGTCAACCAGGGAAGGAAAGCCTAGCGGTGGTCTGGGCATGCAAACACTACCACATGTTCATCTACCGGAAGCAATTCACCATCGTGACAGACCACCAGGCACTGGTTACGATCTATGACAACTGCAATGCAAAAATTCCACTGCACATTGAAAGGTGGGGAATACGACTAATGGACTACGATTTCAAAATAGTGCAGAAATCAGGTAAGGAGCACAACCCTGCCGACTACATGTCAAGACATCCATTACCACAGACAAGAGACCTCCCCCATGGGCGAGGAATACCTCGACTTTGTGCTGTGACAAAACACACCCACCTCAATCACATTGGAAGAACTGGTGCAGGAGACGACTGCTGACATCACACAACAAACAGTCAAAACACTCATGCAACAACTGAAGTGGAGACATGACTAACAGCAGCTCAGTAGATGAAGGAGTCTGGGGCCAAGAAATACTTACATTCAAACAAATAAAGTAGGAACTATCAGAAACAGAGCAAGGTATACTTCTATGAGGCACCAGGGTAGTCATACCGAAGACGCTTCGAAAAGGGACAGTCAGCCTTGCACATGAGTTTCATAGAAGCACGATGGCAACAAGAAAAGCTGAGAAAGTTTGGTTTACAGGACTTGATCATCTGGTAGAAGACATGGTTATACGCTGCCATCTCTGTCAGATAATGGGCAGGCCACCCAAGCCAGAACAGTTACAAATATATGACCTTCCCGAGGCTGTATGGATAACGCTGGCCGCAGACTTCTGTGGCCCTTTGGACAACGGTATCTATCTGCTGGTCGTCATTGATGAATTCTCTTGTTTCACCATAGTGCACCAGGTGAAATTGACATCAGCCGCTGCCACGTTACCAATCCTGAATGACATTTTTGCAGTTTGGGGCGCACTTCTGACACTGAAGACAGATAATGGACCCCCATTCTCAGGAGAAGAGTTTCACAGGTTAATGGCATATTTGGAAATGCATCACAGAAAAATAACACTGCTGTGACCACAAGCAAATGGCATGGTAGAAAGGTTCATGAGTAAAATAAAGAAGGCTGTCCAATGGGCTAATCTGGTGCAGATCTCTGTGGGACAAGCATTCTGCCAAGTGCTTCGGGATTACTGCAACAACCAACATAGATCCACAGGGAAGTGCCCATCAGAACTGGTGCTAGGGAGGTAATGCAGGACTTGTCTGTCTCATCTTGAGCCTGTTAACGCGTCCGTCTATGTTAATTTATACACATCAGGACTCGTTTTAGGCCGATGAATCTTTGGGCCCAGTGGTGAGACACCGTAGGACGAGATAACTGATCAAAATATCAATCAATATGTCAATAACATTGTCAACATTTAACACCAAAATATATCTCGCTTTAGGCTTTAATAAACATTCGGCGCAACCATGACCTTTCAGTCATGAATGACCACACCTTAATGAAGTTTTATGAGTTTTATTCCCTATTGATTACAATCTAATAGCAAATGCATCAATCTCAAAACCAGGAAGCATATAAGCATAGTCACAAGATGACAACCATAATAAGCTTTCAATAATGCGAAGATCAGTAGCATAGGCAATCAGATGGATATAAGCAAATCGCAATACATCGAATTTTCTAAAGATACTAGTTCAGCATAGCATCACGTCAGTCACGTCAGTTTGTCAGTCAGAATGAATACCTCGTCTAACCTCTAATTGGCATTAGCATGTTGGGCTTCATGCAAAACAATTTTGAACACCAATTTGGAAAACATCTAACTAAGGTCTCTAATCAAAAACATACAGCAGTTGGTACCTAGAAAGAAAAGCAAGTAAGTAGATTTCATTAGCAACATTTGTCATTACCCTCCTCAAGATAGGTCAGCATACAGGATCAGTCTTCGTCTTCAGGACATCAGTTAGATCGCCATCAGTCTATCTAAGTTAAAGGCAAAGGAACACCCTCCTCATAAGGAGAAAAGTGTAAGGGGGCAGTCTATGGGCAAGGATGGTTTATCTAAGTCTCAAGTCACAAAATAGAGTTACAGAGTTTCGGGATGCAATCGATATCATTCCCTACCTAATGTCGTTTGTCTCCTGTGTCATGGGTTTTTATCTCTTTTTCGTGACACATTCCCCCAAAATTCTATTGGTCAGTCAATACACCCCACCATTGGTAACCTATCAAATTATACATTAAGTAATGCATTTTGTCATTTTTGATAATTCCTCTTTTTCTAATTGGTCTTCATAATTGACGTATTTTCATAGGTGGCTCATCCGGGATTACTTCATCGACTTTGCACATATCAGGTCAAAAGTTCTCTTCTTCTCGCTTCATCGTCCTTGGAAGTGTCCATTAATGTTTCAAAGTATATAACTGTTATGCTAGAAGCTACTAATATGCGGATGGGAGAATCGGGGGATGTTGCAAACTAGTGGAGAAAAGAACAATCGCTGGGTCATGGTCTTTTGCAAGTCAGTACACTGAAGAGACAGAAAAATATGCTTTAATATGAGAGCTACACAGCTTTGCTTGACTCACGCTAACTTAAGATATACGAGTTCTAACGAATGCAGTCTTATGCGTTTTAATGTGCACAGCTTTGGCAATCTATGAACGATTACTTCTAACAGTTGACATTAGTTTACACACATGAAAATCCTTTACGTTAATGAATATGTTTCAATTAATATTTTATTTAATGCAGCATTGTTAATCATAAGCATTTCACGTCTATAATATGTAATATCAAACTACGCTCTCTCAGTCCCTCCTCTGATGACGCTCGTCATCACAAAGTCTTTTGATCTTAATTTTTCACCTTGCGCATAATACGCATTTCAACATCCTGGCCTTTATGTGAGCTTTCCCATATTTCATTGAACATTTTCTCTCTTTCACTTTCTTCATTTCTCTTGGTTCTTTTAGTCCAATTTCTTTTCACTTTATCATTAATTTTGCATATTCCCCATAATCCCAATAAACAAATCAGAACAATTAATAAACCCATCATAATTTTTGCAAGTACCCCATTCCAAATGTTGGTAAACCAGCTTCCCACTCGGGCAATTCCTTTCCCAAATTTCTCCCAAACACCAGGTTCTTTTAGATCCTTCAAATCTGTACTATCTCTAGTAAGGTTAGTAAGCATGCTTCTAATTTTCTTACTGTTATCAGGTATGAATGAACAGCAATGACGTTCATTAAGCATTTTGCACACACCTCCACTCTTTGCTAAAAGAATGTCTAAAGCAAGCCCGTTTTGAAGAGTCATAGCTCTTTCTGCAGCGAGTTCAGTATCCATCAGAAGTATAGCTCCTGTAAAATTTGTCAGCATGTTATCCACAATAGTAGACAACTTTTGAATTTTCATAGAATTTAAGATAACCCCTACTGAAGGGATTATAGCTCCAAATATGTCACCAATGACAGCCGCCACTGATTCTCGTTTTTGTCTGGTATGTTGTAATTCAGACGCTTTAAGTATTTGTTTTAAGTCATCAATCTGGTAAATCTTTAGGAATACTATTCCCAAATAACATGTCCCATACCATCCCTTAGGGAGACGGTAATATGCATTTAACCCACAGATGTAATATATTCCAGGAATCGCTGGGTCTTGTCCATTTAACATAAAGGTCCATTTGCTCTGAAACAGAAACACATGCCTACATTCACTCGTTCCCACAAACAAATTATCTTGATCAGATTTCGGTCTATATATACAAAGTCTACCTACATGTAATGCATCTATAGCTAACTTGCCTTGTGTTTTAATTGCGGTATAAGCGTAATCATTTGCATAAGTGCGTTTTTCTAAACCTTTTTCTAATCTTTCTTTTAGTGCTTTGCGTCTATCATCTGTGTGATCTAAAAAGCTTTTCTCTACAGGAGACAGTAAGCAGGTTAAATTATTGCGATGTGCATAAGCAGTTCCAAATGTTAGTGTTGGCTCAAAGAATCCTCTAACTATTTTAATATCATGCTCTTTAGCTAACTTATTTAAGAATTCAATAACAGGCACAAAAGAAAACACAACATCTAAATTTGAATAAAAGTATTGCACATGCTCTTGATCATAAAATCTTGTTAATAGCAAGCTACAGCTGATTCCATACGTAAGAGGGAGGCTGTGATAAGTAACTCCCTCCTGCACAGATGAAGGAATTTTAGTAAATACATAACAGTCTTTCGCATCCATAGTTTCCACATACTCATTTAGTAAGCGATAGAAAACATTAGTAGAAAGTTCCCCTTTTGCATTAGTTCCCTCATGCAGATGTCTTGCGTCTTGCTCGAATTTCTCCCATGGTGATAGTTTATTAGTTGTAGTAGTAGTCTCAGGTTTTGACGTTGCATTAATAGTTTCACTCTCTCTCCATGGCATTCCTACAATCACTCCCACAATCATTATTGCGCATACAACACCTATCATAAGTCCTAACCAACCACACACTTTACTTCCTTTGCTACTATAAGCCATGTTTGTATAGAATCAGAATAGCAGATCAACAATCATCTCTGAGAAGCAAACTCTTTCTGCGTATTTTTACAGCGTCTTCACTCACTCCAGGACCCTTTTTTTTTCGTCAATTCAGGTTAGCAGCTTGTTGTAATCAGGTTTCTATAAGTCAAATTCAGGTTTAATGTCGCTTTCCGGTAGTTTTTCTTAAGACTCTTTATTATTTTTTATTTTTTTCTTCAGCTTTCACAATTTCAATCTTTATCTCAGTTTTCCTGTTGTATATTTTTCAGGTACCGTAGTATTGGCCTGGTATTTCTCGATCAAAACAGAATGCTAAGAATTCTTGTTGCCATTCAGAGGTTGTAGCATATGCCCATTCAGGACCTGTATATCTTCTGTTTGCTATTCTCTTTCTTTTTAATCTCCGTTCTCCTTGTTGTTCTCCTTCACTCAGATCGTCTGCTTGTGAGGTATCGCTTTCCTCTATTATTGTCTCGTTTGCTATTTCTTTTATTCTAAGGTGTGATTTGTCTGGCCAATTGTCGCCTCTGTGTGTCTTGCTTCGGCGTTTCCCTTCGGTACCTTGGACAGCACCCTACTCTTGTGATATGGTGTTTTCTCCTGATAGGCTTGCAACTTGTTCGGGAGACTCTGATTCGTTTCGATTTGAATTTACCACTTCTCTGTCTCTGTCGTCTTCCTGTTCGACACTGTATTCAGGCTCTGAATTGTATTCGTCTGCTTCTGGGAGAACCTCTCCTTGCCTTTGTTCTCCTGCTGCCTCCACTGAGATTGGCACTCCGTCACCTCTCTCGAACTCACTGATAGTTTGAGGGACACGGCTGTTCTCAGCGGGCTCTCCTGTAGTCTCAGATCTTTCTTGACTGATCTCTGACTCTGAGACTTCTCCTCCTGAAGTTGCTGTACCGGAATTTTCAGGTTCCTCTTCAACAGGACACGTTACCCTTTTTGTATGGCTGGCATGTATCCAGTTGGGAACCCCGGCACACTTCACAGCAGTAGTGGTCGTCAATATCACTTGATATTGCCCTTTCCAACGCGGCTCAAGACACGATTTTCTCACGTGCTTCTTGACAACCACCCAATCTCCAGCTTGCAGAGAGTGTCCTGGTTCGCCGATTGGTGGTAACGTGTTAACTTCCACCTGGTGAGAGAAAGAGCGAATCACGTCAGCCAAACTTTTGCAGTAATCCAATACCATATCATCTGTAATATTCACCAGTGCATTTGCAGGTACCGCCGGTAACCTCATTGCTCTGCCCATGAGGATTTCATGGGAGGACAGTCCCGTTTTCTTATCTGGCGTGTTTCTCATACTAGAGTGTTTCTCAACACTAGAGGTAATGCATCTGGCCACTTCATGTTTGTTGCTGCACACATTTTTGCTATTCTTGATTTTAAAGTATCATTGATCTGTTCGACTAGTCCTGATGCTTCAGGGCGATAGCTACAATGCAGCTTTTGTTCAATGTTGAGTGCGGCACACAGAAGTTTAATCACCTCATTGTCGAAGTGTCTTCCCCTATCTGATTCTATAGAAACCGGAAACCCGAACCTTGGTATTAATTCTCTGAGTAGTAGTTTTGCAACTGTAAGACTGTCATTCCTACGAGTAGGATATGCCTCAATCCAATGACTGAAAACACACACAATCACTAACACGTACTTCAAACCTCCACAAACAGGCATTTCAATGAAATCCATTTGTATTTTATTAAATGGACCTCCAGCTCTCCCAATGTGGCTCAAAGTTACCACGGTCCCTTTTCCAGCGTTCATCTGTTGACAGATGACGCACCTGTGACAAGTAATTTCTGCGGCATGTCTGAATTTTGGATTGTACCAATCAATCTTAAAGGATCTGATCATGGCATCTCTTCCTAAATGTGCCTGCCCATGATATAATCGGGCAAATTGTGACAGAAGACTGTTTGGCAAAACCAGTTTTCCCTCTTCTGAAACCCATACATCATCTGCTCTTTGTACACACTGCATTTTCTGCCAGGAACGTTTTTCTTCTTTACTAGCGTGGCTTTGTAATGTCTTTAATTCATCTAAGGTATCAACCACTCGTAATACTAGGCTTAAGGTTGTGTCAATCTCAGGTTGTGGTAACAGTTCCCACTGCTCTTTAAATGATATACAATTTAATGCACAAAATCTGGCAACTTGGTCTGCATAACCATTCCCCATTGACACAAAGTCTTGTGATCTAGTGTGAGCACTGCACTTCACCACGGCAATTTCAAGAGGCAACTGAATTGCATGTAACAAATCTCTTATTTGTTCTCCATTTTTCACTGGTGAACCAGAGGATGTCATGAAACCCCTCTGTGACCAGAGTTGACCAAAATCATGTACAATTCCAAATCTGTATCTGCTGTCAGTATAGATTGTGACTTTCAAATTTACAGCAGCATGGCAGGCTTTTGTGAGAGCTATTAATTCTGCCACCTGTGCAGAAAACACTTTCTCGAGCCAGGAGGCCTCGACTATGCCAGATATGGTACATACTGCATAACCAGCTCTCAATGTTCCTGTTGAATCTCTTAGACAGGACCCATCAACGAACATAATGCAATCGTTTCTCTTTAACTGGGTATCCTGTATATCTGGGCGAGGTTTGGTACAGAGCTCAGTCACCTCCAGACAATCATGCTCAAATTCTTCCCCATCTTTGATTTCTGTATTCTCATTGGGAAGTAGAGTTGCCGGGTTCAGCACAGTGCATCTTTTCAATGTAACATTAGGTGACCCCAGAATAATCGTCTCATATTTGGTAAGTCGTGCATTTGTCATGTGTTGTGTCTTAGTTCGTGTCAGCAGAATTTCAACAGAATGTGGAACCAATACTGTCAAAGGGTATCCCATGACTATGCCCTCACATTGTGAAAGGCTTTGACCAACTGCTGCGACTGCTCGCAAACAACCCGGTAAGGCTGCTGCGACAGGGTCCAAAGTAGCTGAAAAATATGCTACAGGGCGATTTGCATCTCCATGGACCTGTGTTAAAACAGACAAAGAACAAGCATCACGTTCATGACAGAACAACAGAAATGGTTTCTCATAATCAGGCATTCCTAATGCTGGAGCCCTGCACATGCACTCTTTCAGCTCTAAAAATGACTCAAGCTCTTCTTTTGTCAAAGTGATTGTGTATGGTTCATCCTTAACTTCTTTTCCTGTCAGTTTTATTAAGGGCTTTGAAATGATCGAGAAGTTGGGTATCCACTGGCGACAGTAGCCCACCATTCCCAAGAACATCCTGACATCTCTCTTTGTTGTTGGGGGATTCATTTGTAAAACAGCTGTTAGTCTCTCTTTTGACATTCTTCGGGACGCTTTCTCAATCAGATGCCCCAAATACTTCACTTCTTTTTGACAGTACTGCAGCTTTTTAGGTGACACCTTATGTCCGTTCTTCCCTAAATGATTCAACAATGCAATGGTATCATATTTACAGCTGTCTCTAGTTTTGGATGCAATCAACAAATCATCAATGTACTGCACAAGAGTTGAATAGAAAGGCAGCACAAGAGGTTCCAAATCCTTCTTCAATATCTGATTGAAGATGGATGGTGACTCAGAAAACCCCTGACGAATTCTGCACCAAATGTACACCTTATCCAGGAATTTGAAACTGAACAAAAACTGGCTGTCTTCGTGAAGTGGTATCGAGAAAAATGCTTGTGATAGGTCTACTACAGTAAACCATTCAGCAACACAAGGAACCTGGAACATTATTACCGCTGGGTTGGGAACCACAGGGCAGCATTTTATCACAATTTCGTTTATTTTTCTCAAGTCCTGCACAATTCGAACCTTTCCACAGGGCTTCCTCAAACCCATAATAGGAGAGTTACACGGATTGCTCAGGACTTCTTTCAAGACTCCCTGTCTGAGAAAATCTGCAATTATCTGTGTCACTTCAATAAGGACATCCTGAGTCATGTGGTATTGTGGCACTTGTGGGAACACTGCATTTGGCTTTATCTGCACCTTGACTGGACCTACTCCCTTGATTAATCCAACCTCTTTTCCAGTCAAATCCCACACCTTCTCTGTTACAGATCCTTGTAGATCAGCAGGTAGATCGATCAATGTAAACACTGGGAATAGAGTAATTAGTGGGTAATCTTCATTCACCCCTCCTCCTTCTTCTATGAGTTGACCCTCATCTCCCTCATCATCAGTGTTTGTCTGTACCTCTATTCCACCACTGGAACAGGTAATCGAACATTTGGTTTTGCATAATAAGTCTCTTCCTAATAAAGATACTGGGCTTGAGTCGCATACAACAAATCTATGCAGGCCCTGAAAATTTCCGATTTCAACCTGCACTGGGTCAGTGATTGGATTAGTCAGGTACTGGTTAGCCACACCGACCACTCGTATGGTGCGCCCCGAGAGAGGTAATCTCGGTACTTCTGCACTGCGAACCGTAGAGCGTGTAGCTCCTGTGTCGACTAAAAATGAAACTTTGTAGCCCATTACTTTTCCCTCCACATAGGGGCCTCTCTGGTCTACCTCTAGAGATGCTGCAAGTCTGCACTCTTCACTGTCTGAGCTGTCATCTGACCAATCTTCATTCATGTCATTTTCACCTCTTAATGGGAATTGTTGTACAGTGTTGTTTTGGTTTGTTACCTGGCCTGTGACCTGCTGAGGAAGCGTCACCTGTTGCTGTCCCATCGGAGCTAGGGGTAACTGCATTTGCTGTCTAGGCACCATAGGGATCTGCTGTTGTATTGGTTGTACTGACACTGTTTGGAAACGCGGCATTTGTATTTGCTGCATGGGTTGCACCCCTGACATTTGCACCAAATTGTTTTGATAATTCTGATTCTGGTGTCTCATTCTTGGACCTCGTGAATTTTGTAGTGTACCGGCATTAATACTTTGCTGAACCGTACCATCCTGCATCATATTCGGACAATCCCGTTTCCAATGCCCCACGCCCCCACACGCATGACATGGTGACATCTTTTTCACTCCTTGACCATCATTTTGAATAACAACATTATTCATGTCCGAACCACAGTTCGCAAACCCTCGACCTCTACCTCTCGGCTGTGCCTGAATCACACCATTCAATTGCGGTTGTTGCTGTATCATCTGCTGAACACCATTTCCCTGTATTCCAGCCTGTGCAGCCCTTATCTGCATCACTATCACTTTCTCCTTCAACTTTTTCTGCTTCAACTCAATTTCGTCACTACAGTATTTTGCATACTGTAATACTTCATCAATCGGTTTAGCTTGCCAACAAATCAGATGATTTTTAATCATTTGGCTGACCTCCGGTCTCAGCCCTTCGACGAATCTGAACACAAGATGATTCATGTCCTTCGGTTCAATTGTTTCAGTACCACTGTAATGTTTGAATGCCTTCAACAACCTTTCATAATATACATGTATTGACTCTTAAACCTCTTGAGAGGTCCGGTCGATTTTCTGCCAATCAGTCACCTTCGGCGACACCTTTTGTTTCAAAAACTCAATTACTTTATGATAATATTTCATCACCTCTTCAGAAGGTGCTCCAGTCACTTTATCCCTTGCCGGTTCCTTTGTGGGCCAATCTACCCCTCTCTTGCACTCGAGCCACAAGTCTGGCGGAACAATAATCTCAAACAAGGTATTTAAGTCTTCCCAGAGACATTTCGCAAGCTTCACGAATCTATCTGTCTGTTGATACCACTCAATCGGTTTTTCTCTTAACCTGGGATAATCATTCATAAAGGACAAAGGGGGTCATTCCAGCCTTGGCGGGCGGCGGGAGCCGCCCGCCAAGCGGGAACCGCCAGAAGACCGTACCGCGGTCAAAAGACCGCAGCGGTCATTCTGGGTTTCCCACTGGGCTGGCGGGCGACCGCCAAAAGGCCGACCGCCAAAAGGCCGCCCGCCAAAAGGCCGCCCGCCAGCCCAGTGGGAAACACCCTTCCACGATGAAGCCGGCTCCGAATGGAGCCGGCGGAGTGGAAGGTGTGCGACGGGTGCAGTAGCACCCGTCGCGAATTTCAGTGTCTGCTAAGCAGACACTGAAATTCAAAGTGGGGCCCTCTTACGGGGGCCCCACGACACCCCATACCGCCATCCTGTTCCTGGCGGACGAAACCGCCAGGAACAGGATGGCGGTATGGGGGTCGAAATCCCCATGGCGGCGCAGCAAGCTGCGCCGCCATGGAGGATTCCCATGGGCAGCGGAAAGTCGGCGGTACACCGCTGACTTTCCGTTTCTGGCCGCAGCTGTACCGCCGCGGTCAGAATGCCCAAAGGAGCACCGCCAGCCTGTTGGTGGTGCTCCTGCGGACCCCGACCCTGGCGGTTTTTACCGCCAGGGTCGGAATGACCCCCAAAATGTCTCCCCTTGACCAAGGCACATGCACCAAGACACCACCAGCTGTTTCTCTCATAGGTAGGATTTTCACCGTGTCTAAATTAGGTGTGACTGTTGTTTCATTAGATCCTGGGCTATCTCTTTTTCCCTTATCTCTTTTCTTTGCCCATCGCCTTCCCATTTCTCTAGTGCTCCCCAAATTTGTGCGCTTTGCAGCAACTCTTTCAAGTGTGTCTTCATGCCTGCAGATCTCATGTGTTCAAAATCTTTTGTCTCAAAATCTAATCTGTAACTCCGTTTCAAATGTTTCGTGTTTCCAATGTCGATATTGTATTTGTCTGCCAAATTCGTTAATTTCTGGTGTACTTTGCCTACCTCTTTGGTAATCTTAGGGCATAAGTACCTTAATTCTGCCTCAGTGTAAGATTCCAACCTATTTACTCCCATTGTTCCATCCACCAATTCAGCAGCTTCTGCTCCTAGCCGTACTAGATTCAGGTATTCATCTTGTTTTTCTTTTTCAGGTTCGACTGTAGTCACTGTAGTCTTTTGTGAAGTGCAAGTTTTCTCTAACCACTCATTCAACTGTTGTACTGTAAAACCCTGCAGTGAAATGTTCCCTGCATGTATCATTGGAGTGTATGAGGTATTTGTACTCATAGTTTGGGGAGTCAGGACTCCCAACCCTGCTTGTCGCATTGCCTCAAAAGGTGCCCCTATTGGACTGAGGTCCATTAAGGGTCTTGATTGTTCGCAAACCTGTCCTCCCTGGGCCATTATTTGTGGAGTTCTAATAGGCCCTCCTCTTATCGCTTCATGAGTCATAACCCCCTGTTCGCATGTCCCTATTTTCTCCTGTGCATATAATGGTACTGGGGGACCGACAGTAATAGGTAGCGATATAGCGGCAGGTCTCTGGCCTGGTCCCAAGCTTCTTGGAGCGGTGACACCATAGGTCTGGTCTAATATTCCTGGTGCAGGTTCTTTCAAAGGACCCGCTACTGGGTTATACCCAGGTATCAGTTGTGGCGGTTGTGACACTAACTGTGGAGTTGACTCAATCTGTATTAACCTAGGCTTTGTATATATCGGGTCCGGCGGCACCACCAAGTTCGTAGTAGTCTCGAGTACTGGGACATCGGGGTAAATTCTTTTTATCTGCGGTGGAGGCTGCAACTGTATCGGCGAGTCTGGTGCAGTGGGTACACTGACACCATTCTGTATCAAAGCTGTATCGCTAGTCTGCACCGTATCAGTAACGCCCTTCTCCTTCGTCTGGTTCCCAGGATCCAAGCTAGTATTTGGAGCCCTGTTGTTCACCGCATACGGTGGCGGACGATCATGTAATAATCTATCCATAAACGCCTCATCATCTGAATCATCCTCTTCTTCCCAGGACCTTTTGTTCTCTTTGAATTTGCATGAATCTTTGTCAGTTTTGCAAGAAGCTTTCTTTCCCTGAGTCTCCTCTCCATGTGTTATTGCCGGAAAAAGCTTTAACCCATCCACTATTCCTCGTCTCCACATTTTGTTCTCATTATCCCACCTAGCCTCTGCATAGGATTTTTCTGCCCTTGTCAATCTTCTGTGAAATCTTTCTTGTCTATGTTTAAGAGCCATCAGGTCCCAAATCGCCAAAGCCTCATATTGTGCCGGTCTTGGAGGTGGTTTCTGCATACTTAACATCCACCTCAAATTTTCTAACACCTTTTGATTAAATGTTCCATGTTCCGGAAACGCTAGACACCCCTCTTTCTCTGTTAATTTGCGCCATTGTTTTATCCATAAACATGGTGCAACACCCTTTTCCTCCATAACCATATAAGCTGGTGTACCCTCAGGTGGTGTAGGTTCCCCATAAGTTGCAACAATATACACATCTCCTTTCAAAGCGCTTTTGAATGCCTTAACAAAATTTATTTTATTTTGTATTTAATCAGAAAAACGGCTTAGTTCCCAGGACACTCTTCACCTACCCTTTGCTCAACCTATTGCCTCTCACGGACGGCAGCCAATCCGTGCGCGACCCCTCTCGGCATCTGACCTATCTCAGCGCGGCACCACTGACGTCACACTCACACACACTGCAGCTGACAAAGTCTTGCGGCTTGTCCACACCTCGCTAACTCCTTACAACTCATACAAACTAATGCGAATTATTGCCAGCACTTGAATGACAACACAAATCTGCTGGTTTACTACAGGAAGGGTAACACATTCGCTTCAGAACTTTACAGAGATTTCACTTGAAGCCTCAGCCGCTACTCTCTCCTTTTCAGTTCCCTCATACGCAAGCAGAATTCGACCTGCAAATCATACTCTCGACTTGTCAATGACTTCTTCTAGTGCACTTTAGAACTTGTCAAATCTCCATCGAAGGTTTCACACATGCATCATAACTCGAAACTTGACTTGTCAACCACGCCCGATTGACCTACTAAACCGCACAGATTACAACATAAACCATATTTAACATCATACTCCGGAGTCTTAGACCTCAATAGGCCCGTATACAACAACCAACCATGTGGATAATTTTGAGCAATAAGCGCTGCATTCACATGAAGTACGCCGACTTCCCTACTCTCATACTGTGGAGTACGCCTACTCCTTCTAAACAACACTTAATTTGGCCTAATCGCACTCAAATATTCACAATCACCTGCAGAATGCATAAGATTTAATAAGCGCAAAGACCCTAACCACACATACTATGGCGCCAAGAACATTCTCAACTCATTTAGGCAGGCTCCGAGATCCCGGGAAAGCCATGGCGAATCTAGCAACTCATCATCTCTCCAAATTGCATTATCACAGAAAAACAAATTAAACAATGAAACTCCGTCCTAGGGCCCCCAAGGGCCAAACCGTACTCTGCTACCAGACCTGTTAACGCGTCCGTCTATGTTAATTTATACACATCAGGACTCGTTTTAGGCCGATGAATCTTTGGGCCCAGTGGTGAGACACCGTAGGACGAGATAACTGATCAAAATATCAATCAATATGTCAATAACATTGTCAACATTTAACACCAAAATATATCTCGCTTTAGGCTTTAATAAACATTCAGCGCAACCATGACCTTTCAGTCATGAATGACCACACCTTAATGAAGTTTTATGAGTTTTATTCCCTATTGATTACAATCTAATAGCAAATGCATCAATCTCAAAACCAGGAAGCATATAAGTATAGTCACAAGATGACAACCATAATAAGCTTTCAATAATGCGAAGATCAGTAGCATAGGCAATCAGATGGATATAAGCAAATCACAATACATCGAATTTTTGAAAGATACTAGTTCAGCATAGCATCACGTCAGTCACGTCAGTTTGTCAGTCAGAATGAATACCTTGTCTAACCTCTAATTAGCATTAGCATGTTGGGCTTCATGCAAAACAATTTTGAACACCAATTTGGAAAACATCTAACTAAGGTCTCTAATCAAAAACATACAGCAGTTGGTACCTAGAAAGAAAAGCAAGTAAGTAGATTTCATTAGCAACATTTGTCATTACCCTCCTAGGTCAGCATACAGGATCAGTCTTCGTCTTCAGGACATCAGTTAGATCGCCATCAGTCTATCTAAGTTAAAGGCAAAGGAACACCCTCCTCATAAGGAGAAAAGTGTAAGGGGGCAGTCTATGGGCAAGGATGGTTTATCTAAGTCTCAAGTCACAAAATAGAGTGACAGAGTTTCGGGATGCAATCGATATCATTCCCTACCTAATGTCGTTTGTCTCCTGTGTCATGGATTTTTATCTCTTTTTCGTGATACATTCCCCCAAAATTCTATTGGTCAGTCAATACACCCCACCATTGGTAACCTATCAAATTATACATTAAGTAATGCATTTTGTCATTTTTGATAATTCCTCTTTTTCTAATTGGTCTTCATAATTGACGTATTTTCGTAGGTGGCTCATCCGGGATTATTTCATCGACTTTGCACGTATCAGGTCAAAAGTTCTCTACTTCTCGTTTCATCGTCCTTGGAAGTGTCCATTAATGTTTCAAAGTATATAACTGTTATGCTAGAAGCTACTAACATGCGGATGGGAGAATCGGGGGATGTTGCAAACTAGTGGAGAAAAGAACAATCGCTGGGTCATGGTCTTTTGCAAGTCAGTACACTGAAGAGATAGAAAAATATGCTTTAATATGAGAGCTACACAGCTTTGCTTGACTCACGCTAACTTAAGATATACGAGTTCTAACGAATGCAGTCTTATGCGTTTTAATGTGCACAGCTTTGGCAATCTATGAACAATTACTTCTAACAGTTGACATTAGTTTACACACATGAAAATCCTTTACGTTAATGAATATGTTTCAATTAATATTTTATTTAATGCAGCATTGTTAATCATAAGCATTTCACGTCTATAATATGTAATATCAAACTACGCTCTCTCAAGCCCAAGGTTCCATCAGATCACAGTGATATTGTCGTGCATGGCCAAAAGGCCAACAGGAAATTGAAACAACAAGCTGACACACTATGCCATGCTGTCTGGCCTAAAACTGGGAGACCTGGTCCTCGTACATCAATGGCAAACACAAACATCTGACAGCCCATTCTTGAGCCAGCCTCTGAAGATACCAACATCAAAGGGTCAATGATCACGGCAGCAGCAGGCTCTTCCTCCACAACCAGGAACAGCTCTCGCCTCGGAGAGTTCAGAACGTCAGACGAGGAAAAAGGAGAGACATAGCCTAAAGGCGAACGGACATATCTGAGCGAAGACACAGGAGAGCAAATGGAAGTGACTCTGCCTAACAGGGAGGGCCTCCTCCAGGCCAAAGAAATAGGAGATGAAAAGGACCAGGGAAGGGAGAGCTCCTATTGAACAAGAGTGAACAGGAAGCCCAAGAGGATCATGGAAGAGCTGAGTGAGGACTGACTTGAAGAACGACTGCTGAGTCAGTCTCTTTCGCTCACTCTCTGTCTCTCTCTCTCATTTCTGCATCTTGATACATTAGCAGCCTAAGGAGAGCTTAGGACATGCCCAGCAAAGATGACTGTGGGGAATGGGCATATTTTTTCAACAAAGGAGGCGATGTCAGCACGGGGCACTAGGACTACACACATACCAGGTCTACATGTGGTCACTTGTCACTGCTTCCAGTCACCAGCGACCAAGGCAGGGTTCCAGGCAGAACTGGGAACTACTGGCCAGCACTGCATGAGGCTAGGCGTGCCCGTCCATGTGGCAGATATAAAGAACAACTAGCATACATCCTTACCGGTCTCCTGTGCGATCCTTTGTGAGTGATGCACCACAATGCAACAATACTGTCAGAGGCAGGCTTGCTGATTGGGACAACCACAGGCTTAGACCTTAATGTTATCAGATTCCCTCTCTCACTTGCATCTACTCAGATGCAGGAGAAAAGCTGAAGACAGGCTGAGGTCAGAGACACACTGCATGCATCCATATTCTGCAGGCTGTCAATGCTTAACTTTAGGGACAGTTCTGAAATAGCCCACATCTTTAAGTCTTCAAAAGCAGACACAGCCAATCATTTGAGGGACATAGGACAGTCCAGGACAGGACAGTAAACCCTGGAATGAAAAGTAAACCTAGACCAAAGAAAACACAAGACCTTGAGGCTTTTGTTGCGCCTACAGCTCAGATTTTGTGCTGTTCTCCCGGGATCAGGTGAAAGGCGATGTCAAATTGTTATAGGATGATTGGGTGCGGAGAGGGTCAGTTATGGCTTCGGGAGCGCAAGTAGCATCACTTTACATCACTCTTACACAATATATATTAACAATACATCATACAAGTGTGTAAATCAGTGTACAGGATGTGTTACATCAGGCAGTGAGCGTTACAAGGTGTAGGAGTAACATGTCCTTAGCTCATTGTGCTATATTAGAAAGATTGCAATGTATGAACTGCGAGTAACAAAAGATGTCTGTGTAAAACCAATAACCCATATACCTAGCTACCTAAAATACAAATCTCTTATCTGAGTGATACATGATTTGCTTTCCAGGAGACACCTTAACCCTCTATACTACTTTGATTCAATATTGTAATATGCTCAAATGTACTCATAGACATGTTAAACATATGTGTGCAGTCTTAAGATTTGATATCACGTCTTGTGATGTCACTTAATGTCACATACCATAATATCACTTGCACATAGCCTAACTTAGCTGCCAGCCCCCTTCTTTTTTTAGGACTTTCTGCTTTGGTCAAACCCGAAAGTCATGAAGGGACCTCAGCCGGGTCCAACATAAACAGGCAATACCTGACGAGGGCCTTAATGTGGCGTCCGGAGAGCACCATGTCCTGCAAAGAATAAAAGCCTAGGGGCCCACTTTGCACTAGAGGAAGGTCTCACATGTGTTGTTAACAGTGAGACAGTGAAAGAGGAATGTGCACAAGAGGAGCATAGGAATGTGAACGGACAAGACCAAAGGGAGAATGTGCACGCATGGCCGAGGGGGGGAATGCTGTAGATGGTGTTTACACATTCTTCTCTTACAATGTCAGACAAACCAAATTATGCAAGTGAGTCAGTGAACCCAGCACGGCCCGGCCACCATGTTACCGGACAGGGTGTCTGCACACTGGCCGTGCACATGAAGCGCAGACACACTGATATAATCTACACTTAAGGATGGCTGGCTCAGCAAGTGCAAACTGTGTATAGGGGGCAGCGTCTGAACACCGAACACACTCCGAACACACTGAGGACTCTGCATACAGAGTACAGACTCCTGCACACCCAAGAGACTTACACAAACACAACATCGTCACACGAGAACAGACTCTGCACCCTGCGGACATCCTCTCCCACATGCCGGGACAATGTCTCCATGCCTAGTACAAACTGCGCACTTAGGAGAGCACATGCACACCGAGGAAGCCTTTGAGCACGCAGCACACACACTGCCTGCAGTAGCTGGCCAGTGGCAAAGAAAGTGTGTCGTGGGCCCTAGTGCCAAAAATGAGCAGCCCCACCCCTTTCAGGTCTATGGGGCTCGAGGCTACTGCGCCTACTGCACTATTAGGACCTGCACCCCTATGCTGAATACTGAAACGGATTCTGCATATGAGGCCAATACATGCACACCGAGGGAAGGTTATTCGCTCCGAGAACAGTCATTGTACTTTAAAGACAAACAGCACACAACAAGACCACAGAGGTAGAGGGCAGTTTCTGCGACAGTCTGCACATTTGGGATGCCCCATACACCAGGGAAAGTGCTGCTCACACAGCTACATTCTCAGCACACTGGTACCATGAAGTCGTCTAGTCCAAATCGTAGACGTCACTGCCTCCTGCTAAAAATCCACCGATGTGGAAAGGTATCATACTTTTTCACTTTTAAATATACTCGACATTGACACTTGTTAGCTAAAGACTTAAACCTATGTATTATTTATCTAATTATTTTGAATAGCCTGGCTTTTACCTAAAAGTCACTTCAAAACTGTAGGCATTTATAGAGATTACAGGTCTCAAGCTACTTGTAGCGCGTTAGGAGCCATTGAATGACTTTGGAGAGTTAATCTCAGTTTCCTAGAACTAGGCCTCAAAAGGCTGGAGTACATTTTTGGGGAGCTGTTCTTCACTCATAGAGTCACGGGTAGTCTCTGAGGTGTGGACGGAGGGAGGAGGCCCCTGTCAACTGTAACCGTCTGCTTGACTTCAAAGAAAGGTAGAAACTCTTGTAGTAGCACATCAAATGCCCAAGTACAGCCAACTCTCTGCATAAAGCGTTACCACATTTTCCTGACAAATCTGCTCCACAGACAGAGCTCTGTGAAACTGTCCGTCACTGACCTTTTGTTTTTGTGCTGGAAGGTGCCCTTCTTGCACAAAAACAATCCTCCTTGCAACGGAGGCAATCTTGCACCAGGGTGCAGGGGTGCCTGAATTGGCGCTAGGCTGCCAAAACAGTGCCAGTGCAGAGACACAGATGGGAATGTGGCATATTCTTTTAATTACTGCGAATTCTGGCCCTTTCCCTGTTACGCAGCGCTACAAGGTGAATTGCTGTGCTGCTTCACTTGGCCATAAACATGGCCTTATATAAAAAATAAGACAAGCAGGTAAAGTCAATGGCAGGGCGTGCTTCCATGACACCGAAGAGCTGAACATACAATACAAGAGTGTATTTTTTTCTCTCACGTGCCTGAAACGAGATGTTCTTTCTTCATCATGACTCCTGTCACTTTTTTCTGAGATAAAATGTCAGCATCGGGTTTAAAAATGCTTGCTAGGATCTGTTGTCCCTTCAGCTAGGGCCTTCCTGCTGGGCAGCAGGTTTGTGATTAAAGGGCCACCAACCGCAATCTCGTTCTAACGGGGATGGTCTGTATGTAGGGACATTATTGATATAACTATCTATTTTACACTTGAGTGCTTCATATATGTGTTTACCCTGTTTCTGTGCACTCCCAGCGCTGGCTGATAAAAGAACAGAGGACCAGGGAGTGGGCATGATTTGATCAGGATCAAACATTAAGGCCAAGTGCATAAACTAGGACTCGAGCTCAAGTACCTGGGATTAGAAGCCTCCAATGGAGCCTTCATATCCCATGTAAGGTTGACTTCTGGAGGGGATGCTGTTCCACAGAACAGTCTCACTTTGTTTCGTAAAGTCTATACACCACGTTGTACTCCGCATGCCAGAAAAATGGCACCTAGAGCTTGAGATACAGAGACTTTTATCTGACTGGAAATCGCCGGATTCCTTCCTCTTTGTATTTCTCACATTGTTAATTGCCATGGTATACCAGGGCTTGCACAGATGCACACAAGCACAACGTTGTGTTTCTGTACGAATCTACTCATGAGCACAAGTGCTCTGATCTACACAGTGCACTTGTGCATGTGGGGAGAGCTGGTGTGAGTTCAAGCTTATACTGCGTCAGAAAAGCACTTATTTGGGCGTGCTCCAAAAACTATTAAGTAAATGTGGCATCTCGAGTTACCACGTTTCTCTCGATTCCTTCTTGAATAAGAGATGCCGCATGTAGGAAAGTACCATCTTGCCTGGCATGTTACCCCCATTTTTTACTTATATGTATGTTTGTTTTTGCCTGTGTCACTGGTATCCGGCTAGCCAGGACCCCAGTGCTCATAAGTTGTGCCCTGTATGTGTTCCCTGTGTGGTGCCTACCTGTGTCATTGAGGCTCTGCTAACCAGGACCTCAGCGTTTATGCTCTCTCTGCTTTTAAAATTGTCACTGCAGGCTAGTGACTAATTTTACCAATTCTGATTGGCACACTGGAACACCCTTATAATTCCCTAGTATATGGTACCTAGGTACCCAGGGTATTGGGGTTCCAGGAGATTCCTATGGGCTGCAGCATTTCTTTTGCCACCCATAGGGAGCTCAGACAATTCTTACACAGGACTGCCACTGCAGCCTGAGTGAAATAACGTCCACATTATTTCACAGCCATTTTACACTGCACTTAAGTAACTCATAAGTCACCTATATGTCTAACCTTCACTTAGTGAAGGTTAGGTGCAAAGTTACTAAGTGTGAGGGCACCCTGGCACTAGCCAAGTTGCCCCCACATTGTTCAGGGCAATTTCCCCGGACTTTGTGAGTGCGGGGACACCATTACAAGCGTGAACTACATGTAGGTCAATACCTATGTGTAGCTTCACAATGGTAACTCTGAACATGGCCATGTAACATGTCTAGGATCATGGAATTGTCACCTCAATACCATTCAGGTATTGGGGGGACAATCCCATGCATCCCCAGGGCTCCAGCATGGACCCCAGGTACTGCCAAACGAGCTCTCTGGGGTTTTTTCTGCAGCTACCGCTGCTGCCAATCCTCAGACAGGTTTCTGCCCCTCTGGGGCCTGGGCAGCCCAGTCCCAGAAAGGCAGAACAAAGGAATTCCTCTGAGAGAGGGTGTTACACCCTCTCCCTTTGGACATAGGTGTTAAGGGCCTGAGAGCAGTAGCCTCTCCTGGCCTCTGGAAATGCTTTGAAGGGCACAGATGGAGCCCTCCTTGCATAAACCAGTCTACACCGGTTCAGGGATCCCCCAGCCCCTGCTCTGATGCGAAACTGGACAAAGGAAAGGGGAGTGACCACTCCCATGTGCATCACCATCCCAGGGGTGGTGCCCAGAGCTCCTCCAGTGTGTCCCAGACCTCTGCCATCTTGAATGCAGAGGTGTGAGGGCACAATGGAGACATATGAGTGGCCAGTGCCAACAGGTGATGTCAGAGACCCATCCTGATAGCCTCTTACCTGGTTAGGTAGCCAATCCTCCTCTGAGGGCTATTTAGGGTCTCTCCTGTGGGTTCCTCGTGAGATAAGGAATGCAGGAGCTCACCGGAGTTCCTCTGCACTTCTCTCTTTGACTTCTGCCAAGGATCGACCGCTGACTGCTCCAGGACACCTGCAAAACCGCAACAAAGTAGCAAGAAGACTACCAGCAACGTTGTAGCGCCTCATCCTGCCGGCTTTCTCAACTGTTTCCTGGTGGTGCATGCTCTGAGGGCTGTCTGCCTTCACCCTGCACTGGAAGCCAAGAAGAAATCTCCTGTGGGTCGACAGAGTCTTCCCCTTTCTAACGCAGGCACCAAACTTCTGCATCACCGAACCTCTGGGTCCCCTATCAACTTGACAAGCATGGTCCCTGGAACACAGGAGCTGGATCCAAGTGACCTCGACAGTCCAGTGGTCCTTCTGTCCAAATTTGGTGGAGGTAAGTCCTTGCCTCCCCATGCCAGACAGTAATCCTGTGTACTGTGTGAACTGCAGCTGCTAGGGCTTCTGTGTACTTTTGCAAGACTTCCTTCGTGCACAGCACAGCCTGGGTCCCCAGCACTCAGTCCTGAATTGCCCAACTTGCTGAGTTGACCTCCGACTTCGTGGGACCCTCTTTTGTTGTGCTGAGATGACCGCCATGCTCAGATCTTCTGAATGTCTGCTCAGGTGCTTCTGCAGGTGCTGCCTGCTTCTGCATGGGCTCTCTCTGTTGCCGAGCGCCCCCTCTGTCTCCTCCTCCAAGGGGTGACCTCCTGGTCCTTCCTGGGCCCTGGCAGCACCCACAATCCTTAACGGCAACTCTTGCAGCTAGCAAGGTTTGTTTGTGGTCTTTCTGCATAAAAATAACTCTGCATCCTCCAGCACGTCGTGGGACATCTTCTGACTAAAGGAGAAGTTCCTGCCACCTTCTGTTGTTGCAGAATCTTTGGCTTCTTCCACCCAGAGGCAGCCCTTTTGCAACTTCATACGGGGTTTAGTGGTGTCCTGCCCCCCCCGGACACTTGCATGACTCTTGGACTTGGTCCCCTTCCTTTGCAGGTCCTCAGGTCCAGGAATCCATCTTCAGTGCTTTGCAGTCAGTTGTTGCCTTTGCAGAATCCCCTATCTCGACTTTACTGTCTTCCTGGGGTAGTAGGGTACATTTACTCCTACTTTTCAGGGTCTTTGGGTGGGGTATCTTGGACACCCTTAGTGTTTTCTTACACTCCCAGCGACCCTCTACAAACTACACTAGGCCTGGGGTTCATTTGTGGTTCGCATTCCACTTTTGGAGTATATGGTTTGTATTGCCCCAAGGCCTATTGTCTCCTAGTGCATTCTATTGTGTTCTACAGTGTTTGCACTACTTTTCTAAGTGTTTTACTTACCTGATTTTGGTTTGTGTGTATATTTTGTGTATATTACTTATCTCCTAAGTGAGTATATCTTCTGAGATACTTTTGACATATTGTCACTAAAAGAAAGTACCTTTATTTTTAGTAACTCTAAGTATTGTGTTTTCTTATGATATAGTTCTATATTATATAAGTGGAATAGTAGGAGCTTTGCATGTCTCCTGAATCAGCCTAAGCTGCTCTGCTATTGCTACCTCTATCAGAATAAGCGGCTAGAACACTACTAATCTACTAATAAGGGATAACTGGACCTGGCACAAGGTGTGAGTACCACAAGGTACCCACTATAAGCCAGGCCAGCCTCGTACACCGCATATCGTGCGTTTTTGTGTTTTTTAACAGTTGTAAAATATGACAGCGAATATTGTAGTTCGTCTATGTTGATGTTCAAGTGTAAATTGTGCATTAGGATGTCTCCTGTTTTTAGGTCGAGCACGGAAGCGCTATGACGTGTTGAAATCTCTCTGTTGGCTTTTAACCACACCCACTGCACCCCCCCACCCCCCTCACTATCACTTGTTCCTGGGCTTGCTTTTCAAAAATCCTTTCTAATCATTGTTAAATGCTTTATGTTTGTCCCTCCTTGGTGCGGTTTTGTTATCCCTTGGACACCGACCCTGTTACGGGGATAACTGCACGCTTGCCGATACCTTTTACTGTAAGCTAACTTCTTTTTGCTTTTGTGTCTCTCCTTCCCGTTCATGCTCATGGCGGCCATGGAGCTTTGAATCGGCTCGCTTACTTTTCAATTTATGTGACAAGAAAAGTCCAGTTAGGGATTTATAACGCTAATCGCTCTAACTCGAGCAAACGCAAGACCCATTGCATCGCAAATGCTTGTTTGTATATCTCCTCTGATGTCATTGTGTAAACTAATGTTCCTGCTGTGTTTTGTGCCTGGTCCAGTATCGGTAGTGGTAAAGTGACATCCCTTTTCATCCTTTTTAGCTGTGTCCAGATGAGTATTAGTCACCTCATGGTATACACGGGTTGGTGTGTGTTACTAACGCTTATCGAATGCTAGCAGTCCAATGCGAAAAGAAATGTTTTGCATCTGAAAGTACACTGAGTACTCACACATTAAATTATCCTATAGATGTGTAGTTTACAGAAAGCAGTGGTTGTTTCCGTTTGTTTTCTTTTTTTTTCATCAAAGCAAGCTTTTTTTCAAGGCTTCAAATATAAGCTAGACTTATTGGATTTGCAAATCCTGCTTTGAATGCTAACATTTTATGGTGCATAGATACCATACATCGCAGTCCAACACACAACTAACCAAATGAGCCGGGTCCAGATGGCATTTTTTTCTTCACCTGGTGAACTGGACGGAAGCTGCATTCAGGGCAGGCGAGGCAACAAGATTCCTTTACAGAAATAATACACAAACCTGCAGTGCGCTCCCCAATCATTGCCACAAGTCTAGCTGGCAGTAAATCTGTTGGAACAGACACACCCCAGAGCTAAAATGGCATCCAGCATAACTCAAGAGCGGAAGTCTAGTTGAGTGTGCCCACTTTGGGGCATATTTATACTTGATTTGCACCAAATTTGCGTCATTTCTTTTTACGCAAATTTAGTGCAAAACTAACTCCATATTTATACTTTGGGGCTAGACCCGCCTAGTGCCACATTTATGGAGTTAAAGTCACTTTTTGGACGTGGAAACCTACTTTGCGTCAATGAGATACTAAGTAGGCGTTCCCATGCAAAAAAATGACTCTATGGCCTTAGCGCCATATTTATCCCCCTGTGCTAAAATCACGCACAAGGGGTAGGCGGGGTCAAATAATGGTGGAAAGCTTGCCCCCCCAGAGCTAAAATGGCATCCAGCATAACTCAAGAGCGGAAGTCTAGTTGAGTGTGCCCACTTTGGAGCATATTTATTCTTGATTTGCACCAAATTTGCGTCATTTCTTTTTACGCAAATTCAGTGCAAAACTAACTCCATATTTATACTTTGGGGCTAGACCCGCCTAGTGCCACATTTATGGAGTTAAAGTCATTTTTTGGACGTGGAAACCTACTTTGCGTCAATGAGATACTAAGTAGGTGTTCCCATGCAAAAAAATGACTCTATGGCCTTAGCGCCATATTTATCCCACTGTGCTAAAATCACGCATAAGGGGGAGGAGGGGTCAAATAATGGTGCAAAGCTTGCTTTGCACCATTATTTAACACATGGGTCAGGGCAGGCGTTTGGGGACCTGTGGGCCTATTTCCATGGTGGAACACCATGGAATAAGCCTGCAGGTGTCCTCCCCAGGGACACACACACCAGGGGGACAGTGCAGGATAGGGGACCCCATCCCAGGTAAGTATAGGTAAGTACAAGTAAGTATATATATATTTTTTTAAGTGCCATTGGTGGCCCTGAAGTGGGCCCCCCTACATGGCACGGGGTGCAATGGCCATACCCAGGGGACCCTGGTCCCCTGTGCTGGCCATTGGGGTGGTGGGCATGACTCCTGTCTTTTCTAAGACAGGAGTCATGTGGTATGGATGGTTTTGCGTCAGAAAATGAAGTTATGCTGGTTAGAGTTTTTTTTTTTACTCTAACCTGCCTAATGTCATTTTTTGGTGCAAAACCCCCTTCTTCCATATCGCCTGCCCCACCCGGCTAACGTCACTTTTTCTTACGCTAGCCTACCTTTTGCACCGCCTTGCACCATTCCATAAATATGGTGCCCGACTGGTGCTCAGAAATGGTGCAAGCCGGTGGTAAACTTTTTGGTGCAAAACTGTGTTGGTGCAGTTTTGCACCAAAAAAGTATAAATCAGGGCCTGTTGTCTTAAAGTTCTGGTGACAAACTGCGCAGACTTGACTGCAGCCTCTACCCCACCTTTTCCCAACTCCGGTGGGGTGACAATGCTGTTCACTCCCTGACTGATGAGTAGGCTTAGTGCTACAGGGCTTGAGTCTGAAACCACCAGGGTTAACATAAGATGGAGACTCGTCCTTGATGCTATGGGTCGAATTTAAGAAAAGTGATGCTGCATCCAATGCAGCACCACTTTTCTTGAAGCCCCCTGTGACCCCTTAGTGCCACCATGTGTGCGCCGTATTTAAGATACAGTGCACCGTGGCGGTTGTTAGAACAATAGTATTAAAATTGTTGACATTATTGTGGCACTTTGCTTCACTAGTGTAAATGTTTTTGACGCTAGTGTAGCAAAGATGCTAGTGTGGCAAAGAGCAAGGAGGGCCATTGATTTAATGGGCCTCCTGAGCAGGCATTAAAAATGACAGAAAAAAAATGTTGCAATGAAATCTTTTAAGTTTTACTGCACAATTTTTTTGGGCCTCCTAACAGCGGAACGACCCCTTACATACGTTATGTCTGGCGCAGGCATAATGTGACACAATGGGTTACAAAGTGGTGCATTGCATGGGAAAAGGCCACCTCAGCATAAAAAAATGATGCTAAGGCGGCGTTAAAGAGGCGCATGGGGCTCTTAAATATGCCCTTATGTCTTTGCCAAGCTGATGACCTCACTTGCCTCTGGGCTGTGAGATTGTAAACTGAGATTGTAAGCCCAGCAAATACTCTAGACTTTGAGCACCCTCCAGGGGACAAGTTTAGGGAAAGTGCTGTCACTGTCATTATACCAACACCAACACAAGTACGGTGCATGGCAGACTGTGTTGTACAGTAGATCCCATTTAAAGCAAGTGTGTTTAGAAGCTTTTATGTAAAAAAGAAGACGATTTAGCATTGCTTTCTTTTTTTAAAGGTGGATGTAAGTGTGTGGGGCCCAAAAGCCCTCATACAGAAACCGCTGCTGAGCAGTAGAGAGGGATGTAGGACTGTGATGAGCAGGACTATGGATCAGGGTGATTTAGAGCACCGGTAAATAATGAATCATTACCCCTTCATCGACCTCTCCATTTCAGTTCTAACCAAGAAGAATTTACTCAATCACATCATTGTTTGCAGGCTCTGAAACTCAAGACTGTCAAGATTATCATAGTAGTTTATTGATGTAGGCAGTTAGCTTTTATTATTTCATACGTTTTGAGACTCTCCGAACCAAACATACCTAAATTAGCATCCAAATCTTAGTAGTGTTTAATAAAAGTATCACTATGTGACCATATTGCTGCTTCATAAAAGTATATCAGAGGGATCTGATTTGCCTCAGCCGAGCTTATGTGGATTTTCCTTGGATAGCGCTAGGGCTGGGGACTCCTATGGATATGTATGCTTGCAATACAGCCTGCCTCAGCCGCCTGCTAAGAGCTGAGTTGGACGGCTTCTTGCCCTTATTATCAAGGCCAAAAGAATCAAAAAGGGCACCAGAGTTCCTAAAGATCAAGTGCACTTCAAGAGCCATTTTGACATCCAAAATCAAAGAACTGTTAGGTAAAAGGTCTGATTTCAAAAACCAGTTACACTACCTTTTCATTTGTGTGGAATCAAGAATGTAATTTAGGTTTCAAACACTGGATTTCAATTCAAAACAACATTATACTCAAAAAGACGTTATGTAGAGATAGGATGACATTGGGGCATCAATCTTACTTAACGTCCTTGTGGAGGCAATTGCCTCCATAAGTACTACTTTTGCCTGAGCCACTGAAAGACTGCCTCATTGAGAGACTTAAAGACCTGTAAAGCCAAAGCTTTTAGTATGGTAGGGAAGTAGCAGGATGTAAGAACATGGGACAGGATTGCTTTTTGAGTTTAAACCCCCCTGACTAGCCTTTTTACATATGAAATGAGCACCAAGATATTACCCCAAGGCTACTTGAAACCCTTAATAGCAGACGATTAAGCAGACAAGGAAGTAGTAGATAAACCCTCCTCAAACTCATTTCTTAGACAATCCAGCATTTGAAATGGAAGGCAAGATATGGATTCTAAATCTTTTGCGGAACACCATTATTTAAATTCTTCCAGTAATTTTCTTAGGACGATCAAGTAGTGGGCTTTCTCGATTGGTGGATGGATAAGGCAACCCTGCCTGAACTATTGGAGACCTACTCTCTCAATTTCCAGGCCATTAGATGAAGCATCTTGAGAGACTTGTATGGCAAATTGGGAATTTGAAGAGAAGATGGAACCAGGGAAGATGAAAGCAGGGATGGTCTGGCATCTGGGGTAGTGACAGAGGACAGGGTTTCTGCAGCCAGTAAGGTGCAATGAGGATTGCAGATACCATCTCCTCCCAAATCTTCTAAAGCACCTTCAGGAGACAGGGAATTGGTGTAAAGGCATACCAGAGCCCTCTCGGCCAAAGGATCAAAATGGTGTCCACCCTCATTTTCAAGGCTGGAGGTGTGACAAATTGATTTACGAATTTTAGATCCAGCACTGGTCGATAGGTTCCATTAGACTTTAAAATTAGAAACATAATCACTTATGTTCCTCTGTGTCTCTGAGAAAAATGAAGTTCCAATATGGCTCCCTTCTTTATAAGATCTAAGATTCCTTCGAGAGGGATATTTCTTCAACCCTGAGACTGGGAGAAGAGATTCCCAAAAGATTTCTGTAGGTACATCACCTAGGTATTTAAAATATCCATTTTGGATTAGGGAGAGAACCCAACAGTCTCTGATTAGTGTTTTAGAGATCTTGCAGAAGCACTTCAGTCCCCCACCCCAACCCACTCTGGATAATCGAGGTTTTGGAGGCTGATGCTGAGATTACTGAAACCAGGTTTTGTCCTCAAGCCACAGGCCCAACCATGAAAGTGTTTCTTTGATTCTAGTACTCTTTGCATCAATCTCGTAGGCAGAGATGACCTTTTAAACATGTTTAAAAGGCTACAGACCCTTTTTCTTCTACCATTTTCTGCACCTGGTCATTGAGTTCAGGACCAAAATATTTTGTTTGGAAAAAGACAGGAGGTTTAACAAAGTCTTCTGCCCTGCATCAACCTTCCAAGGTTTCAGCCAAGGCCAGTGCCTTGCTGCAATTGCTGCTTTTGCTGACGTGACTGATGACCAGGCAGCATCAAGGATGGTGTAAGATAAGAATTTGCTAGGACCTCCGTGTTGCCTGAAATGGGTGAGGGGTCCAAGCTTTCCTACAAACACTTGAAGTGAAATTGAAAGTATTTCCTAGGAGTTTGTGACATGTAAGCTGCATAAGCACTTCTTCTAATAGCAGAATGCTCAGTTGAATATGCCCAGTTTAAGTAGCTCTCCATCTTCTTGTCAATGGGGTTTGACAGTAGCGCATCCTTCAAAGTCAGTATTGATGAGGATATCGTACTTGACATGACCTGAAAGAACTTCTTTTCTAAATCATGTAAAGGATATGTCTTGCCCAGAAAATAGAGAAACAAGTACTTATCAATCTCTTTCCACTCCTTTTCCAAGATATTCTTTAGAACTTCATGGAAAGGAAGACTATTCCCTTGCTGAAGGTTGTACAGGCTGTGCAGGGGCCGAATCAAACCCCAACACTTCCCTTATATGCAAAATCATTTGTTTAAATTGAGCACCTTGGACATATTTGCCTTTGGGCACAGTATCCTCTTCCTCAACTGAGCGGTTGGAAAACTGTCTTCTTGCAAAGGGTTCTTTAAGAGTAGAAATTACTGCTTCAGGCTGTAAGGCCTTCAGATGATACCTGAATAGGGAAATATGTTCCGCATCCTGCTCTTACTCATTATGCTGTTTCAGCGACAGAGACCCTGACAGACACGCTCACCTTCAAATACACCCTCTCACACCTATTCTCACACCAAGAGAGAGAGGCTGCAGCCAACTCCTTCCACACACGGCCAAAGGGCTCTGTGCAGTGTAGGGTTAGGTGGTTAGGAGGGTTGGCTACGGGGTTTGGCTGCAGGCCAGGTCTTGCAGGCAACACCTACCATGCACGGGCAAAGGCTGTTCACGGTGCAAGGTTGGGTGCTTATAGGGGGTTGGACTCAGGGCCTGGCCACAGCACAGGAAAAGGCCGTGCACAGTGCTGGTTGGAATAACGTATAGTAAGTTAAATTACTATATGTTAAAAAAAACATAGACCTTCACTGAAAAAAAAACAAAGGTTATAGGGACATTGTAGTTAGGAAATAGAATTTATTTTAAAACCATAGAAATGCACTGAAAAAAACAAAGGTTTCAGGGACATTTTAGTTAGGCTCACATTTTAAACATAGAAAACCATAGAAATGTACCTGCTATAGTTAGAGTTATCTCAAGTAACTCTCACTCGTGCCCTACGGTAACTATAACTCACGCCCTCACCATGCACAGTTTATTTGTCATTTGTTTTTACTGCAAATATTACATTGATATTATCATTGATGTTATCAAAGGTGTCATGAGTGCTGTAATTTGTCGGGTAATTAGCACTTTGCATAGCGAGGGCACGAGTTATAGTTACTTGAGATTACTCTAACAGGTGAATTTCTATGGTTTTGTACTTTTAAAATGTGAGCCTAACTACAACATCCCTGTAACCATTGTTTTAATGTGTGTGTGTGTGCGTGTGTGCGTGGTGTGTGTCATAACAGTTTCCAGCAACATCTTTTTATTGAAATACCTCCTACAAGCACACATGATGACCCACCTTTAACATTATGTGATAAGCGCCAGTACGAACTGTTTCAAAATAAGTTAAATATCCTTAATCTGCCATCAATTTTTCTCCATAGTAGGGTAGGGACTGTGTTTTGCCGCAAATTTTAATAGCCATTGATCTTAATTTCTTGTATTCTACATTTGGACTTTAAAACTGCATCCTCCATGTTATGATCCTGCTTTTTAGCGGTTATTTTCATTGGGACCGTGAATGGTATGATGCAGAGGTTGTATTCGATGTTCCCCACCTCCGAATTTGGCATCGTGTAGATCCAGGAAGTGATGGTTTAGTTCTTCGTTGTCTGTGATGGCGCGTGACCTTCACGCCCGGAGGCCAGCATTCCTGTTAAACCGGCTCCACAGCACAGCAGCATAACTGTGTCGTTGTTCACAACCAGTGCGCAGCGCTGTGTCTTGCTGCATATTTTAATAGCCATTGTTTTTAAACTTTTGTATTCTGACTTTAAAACAGCACCCTCTATACTGCGATAGTGCCGTTTAGCGGTTTATTTTCATTGATGTTGGGACTGGCATTAAGAGGTCATAGGTGGCTCAATAACCGATCCTTGAACATCATGAATATTTAATCACTCGGCTCTGATTATCGCGCTTCTTCTTTGCCAAATATTTACTTCTTCATTAGAGACGGACCTAGTCATGGAGCTTTTCAAACAGGCAATGGTCATCTCAGTGTTGAAAAAGCCTGCAAGGGAGTTAACTGTACACAAGAATTATCGAACTGTTTCTGTAATCCTCTTTAGCGAAAAGTCTTTAAAACGTTTGATGCAACAACGATTAGTAGGTATCTGCAGATTCACGCCTTGCTTTGTGAGACCCAGCATGTTTCCGTACAGAGTTCTTTATGGTCTCTCTACTTAACAATGTGAGAGTAGTGTGGGGTCTAGGTCAAACCACTACCTTCACCCTTTTATTCCTGTTTTCTGAAGGTAATACGGTTGACCATGGCATGTTAACTGACAACATCAAGGTAGCAGGTATTGAGGCCTTGTAGAGGTTTCAGCTTATAGAAAGTGGTGTCAAGGTGCACATGTAGAGCAACGAAATGCAAATACCTCTGAAATTGGACAACTGGGAAGAGTCTCATGTGTCCTTTTGTTAGAAATTAGGTTTTTGGTTGGCTAAGGTAGGCACCTCAGCTGGGCAGATCCCACCAATCTAGTCAGGGCAAGTCAGATACACACAAAAAATTATCCTGTGCTCACCCCTGGCAGGTTGGCACAGAGCAGTCAAGCTTAACTTAAGAGGCAAAGTTTAAAGTATTTGTGCAACATTTAATTAATTACAATAACACAGTGAAGGACACCACAAAATACTCAACACAAGGTTAATATAATAGATAATATTTAACTAATCAAACTGTAAGGCCATCACTACAAAAATCCAATAAATGTAGACAAGGGTTATGTTGAGAATAAATTAGGTCACAGAGAAAGTGAGGCAGTTAAATAATCCTTGGACAACTCCCTGCAATGTCAGGGGAGCTAGCATGCTCTGCAATGCCCAATCTGTAGCACTCAGGCAAGAGAAAGGCCATTCCCAGGGCCTCAGGTTGTACCCTGGCAATGGAGAGAAGGTGCAGGTGCTCCTGTTGCAAGGAATACAGCGGGAGCGTGTAATACACACCAACCCGGTGCATGGGGTTGCAAGCGCAGAGAGAAGTGATGGGCGCTATTCATAATGGTTGTAGGATGCAGCTCAGAGGCTGTGGATTCAGGAATTGCTGAAGGCTCTGACGAGTCCTGAAAGTACCGGTGGCACGCCCAACCCTATGGCCACTGTCCCACTTGTACAGTGATATGGCTGGAGTGCAGCAGGTGAGCCCGGTGACCGTGCTCAGAGTTTGGTTGGGGGAACGCAGCCGGCATTACAGTCGAACTCAAGATGGTGCAGGTGGGGCCGATACATGCTGCTTCAGTCGTTAGTGTGAGGAGCATGACCTACGTTCAGTCAGGCTCAAGACAGTGCAGGCAGGGCAATGAGACAGCACTCAGGATGTTTCTTGGTACGATGATTGAGTGGCTGGCACACAGAGAAAGTTGGTAATCGTAAGGATCCCCTGAGGAAGGTTCACATGGCGTAGTCTTCAAAGTTGCAGGTGTGGGGTCAAGCTTAAGAGAGGCCCCACATTGGGATTCTCCCGCAAGCATCCAGGCACGCTTCTGGACTTGAAGCATGCAAGGAGCAGGGAAGGTGGTGACACAAGGTCTTTTATGTCCCAGAGACCTTGCAGGAAAACCGGGGGCAAGCCAACAAGCCCTTGGAGACTCTTA
The DNA here is from genome assembly GCF_031143425.1 of Pleurodeles waltl. Classification (NCBI taxonomy): domain Eukaryota; kingdom Metazoa; phylum Chordata; class Amphibia; order Caudata; family Salamandridae; genus Pleurodeles; species Pleurodeles waltl. The sequence goes on along the minus strand of NC_090440.1, from coordinate 1,283,749,963 downwards.
GGTGGGGGAGCAAGGACAGCTAGAAGAGTCCAGTCCTTCTCCTGCAGAGGAGGCACAGCAGGCATTAGGGCAACACACAGAGCAGCAAAAAAGTGGCAGACCATCTCACAAGTCAGCACACAGCAGCAATAGGCCAACACAGCAATGTAGTGCAGGGTGGCAGTCCATCCTAGCAGCACTGCAGTTCTTCTTCCTGGCAGAGTGCCCTTGGCCCAGTAGAGTTCTGATCTTGTGAGGTTTAGGGTCCAGCATTTCTACCTTGGTGCCTGGGTTTTGGAAGGTTGGAGAAACTTCCAGACCTTCCTTTGAAGTACCCAAGGCCCCTTCCCTGCCCTTTCCTGGCTCCAAACACTACGCAGTGGTTTATGTAGCCCTTAGTTTGAGGAGCGGCACAGCCCTATTCAGGAGTAAGTGTCAGCTCCTCCCTCCTACCTAGCCCAGAAAGACCCATCAGCCTGGTGATGGGCTATCCCAAGTTCCCGTTGTGTGTGACTGTTTAGTGGGAATGCACAAAACTCAGCTGTCATCTATCCCAGACGTATATTCAGAGACAGACAGAGGCACAGTATGCTCAAAGTATGAAAATGCCAACTTTCTGAAAGTGGCATTTTCAAACTTAAATTTTAAAATCCAAATTCACCATAAATTGTGATTTTAAATTGTGAGTCCAGGGACACCAAACTCAATTAAAAGCTGTTTAAAGGCAATCCCAATGCTATGCTTCGGGAGAGATAGACCTTGCAACAGTGGAAAACAAATTCAGCAGTCTTTCACTACCTAGACATGTTAAACTTATTAGTAAATGTCCAACTTTTTACATACACTGCACCCTGCCCTTGGGGCTAACTAGGGCCTACCTTAGGTGTGACTGACATGCAATACAAAGGAAGGATAGGGCCTGGGAAATGGATACACTTGCCAGTTCGAAATAGCAGTTTAAACAGCACACACAGGCTCTGCAGGGGCAGCCCTGAGGCATGTTTGAGACACTACTGTAGTGGTGGCACAATCAGTGCTGCAGGCCCACCAGTAGCATTTAACGTCCAGCCCTGGGCACTCATAGTGCACTTTACTAGGGACTGACAGGTAAATGAAACATCAGTTGTGGTTAGCCAATGTTACCATGTTTTAAAGAACAGAGCACTTGCACTCAAGCACTGGTCAGCAGTGATAAAGTGCCCAGAATCCTAAACAACAGCAAAAATTAGTTAGAAAAACGGGAGGAGGAAGGAAAAAAGTATTTGGATGACCAGCATCCTCCAGTTGAATGCAGACAAGACTGAGGTTTTGGTGGTAAACAATTGCTGTGAACTTTGGTTGGGTAACTACCTGTCTGCTGTCATGTGGTCTTCTCCGCCCAACTATCAGTGGTGAAAAGCCTGGAGGTAAAGATTCATACCCAACTTGCCATTGCCGAGCAGGTGTCTTCCACCATTTCTGGCTGCTGTTATTAGCTCTGCATTTCGTGGAAAATATCTACTTACCTATGTTTTGAGAGTTGATGCTCAGTCTCCCAAGCACTAATGGGGTCTAAAGTAGACTATGCCAGATCTGTATACATAGTCCTTCCCTTGTTATTGACATAGACTATAGACTGTGCCTGATTCAGCAGCCGGCTTTGTAACAATTGTCTCCAAATTGTGGCACATTCATACTATACCGGAACACTTGTACTGGTTGCCGATTATGCAAGGAATCCAGTTCAAGGCTCTTTGCCTATTCAGAAATCACTTTACCCCTTTGTTGCCTAAAGGGTGACTCTCCTAATACAACCCTTTGAGGTGGCTACTATCAGTTCATAGAGGAAAACAGGATGGGGTAACTTGTGGCGCTCTCACCAGGTTCTGTTACCCAGAATCCTTAACAAACCTCAAAATGTGGCAAAAGAAAACCCTTTTTCCTCACATTTCGGTGCTGCAAAGTTCTGGAATCTGAGGGGAGCCACAAACTTACTTCTACCCAGCATTCACCCACATCTCCTGATAAAAATGGTACCTCACTTGTGTGGGTAGGCCTAGTGCCCGCGACAGGAAATGCGCCAAAACACTATGTGGACACATCAAAATGATCAAATACAAAACTACCTATTTTTGCAGGGACAGCACCTGCGGTTTTGGTCCTGGGCTCAGCAGTTATTTAGGGAAGCCTAGCAAACCTAGACATTTCTGAAAACTAGAAAAGCAGATCTGCCCTATGGCGGGGGGGTGCAGAAAAGGGCTAATAAACAAATTGCCCCCTGATGAGCGGCCCTTGCCTAAAGGGTCTCTATCCTTATAGATGTAAATTAAAAAAAAACTCCCTGGTGTCTAGTGGCTTCTGCTCGCCCTCGGGGAAGATCGGCATAATAAAACCATTGAAAAATTGCCCCCTGTGGAGTGACCATTGCTAAGGGGTCGCTCCCCTTATCAATGTAAACAAAACAAAAAATCTCCCTGATGTATAGTGGTTTCTGCGCCCCTGGGGGCAGAAAAGGCCTAATTAAAAAATTGACCCCTGGGGAGCGACCCTTGTCTAAGAGGTTGCTCCCCTTATAATGGTAAACAAAAAAAAGAAAAACTCCCTGGTGTCTAGTGGGCATTCCTGCAGCCCGATCGGATTGCGATCAGGCTTCAGGAATGCTCAGAGAGACAGGAAAAGGAAAGGAGAAGCCTTTCCTTTCTTTTTCACGCCTCCCTGACCTAGCCTGCCCGTGTACCGAGGAGAAAGTAATCTGTTTCTCCTCGGATGCTTCCAGCGCGATGGGAGGCGACCTCTGATAAGGTCAGCACGCGTTTGCGCGCTGATGTCATCAGATGTCATTGTGGGGGCCAGGGGGCGGGGTGGAAGGGGAAGCGATTCCCCTTCTATCCTTGGCCATGGGAGGGGGCTAACGCTTCCTCCGAGGGCGGGGTGGTGGATGAAGTGGTTACGTCCCTGACGCCTGAGCGCCATGGCCGAGGATGTAACCACCTCGTCCAGGGAACCCGAGGGGTTAAGCTTATGTCCCTCGCCCATTTTGATCTAATACTGTCAAGCAGGATTCAGGGTAATTCTCCCCTTCACGACAGAGACAGATTGGCCATTTAAGCCATTTGGTCATTTTTTCAAAGGGGTAGAGACCATTGTTTACGGCCTTGGTCTGCCACTTGGCCTTTTGAAAGACTCCCAATCTACCCAGGGGTTATAGCAGCATGTTTTTGTCACTAATACTTTTGGCTCAAACACTGACCATGTTGCTCTTTAACCTGACATTTCCAGCCTTGAAAAGGCCCAGGTTGGAATAATCAGTATAGGATGAAACGTTTCGGCTGTGTCGGCTGCTTCACTACACATGTGAATGGAACAATACAAAACATAATATGTCTGAATTGTGTAGACATAATAAATCTGTTCAACACATCTTCTCTTCTTGAATTGCTTTTATTCCAGAATATTTAATGTTTAAAACTTATACATTCTGGTATCTGAATTTCTGATTCTTACCTGTATAAATTACATGATCTTACATGTTTCAATCCACCAAACACAGACTGCTGAGTCTTACTGAGACAGAAAACAACATCCTGTTTCCTCCAAGTGATACATCTTGCCTGGGGAAATTTCATATTTCACAAGGCAATGGTGCCATACATGTACAACTAAAATATACAAGCCCTTCTCACTATGCTTACTCAATGAGCACACGTGGGATATACATTTCTTGTAAACAATTTTGCACTGTGCAAAGGCATGTGCACAATAAGTGTAATAAATCATTCTTTTTCAAAAAACATTTTTTATGTTTTTTTCAACAAAATCAACAACCGGTAATACAGCAGCAAGAATACATTGAATATTTGGTTGGTAGGGTGGGTCAGAGTCACTGCAACCAATTCTGTGGTATTCTTCTAAGGATCAAATACTTTATCACATTTTCATAACAGCACGAATCACATGTCAAACCCTTTCTGCCATCGTACACCAATTCATTGCCTTGAATCAGTTATCAAAAGTCAGGGTGAATGGCTTCATTATTACAGAGCAATAGTTCATTTTGCGACTACCAGAACCATATTGCAAAAACTCTTACTACATTTCAAGATGATCATATTACCTCAAACAGCCACTACAGTTAGTTTCATTTGTACATCTAAAATGAATCACAAGAAACTGGATATACAGATTCTCCTTCACAGAACTGCTAGGTTCAGTGACACTGCACAACTATATGGATAAATTACTCCATGGATTCAAGCCTTCTCAGGGCTATATCATTTGTGATCAGACCAAATTCAACTAGTGGTTCTTATGTGTTTTATATCCAGTATAGCGGTTTCGGTTACACAAACTTGTTCCCCGCCCAAAAGGCGCCCTTCCTTGGGAATATGCACTCCTTGGCTCGGTCCCCATCATTAAGAAGCCCAGTGTCTCTATCCCACTGGGTTTTTCATGTATTTATTACATTTGCGGAGTTTTTGTTAGGGTTTTTTTAAAAACATATTTTATTGACATTTTCAACAAAGAATCAACCGCATTTATGAACAATGCAAGTAATGGTTATTCAATAGTAAAATAAGATGATTGGGCAACTTCAGTTGCCAATAGTGAATCAGGCAGAATAAACAGACCATTCCAGAATGCAATTGACTCAACTACGGTGTTAACCATTCTCTCCCTCCCTCCCTCTCCCACCCAAACCTCCCCTATTAGTCGGTGGATTAACAGCAACAGTATTGATATGGTAACAAGGGTACATTAGTTCTGATGAATGGAGTGTCCTCTGCATGCAGCAGCATTATCCCCGGACAGTTACGGAATCAAAGCTCCTCCCCTATCAGTCCAGATCCCTTAGGCTGGCAAGTATTAGCTCCCATGACTGCACGACCTCCATTCGTCCCACTCTCCTGCGCGCCTCCCTATGCAATATGACAGCTTCACAATCCGCCCGTTTCTCCAATTCACGCCACCAGGGAAGCAATTACAGCCCATGGGGTCCTTCCAGCTTCTAGTTATCTGTCACTTAGCGGGTATAAGACCTAGGTCCTAGAATCTACTGGTCATCTTGTTTTTGGAGATGTGGGGAAACCAATGCAGGAGGCAGTAGGCTGGGATTAAAGTATCTATTGATTCTTTCTGGGATCAGAAATGCCCTGTGTAAAATATAGAAACTGCTAAGTTTGAATTTTGCATTTTTGGTGCTCTGGGGGATCTCTCCATTACGACCTCCCATGTCCTTTCCAGAAGAGGGATCCCCCGGTCCACCTCCCACTTGACCCTCAGTCCACCGAGGGGCCAGAGCATTTCGGTTTGCAGAAAGGCAGGTGATCGCCTTAAACGTCCCTGCTGCCTGAAGGACAACAGAGATGGGAGTGGGGTTCTGCATCCCCCATTCTCCAGTGCCTGCGGATGGTCATCAAGGCCGCCCCATGGAGTAGGAAATGCTCACCCGGTAAACTAAACTAAACTCCTCTCTCAGTGTCTCAAAGGGGATCAAAACACAGTCTCAAAACAGATCCCCCAGCTTCGTAATTTCCGCAGCAACCCAGGTCACCAGCCCACCATCCATTTCCACTCATTAGCAACGAGAGGGCAGGGATGGGTAACTCTGGGGAGTCTATTGCCAGATTTTCGCATACTCGTCGGCCAGCATTTCTGCCTGGTTTTGTGGCCTTGCAAGGATAATCTAGTAGAGTCATTTGCTCGTAGGATCAGTTGGAGCAGAGTTTTTTGTGTAGGGGTAAATCCGTCAATGGGCCTGCCTGGACTGCTCCTACTCGTCATCCATCTAGTCAGCCATTGTAGTTGAGCTTAGTTGAGGAGCGAGATAATACAGTCCAAAGTCCGGGGCCACCAACCCACTCTAAGACACCGGGCGCTGAAGCGTGGGGAGTGTTATCCGTTGCCGTGCGGATCCCTATATGAAGGCTGTAAAAGGAAAAAGCGAAAAAGGATTGAGGTACCCACAGCGGGAGGGTCCCAAAAAGATACACCAGAAAAGGAAAGGCCACCATTTTGAGGAGGGCAACTCTTCCCGCCACCGATAGGGGAGTTTTTGTTAGGGGATTTGTACACCAGAAATGTCCAAAAATATTCTATAAGATATTCCTCTATGATATCGGTCAGCAGCTCTGCATATTTCATCATTGCATGTTTCACAAGGTGGTATTTCAGGAATTGGGAGCCAGTCAGGGAGAAATCCTCTTGCACATCATATATGATTTGATACCTATTGGGCTCTATATGTCCAATAACCTTGCTACCACTATGGTGTCCCATTTATGAAATTCTGACACAGTTTGTAAATTATGAAGGAACGCAAAGTACCAAAGTGGTGGTGTGAGGATCACCACATACTGCTCACCCAGTTCATAAGTTTTCCACATCTGCATAATGGTTTATATAACTTCTCATAAAGTGAATCCTGCCCCCATATATAACCATGGGATAGCCTCTGACACCTATGGAATGTCTATCCGCCAAGATTGAGGAATCCTGTTAGGGGAAAAAAGCCAATTATTTATGATCACCAACTTGTAGGATGAATAGTTCCTAATCAAGGTAAATTATTATGAAATATTGAGAACCTATCTTATATTTTCACCAGCTCAAGAATCTGTCTATTGATTTGATGGGTCATTCATGTACATTAGTTAATCGTGAGCATATAGCGAGACATCATCCTCCAAATTATGACCCCCATCATGAATGTCAATTCAGATGTTAAATTGAGGGCCTAAGCTCCAAAAACTGTTTTAGGGCTTCTTCTCTGGTTTTAAACCCCAGCCAAATGAATTCCACTGTGATCAGACTTTTCCAAAAATCAGTGTATATTGGGTATATCAGTGTTCCAGATTTTCCACTAGCCTCGATTCACAAATGCAAAGTGGGGAGGCGTAGTAAGAATTAGGGTTATCCCCAACTAGCCTCTCTTTCCCTTAAGATTATTGTATTTCATCATGCAATAGTGACCAATTCTCTCGCTACTGGAGATTTTTAAGTTCGCAAAGGGAGTTCACATTCAATATTGTATTCAAGTTACAATTGCACTGCTTCTGTGATTTACTACCGTAGATGCCAATTCTCTAAATTATTGTTTTCCACATTATTCACAGTCTTTTTTAAGTTACATTGTATTTAATGTTTGGAGGAATATACCAGGTTTCTATTGTCCCAGTTTGCCTAGAAGCGTATTTTGTGTGTGGTAAACACAATAGGTTTTGAGCTATCACATAATTCCTAATTTATCCTATAGTATAATCAATGTTTTACTTAAGGGTTTAGTTGTTATTTTTTTTATGAAACTATAGTAGAAGGGTACTGTGGAGACTACTATATTCATGCTTTCATTAAGATGATGCATGACTCCAACTTCATGGTACAAATCAGGGCAAACTATTTGACCTCTAAAGTCATTTAAAGGAAACTATCTTGTATCATATCCATCCTAGATTTGCTGACCCCAGACAATGAATCCCTACGTCAGGGTATCAAATGCACTCCTCTTGAAAATATGACTTTTATTTTGGAATACAAACTGTGAGAGTCGAAATTCTCAGAGGAAACATTGGGACAGCAACAACAATGGAGGAAACAATTGGAAGGAGTATGGATAAGTATTGATGTATGGGTTACATTACTGTTAGAGGCAAAGGATATGGTAAGGATTATAGAAAACATGCTGGTATTGTGTGAGTGTAAAGGTGAGTATTTGAAGTAGTGTTAAGGGTAGAGTAAAGGATAGTTTGACAGGAAGGATTGTAGTAAAGATAAGTTAAAGGAATAGCATACTGGAAGAATTAATGTAAAAAGGATGGTTAGTAAACAAAATGATATAGGGAAGTCTGTCGCATAAATAAATAAATCCAAATTTAACCTTGGGTTTCCAGGAATAAAATGTCAGAGACCGATTAAAAATCAATGATAAAAATAGGCCCTGTCATTTAATTACAGGTGATTGATCTCAAACCAATTTGTTTTGTCCGTTTGAAATACTAAGACACTGCTTCAATGGGGGCGTGGCCAAGATGACGACCGGAGCGGCAGCATAAACTGCGGCTCCGCTCCCGACCGTAATAATAATCCTGTAAACGGCACTGCCCGGCTTTTCACCATACGAGCGCCAACCTCCACTCTGATTGGGACCACACCAGAAGGGTTTTAGGGTTTCCGGCCCGTTGTCTGTGGGTCCGGGGAGTGTAAACGCCGAAACCTGCAGCCTGCACTGGAGACTGGGCCTCTGACCGTGACGCACGCTGCTTGTGGAGTGCGGGACTGATGCTGCTGGTGAAGCGGGCGTGGGGCGGTGTTGGTTCGAGCCGCCCTGCCTGGAGCAGGTGGAATTGAATAAGTCACCTGGGTCAGACAGCTTTCTACCTAGCGCACTAGGGTAACACTACCAGGAGGGACAAGTGAGGCAGCTTTAAGGCTTCCTGTGGCTACTAGAAGAGCACTGGCCCCCCAGATATCAGAATCGTCCCCGGAGTTGTTTGGGACCCCCTGCCTTGATAACTGAAGCACTCACGTGGAGGAGCAGGGGAACACGGGGTCTAACCCAAGGGCTTAAAAAAATCGGACTATGGGCCAGGAGCCTCCCGCCTGCGAAACGTGGAAAGGGCGCGACAAATGCATTGCGAATATGGTGGTGTTGTGCTATATCATGCTGCGGTGGGCATGCTGAATTGAGAGCTAGCCTCCTGCCGACTAGATGCAGGCATGGACGAGGAAGCCCACGTGAGCTAGCACTCTCTTGGGGGGAGCTTAATCAGCGGCGCATGTCGAGCTGCAGCAAGCGTACTACAACCTGTGCCAAAATCTGAGTCGTATCGCTCCCCACCCTGAATGCAGTTACAAGACAGCTTGGTGCAGTGTGTGGGGCTGTTTGGGAGCCCGTTCAAGCACTGAAGACGACAGGGGCACAATATGGCCGTGACTCTCGATGTGGCTGTTTAAAGCTGGCTGAGTGGTTTAGAGGCCCTCGGACCTGGAACTGCCTGTTCCACAAAAGGACAACGGAGTATCGCTACCACAACTGGACTCGCATGCAGGCGGGCCTGCTTCCCCTGCCGCAGTGCACAGCCATTAATTGGACTGACAAGAGCCACGCACTATTACCATAATGATAAAAAGACCCAGCTCCCCTAGGGTTGTATAAGGCGCCATCTGAAAAACAGGAGACTCTGAGATAATGCTTGTGCAGTCTGAATCTGCGCCCTCAGCATAATAGTTCGGACCAATCAATCTGTGCACAGCAGAACCTCTTTCTCGCTCGGTACTCCTAGAGTCCGGATTTATATAGGGTCTTACTGAACTCTCCATGCCTGCTGATACTTCCTACTGGCACAAGGGACAAATGGGCAAACCTAAGACGCCGAGAGCTGCCACGAAGACCATGGATGCACCGATTCCCCCTTCAGATGAACAAAGCTCGACCTACCAGGCGTTGCAAAAAATGGAAACTACTCTACACAACCATACAACGCAATTTGAAAAGGTGCTACAGGCCATTCTTGATACCAAGATCACCCTAGAAGCAAAGATTGGTGCAGTAGTGGCGGACGTTACCCTACTCCATGACGATCAACACGCATTGTTGAACCTGGCAGTCAAAGCACTACAGGAAAAGATGCTACATCTGACGACAGAAGTGAATGACCTAAAGCGCAAAGTGGAAGACGCGGAAGGGAGATTGAGATGAAATATTATCTGCCTGGTGGGCTTCCCGGAACGAGTTGAAGGTCCTAGCGCTGAGCTGTTTCTGGAAAAGTGGCTCACAGATACTTTACTACATGATAAGATTCCGAAGTTCTTTTCAATTGAACGTGCACACAGAGTACCAGGTAGCCCCCCGCCACCAGGAGCACATCCACACCCCTTGTTAGCTAGGGTACTTAACTATTGGGACAGAGACCTCATTTTGCAGTTATTTTGCAAAACGAGCCCTGTGTAATACGAAAATGCAGCGATTACAGCCTATCCTGATTTCACCACTGAGGTCCAAGGTAAATGCAACTCTTTCTACAGTGTAAAGGAGCGCCTCTGAGACCATAACATCAAATATGCGCTGCTGTTCCCGGTCAGGCTTCGAGTGCAGGATGACTCTCAAGTGCATATTTTTACCTCACCGGAAGATGCCTGGACCTGGCTGCATGCCAAGGGTCTAGCTAGATCCGCAAGTGCAGAAAACACAGAGGATGGCTGTCTTCTCCAAAGGTAAAGCACAGCAAACGGAAGCGGCAGAGGGTTAAACCCACGCCTGAACAACTGTTTGAGGTGCGCTCTAAACTACTACAGGCTGCGCCGAGATTCGTGTCTGATTCTCCGACAGTGGCACCCACCCATTTAGATATGGAACCAGACCAAGACACCCACTCTGACTCCGTGGATTCCCCGCTGGGGCCATTCCTCACTCCACGCTCAGCTGATGATATCTGACTTGTCCTCCCGGCCTTGTCGCACACGGGTTCTATGATGCGTCACGCTCAGGTCCTATGTCTTGCTCATGTGTTGATGCACTCTGCGGACTGGGTGATGGGAGGGGCCTTCTGCCCAGCTTTTTTCTCTATGACACTCCTCATTGGGGTTTGGGCGGAGGATCGAATGCGGCCATTCGTTGTGCGAGAGCCTGAACTCTCAGTTTTCACTCACATCATGCACGCCCGCTCCATGTGAACCTGTTCCACCCAATGCCATGCAGCAGATTTTACTCTGCTGGGGCACATATAATTTTATCGTTTTACATTGTTATTTGTATTTTTTTTCTTTTTTATTCTCTTAATGGGTTTTTTCCAGAGAGTTTATTTAGGTCCATTTTATTAATGTCACATACTACACCTTGCCTACAGGGCGACACACAGATGCTTGGTTCACGGGGACAAATGTATAATGGGCTTGTGGTGCTGGGTATCTTTCGGGGATGGCTGTGGAGTGGGTCTTGCGAGGCTCTGGGTCAGTTAACTTCCACATATCACCATGGCCACACTAGGAAGAAAACACATCCCACGTTATAACGTGCTAACGTGGAATGTGAGGGGGATGGCGACACCGCGCCGGCAACAGCGACCAAAAAAACTCGCCATGCTTCAGGAAACACATCTATCAGCTGCCACGCTGGAAAAAACACGTGTAAGGTGGAAGGGGCAGTTATATGGGACCACATCCTCGTCTTTTGCCCGTGGTGTGGTGATTTGGATAGCTCCGGGGGTACCGTACATCATTGCCCGTACACAGATTGACCATGATGGTAGATGGCTTGCCCCTGTCGCTGGTGGCACTGTATGCTCGCAACACTAATCAATGCAGTTTCTTACATACACTGTCTAAGGGGACATTTCAAGACCCAGTAGTTGACAGCATATGGGGAGGTGACTACAACTGTGTTTTAGACATCCACTTGGATCGGTCCTTTCCCCCACTTCCAACCGCCCGAGTAATCGAATCTCACATGAATTAGCAACATGGGTAGCGAGGAGTGGTTTAAGGGACGTTTGGAGATCAGGACACCCGACTCAACGCGAATATTCTTTTTATTCCCCGGTACATCATCTGCACACCAGAATAGACATGTTCCTTAAATCGTCAGCAATGATTCATAAGATACACGCCTTAGACTATCTGGCTTGCACCATATCTGATCACAGCCCGCTGCGATTGACACTAGATTGGGGTCGTCTGCACCCACGTATTCCCACATGGCACCTCCAGACGGAGGCACTCCCGGACCCCCCCTTTCGCGCTGAACTCGTTCAGTGCTTAGCCACTTAATTTTCCTTGAATAACAATACAACGGTTTATCGCGCTACTGAATGGGATGCCCATAAGGTGGTAATGCGTGGCCACTGTCTGGCAGCCTCGGTAGGAGTAATAAGGGCTTTACTCAAAGAGGTGGAGGGACTGGAGATTAAATTGCGCAAAGCGGAGGTGGCGCTAGCTGGGGATGGACTGCCATTGGAAGAATTGAAAGCGTTGAGGGCTAGTCATAGAAAGGCAGATAACAGATTATGTAAACACAATTACAGACACTTCATGGCATGTCAATATGCAGAGGGTGATAAGTCAGGTCGGCTGCTGTCTTGGTTGGTGCGCCAGCTGTCACAGCCCTCACCTATAGGTGCGATCCGCCTGCCTTCCGGGAATATAATCAATTTCCAAGTGGAAATTAATTATGCCTTTTATGTATACTACCGGTCTCTGTACTCTCCCCCCGCCTCGCCAAAAATACAAATGACTGACTTCTTGATGTCCACCCCTCAGAAACGTCTGCTGATAGAGCAGGCAGACGCAATAGATGCCCCAATCAATATAGATGAACTTCGCCTGGCGTTGTCACAGATGCCACGCAGTAGGACACCTGGTTCAAACGGGCTGCCGGTAGAATATTTACCCTCACTAGCAACATATCTTCTGGAGCCCTTACTTCAGGTGTTCAACGAAGCATATGATTGGTTACAACTACCGAGCTCAATGTGCGAAGCTCTAATAGTGGTGCTCCCCAAATCTGGCCGCAACCCTCTAGACGTTCATTCATACCGCCCTCTCTCCTTACTTAATTCAGATTTCAAACTGCTAGGAAGGATCTTAGCAAACAGACTATTCCCCTTCTTGCCAGGATTGATTCATGTAGACCAATCGGGGTTCGTACCCCGAAGAGGCACTTTTCTAAATATTAGAAGACTACTTCGTATAATACACAATGGAAATTGCGAGGAGGCAGTAGCTCTGTCGTTAGAAGTTGGGAATACCTCATTAATACTCTCGTAGCGATGGGATTCGGCCCAGGATACATTAGGTGGATCAAGACACTATACGCTAAACCTACAGCCCGCATCAAAACTGGACAGGTCATCTCCGCCGCATTTCCAATAGGCAGAGGCACCAGGCAGGGCTGCCCGTTATCTCCTCTGTTATTTGCAATAGCTATGGAGCCTCTAGCCGTCAAGCTACTTGCACAAGCGCACATTTGAGGCATCCCGGAACTCGACACATACCATATTATCTCCCTATATGCGGACGATGTCCTAATATATCTGAGGGACCATGCCACTTCAATGACTGGAGTGATGGCGATATTGGATACTTTTGCTTCCATTTCTGGCCTCCGAACCAACTAGTCTAAATCATGTATTCACCCTCTCTCCCTCACACCTCCGGAATACCGGGCAGCACTACCACATTATCAATTGCCATGATGCCATTCCACCTTCAAGTATTTAGGAGTACAGATATATCACTCAATGGATGATCTCAGGGAAGGCAATATAGACATGATTCTTCGATCTACCCGTAGTTCCTTATCATTCTGGGCATCGCTTCCCCTATCACCTATGAGGCGTGTTGCCATAGCCAAAATGCTTATTCTTCAGAGATTTTTATATTATTTTATGGCGCTTCTGATAACCCTGCCGCGTTTGTTCTTCAAATCCCTGCACTCATTATTGACAGATATACTTTGGGGAAGAGACAGGCGTAGAGTCACACTGTCCATAACACAATACCCACAAAGTGAGGGGAGGTTGGGCATGCCTAATTTTGAATTATACTATTCTGTTGCCCAATTACAATGGCCGGCTGTTTGGCTCGGCGTGGCTCCCTCAGCAGAGCGTAAAATACTGACGGACTGACTGGCGCCGTGCTCGATACTCACCTGGCTGCTGGGCGGCACTAGTCGCCCACACTCCGGACCCATCCTACTCGACGTTGCCAGATCTTGCTGGCAAAGATACGTCCATGGCAGAGACAACTCAATACCATACTTTCCTCTGATACCGTTGTCACAATTACCGTGGGCCCAAACAATAGCGGAGCATCATGATATACGCGGCATGGGAGTGCTGAACATAGGTGAAGATTACTCGGACTCCACATTAAGATCTTTTGGGGAATTTATGGAATCAGCAGGGACCCACATGGGTGCTTTTTTAACATATTGTGCAATTAAACACTTGCTTGACAACATATGGAAACATGGTAATAGTGAGCCACAGGAATCGCAAATACTCACCACGATCCTTACAACAGATAATACTAAGGGCACTATATCTAGGCTATACAAGTTACTGCTGGCTGGAGCCTGCCCTGAGTTATCTCATGCTAAGGGCCTTTGGGATGTGGCACTCCCTTCCCCACTATCCCAAGGCGCATGGTCCTCTGCATTATCAATGGTTACAAATATTTCCCGCAATACCAGACTTCGTTACACTCAGTTTAATTACATACATCACTCTTACTTATCCCCGTCCCGCATTAAACAGATATATCCCAGTTCAGACCCGGTGTGCCCCAGATGCGCGTTGCCAGCAGCAGACTTTTACCATATGGTGTGGAGCTGCCCCCCACTGAACACGGCTTGGCAGTGTATCACCGACGCTATAGCAGACATCACTGACCACACTCTGCACTTAACACCAGAATCTTGCTTGCTGGGCTTGCGCCGACGTGCCAAAGGGGACAAACATTTACATAAATGTATTTATCTAGCCTTCACAGTGTTTAAATGCTTGATAGCCACGCATTGGAAGGATCCACACGCCCCAGAATACACTGATTGGATGCGCGTCTTATTACAGTGCTCTCACGCGGAGGATCACACACAGTGCCAGTTACAGTGCAAAGGGCTGACTCAGGGTGGTGCCGTGATATGGGATGCTTTTATTGTTGCAAATGAAGCTAAAGAGTGATGCATACCTACCTTGAATCTCTACGCATACTCCGCGACACCGAATTTACCATGCTTCCCTATCTAGCGAACGCACATACGTCATAGTAGATAACTTATGTACTTTATTCACTTCGCCTTATGGGGTTCACGCATATTGGACGCATGGGCATTGCTTTAGGTGTGCTGTATCGGAAAACAGAATGCCCATTTCATGCTGACCCCTCCCTGGTGTACTGCTCAGCCCCACATAGCAGTCTATCCGTAGGTATACATATCCGATAGCAAAACCTCCCCCACCCACAAGCACAGGTAACTTATTGCTTCTCCATCCCAAACGTGGGTAAATTAATTCACCTCAAGAACCCTACAATCCACATATTGGGTGTTAATGTGACGCAGTTCAACAGTTTATTGTTACGCAGTATTTCACAATACAATAATATACGCACAGCACTATATAAATTTACATATGTGTGTACATGTAATCCTTGTTTTTTTATTGCTTATTCACTGGATAAGTGTATTGCTGTTCATTAACATGTTCAATAAACAGATTTTTTTTAAAAAGACACTGCTTCAATATTTACCACCATATAAACATGTAAAATGCCTACAGAGGAATGCTGATGCTTTGAGGGCCATAAATTAAATCTGGAAGAATGACAGGAACAGCACAGCAACAAAACATCCCTAAAACTGCTCTTCACACTACGGAAACACCTTAAGGAGAGTGCCTCCTATAACCTAAAATCACTCCTAAACCTGGATTAAAATAGTGACCAAAATATTGTCAAACACAATTGATAAAATGCTGCCTTCATACTGACCAATCAAATGAAAGAACATGAAAATGAGACAATATGGCCCCCTATTAACCATATAGGGCCTGATTTAGGTCTTGGAAGAGGGATATCCTGTCTACCTTATCACAATCTCAATAGGATTTCATGAAATCTTAATAAGGTGGATGGGATATCCGTCACAATTGTGAAAGAGTGTTCCTCTCCGCCAAGACCTAAATCAGGCCCAAAGTCTCTAATGAATGGCTTGGAAGAGAAGGGAAAATATTCATGATCTGTGACTCTGAAAATACATTCAACAACTGTAAATGGCCATGCTTCATACTGTTATGTGAAAGAATTAATTAAACAACTACACCAATCCAGCTCTTCCTGATTGCTGGCAGTGACCACGGACCTGCTTGACCTGACTGTTGCCCATCAGCAGTCAGCACCTCGCCCTCTCTACTCAAGCTCTGTCTCTTGCCCAGGTCCAGCGCCAAGGTCTCCTGACCTCTAGAGCCTCAGACATCTTGCTTGCCCCCTTTCTGTTCTCCCGTTCTTCTGCGCTCCTGGTTTCTTGCTCTCCCACCTCCCCAGCACCCCTCCCACACTCCCAGGACCTATTTAATGGAGGTTGCAATGTGGGCGTGCCACCAGTACACCAAAGGCAAGCCTGAACCATGCCCAGCTCCAGGACCCCTGGACCTCCGGACTCCCACAGGTACTCAGCAGTTGATCTTTGTACCCTAGACCTCGGTCTTGTATCTCCCCACTTCATACCAGGATCATTCATCTGTCTCTGCTCCCACTTCACCTCCACTCAAAGACCGATAACCCCAGCAAGATCCCCCACATTGCTCTCAGCACCCACCAACACCCCACCGGATCAACTCAGATGCATCCTACTAAATGCCAAATCTCTCTGAAAACACGCCACTGAAATCTGGGACACCATCTCCACCCTTGCCCCCAAGTAACTTTTATCACTGAAACCTTATATAACCACAGTATCCACTCCAGTCATCGCCACAGCAACACAGATCAGATACAAGATAAACCACACCACACCAGGTGATCACCTGCACCATCACTAACAACCAGGCCATGTCTATTATTGAACACATGAACTTCCAGCTCCACACTGACAACCATCAAAGGCACCCTCACCTACAGGCTGCCAGGACCACATCCCGGATTCAGTAACACCATTGTGGAATTTATCACTACTCTTGCCATCGAATCCGAACACTACGTCTTCCTGGAAGACCTCAACCTCTACCTAGACAAGCCCACTGATACCAACTGACCACTGACCTCTTGGAAAGACTGGAGAGCTTCGGCCTCAAGCACCTAATCACCGACTCCACGCACAAAGCAGGACACATGCTGGATCCGATCTTCATGTCTAGCAACAGAATCAGGTACACCCACACCTCGGACCTCACCTTGTTGGACCACTCAATTGTACATTTCACCATCACTGTACATGCCCACACCATCCCCAACCACCAAAGTGCACCCTTCTGCAGCTGGTTCAAAGTCTCTCAGCAACAATGGACTGACACCTTCAGGCCACACAGCCAAAATACTCCACAAACCTAGACCATGTAGTACAGAACTTCAATGCCAACAAGTACCACGGACCAAGTCACTCTCATCATTAGCCATAACGCACTAACTCCAAACAAGTCAACTGGTCACTCCGGAACTCAGCCCAATGAAATGCAGATGCAAACAACTTGAAAGAAGATGGCGCACCAGCATGAACAAAATCGAGCCACTTTCAAATCAGCCCTCAATGAACACCGACAGATCAGAGTGGCAAAGAGGGAGGCCTTGGCCATTCAAATCAATACCAGCAGCAACCGAACCAAGGAACTCTTCATCATTGTCAGAGAGTTCATCTGCTCCTCAGCCACCAAAAACTCAATCCCTGCATCACAGGAGCTCTGCGATGCCTTCGCCGACCATTTCCACAACAAAGTAGCAACCATCTATAAGAACTTCGATCACCAAACCTACATCACCCCCAGCCTCCAATCAACCACCACAACAGACCACCCACTCACCACCTGGAAACAACTCAGTGTATCCGACACTAACACTCTTATGAGCTCCATCCACTCCAGAGCACCCACCGATCCCTGCCCCCACCGACTTTTGAACCTCAGAAGAGAGTAGATCAGCACCAACTCACCACCATCATCAATGCCTCATTAACCACAGCCACCTTTCCTGAGGCCTGGAAACATGCCGGGCGAGGTCAGACCATTCCTCAAGAAACCCTTAGTAGACCTCAGCGAACTCCAGAACTACTGACCCATCTTGCTGCTCCAATTCCCCCCCAAAGTCCTCAAGAAGGCCATCAGCCTTCAACTCTCTGAACACCTGGAGAGAAACAGCCTACTAGACCCTTCACAATCAAGATTCATAACCAACCACAGCACTGAGACGGCTCTGATCGCTGCAAAAGATGACATCCGCGCCCTGCTCGACTGAGGAGAATCTGCCATTCTGAACCTGCTCAACTGATCCGCTGCCTTCAACAAGATCTCCTACCAGAAACTCATCGGCTGTCTGCATCACACTGGAATAACTGGCAATGCGCTCAGATGGATGGCATTTGTCCTTACAGGGCACACCCAGAAAGTCCGCCCCTCTCCAATCGCAAGCCAAGCACAACTTCTGCAGCGTTCCCCAGGGCTCGTCCCTCAGCCCAATGCTCTTCAACATCTAGATGACACCACTCACGAACATCAATTAGAGCACATGACATCAACATTATCTCCTATGCCGATGGCACACAGCTCGTCCTATGGCTCTCTGCTGACCCCACCACAGGAAAGACACACTTCCACAACTGCATGAATGAAGGATATCTACCTAAAGCTGACACAGTCAAGACAGAAGTTCTCATCTTTGGCAAACACACTACCCTCTGGAATTAACCCTGGTGGACTTCTGAGCTTGGACCCACCCCCATGCTGAAAGACCATGCCCGCAACCTCGGCATCATCCTAGACAGTGAACGCTTCATGAGATGTCAGATCAACGCCATCTCCTCAGTCTGCTTCCACATGCTCCACATGTTCCGCAAAATCTTCAAGTGGCTCCCCATCAAGACAGAAAAGACAGTAACGCATGCCCTCATAAACAGCTGACTGGACTACAGTAATGAACTCTATGCAGGCACCACCACTGAACTCATGTAGAGGCTAGAATCGATGCAGTATGCAGCTGCCAGACTACCCTCTACCTCTGCACGTCCCCCTCTCTGATTGAATTCAGGAAGGGGCTCAAGACCTAGCTGTTTGAATGAGACCTACATCAAGCACCAGGATACCCTTGCACGTGGCAAGCCGGATTGATTAATTGATTGACACCAGAAGCTGTCACCTAGCATGCAGGTAAGTCTGGGCATGCTGGACCACATTATAATGAAAGGCGGCATAAGACATGGCTGCCCAACATCCCTGCACCATTCTATTGATGATAGACCCTCTGGGTAATCAAAACACCAGAGTAAGAAAGTAAAAGGCATTGTCATAGAATTTGTTGACAATCGAATATCACTATTTTAAGAAAATACCCTGAGGTATGTCTCACAACCCAAAGTCACCATATCAAAAGTAAACATGACCATTGAGAATTAGACCATTATATGAAATGAACTCTGACAAAACAGAACTCATTAAACATTTTGCAAAAAGCAGTAATAAGTCAGAGATATGATGCAGTCAATTAGTCATTGCACTGTACTTGAGATAAACACTGTGGGTGACCGGAAAAAAATATGCCTGACTGGCTAACTGTCATTCCTTCATTTCCTGATGGGGCTGTAATGTAGGAGGCCCCTATTAGAGCAGCATGGCGGACTCTTAATCTGAGAGGTCTCCAACTTGGGCCTGGAATCCGCCCTTGTCCAACATTCATAGGGGAATCATGTGTGATGGGCATGCTGTGAGTTCCTCCTGCAGTTGGGGACCTTGACTCTGATGCTTGCTTGAGCTGGAGTAAGACTGCAGCTCTCCTGCGGTGGTCGGACTGCACCTCGTGATGAGCCTCGATGCTAACATAAGACCTGAAGATGCAGCTGAGCCTCTTACTGTGATGCTATTGGAGACACAGATGTGCCACTGATTGCCACGCTGCTGCGCTCTGAAGGGCAAGAGGCGTCTATTCATTGAGCGGCACTGTGGTGGAACAGGTAACTGAGCGCCAGGAAGACTGTGAGATGGATATCAGCCATGAAGTGACTACCAGGCATCGGCTGGGAGTCACTGAGCGGGGAAACATTGCTTCAGCCTCCAACCTGCTCTTATCTGGACACTGCACATCGCGGGAGAGCAAGACTGCATTATAAAAGGCTGCGACCCACACCACATACCTTGTGCGGGACCTAGGGGCTTTGTCCAGCTTTCCAGAGAACACACAATGCATTTCAGCACAGCGGCCTCTCAATTTTGGACAAGGTAGCGGCCTGTGATGGTTTACAGAAGCAGCACGGCCTACACAGCCCAAACAGGGGCCTACTGAGTCTTACATTTTGGTTTGCCATAGTTTGCAGATGAACACATTTTGAACTCAGTTTTGCATACTATGACAGTGTGTAACTGGCCTCTCTCCTCGATAAAACATTTCTGACTGTCACCATAGTGTTGTGCCTTCTAATGCCATTGTTTGAACCTATTCCCCTGTACAGACCACCCCACCTTAGCGATATGAATCCCGTCTGACACCAAGCATCCCCTCCCCTGAGTCTTCTCCTGTGCTCTACCTCTGCTGCTGTGGTGTGTCGCTACTGTAAAATTGGGAGCTGAGTTAACTGGGCTGTGAGTTCAGCCGCTAGAGCTAGTGTGAGTATCTTATAATATCTCCCGTATCCTCCCTCCTTTTGTGGCCCAGCACTGGTGGCGCACTGAAATGGGATGCACTAAAACTATTACTATAAAGTCATCTGGCCTCACACACTCTAAGTCTACCCCATCAGAGTGCTCTTCCATGATGACTTGGCACTTTAAGACTAAATAACCCCCACAATAGCCACCCCTCCTTTGGACAAACTTGATGTGATTTTGTAAGCGATGTGAGACTCTAAAATGGCAACTGAACAAAGACTTGCCGCAACTACAACTGATCTCAGTCTCATTAAAGATGATCACTGTAAATTCGCTGACTGCGTCAGGGCCAATGAAACAACCCTATCCTAACTGATGCCCTGGCAGATTGAAAACACCTCTATCGTTGCCCAACTCCATAAGTAGGTTGCAGTGCTCTAGGAACGAGCCAAAGCCCCGAGGGGAGAACACAATGGAATAACATCTGAATTCTTGGTATGAAAAAGGATGAAGGGGCCTAATGCCACCCAGTACATGGAGGATTGGTTGCAAAACACGGTGGCACCGGCTGGCTTGTAAGAGCTTGTCACAGTTGAAGGAGCGCATATGGTCCCAGTGAGACCATCGCCCCCGGGCACGCAGCCATGGCCCTCCATGGCCCACATACTGAATTTCAAGGACCGTGATGTGCTCCTCCACTGTGCCAGTGAGAATGCAACCATCACTATGGAGAATGTACAAATCTTGTTGTTTCAGTGACAATGCTCCACCTTCCAGGCAGTCAAGTGGCAACTACACCCAGTGGGACTGATATATGCCTCCTAATCCATGCGAAACTCAAGATGCTTCATAATCAGCGGCCCCAATTTTTCAAGATGCTGGAGGCTGCATGGTATAGGCTGGAACAGCACTTTCCCAACTCACGTAGAACTGAGCCCGATGGCCAGACAGCGCCTAAGTCTTAACGACCACCCCAGCAGTGACGACGTGATCCTGGTCCCAGGCCTTGTTTGGTGCAGCTACCTCTTCGGAGCAGGCCCTGTAGGGCCAGAGGGCTGCACTAGTATCATTGACTTCTCTTTGAGACCAGCATCCACTAGCCAGTTCCAGGTCAATGCCTGGCAGCGTCTCCAACTCTGGCTCCTACGGAAGAATGCTGTTATCACCTTTTGATCACTCATCACACTGCCAACAACCTCCTTGGTTGACCTTTGTGAGTACTGCCACTGGGGAGGGGAAGCCTACCCCCAGTGCTATACCACAGACTGTGTAATACCCTGCTCTTGAGATGCTGCCATAAACATTGCAGAAGCCCCCACTGGGTGGGGAGGATGTTATCTCTCCTGATTTTGACTAAGTGAGGGCCTGCACTGATCTTGATGTTGCAGGTGGCACCTGTGTGCTCCTGCTGTGGCTGTCAATGCATTTGTTTTACTACCTGTGTGCAATCATTGTTTTCATTGTTTTCTTCTGTTTTGGATTCCAGAGCCCCAGGTCTCGGTGGGTTCTGGAGTGTAAATGGTCCTGTGCTTCCACCACTGAAATGAAAGCACATTTGGTTATTCTGTTCTAATGTTTTTCATTGAGTTTTGGTCGAACCATCATTCTTCACTGAGCTTTGAATTGGGTGTTTGTTTTAGGTCACATATCTCCATTGCATGTTACTCCTTTCTTTGGTGCTGTGGTGCTCTGAGAGTGATGTGGACTAATCTACTCAAATATATTTCACAATACTGGCTGCTGAAAATAACTATAACGTAATCACTTTGAATGTCAGGGTCATGGGATCAGTACAGAAGAGGTAAAGGATATTAGCACAACTACACTGTCTTAAGGCACAGATCGTTTGTTTGCTAGAGACTCACCATACTACTTCTGAAGCCCTTAAACTGCACAAAAAATGGAGAGGACATCTGTCCTACTCTGCCTTTGCTAGGGGTGCGGCAATCTGGTTGTGCACAGGTGTCCCATTCACAGCCTTAGACACTAGACTTGATGTACATGGCCGCCACGTTCTTGACAAGGGTACCCTGGATGGGTTGCTAGTAGTCCTTGGTAGTATATATGCACCTAATACAGAGCAGGATGTTTTCTTGGCACTCATCCACTGTCCTCACAGACTGGGCGTAATATCCATGGATACTAGGGGGAGACTTTAATGCCGTCTTGGATATTAACTTGACAGCTCCCATCCTCCTTTCCATGGTACGATTCGACAGGCCAAGGCTTTGCAGCAATGGGTTCAAGGGTGGGCCCTGATATTTGATGTATTCCTAAAGAACGCATGAATGAATACTCATTCTATTCGCCCACACATAGGTTGCATACGGGCCTTGGTCGACTCCTTTGCACCACTTCTCTCCAAGCAAATGTCACACATGCGACATACCTAGGTAAGGAGCTATAAGATCATAATGTTCTAAAACTTCAATTATCTTGGGGTCAGGTGCTAGTCCCTATCCCTACTAGGTGCCTGCAGCTCCAGCTTTTGGAGGATGCAGTATTGAGGGATACCATGGCTAATGTGATCAATATATATTTTGCTGAGAATACTAACACTGCTTCGTCGCCGCTGGTGGACTGAGAGGACTTTAATTTGTGGTGCGGGGGTATCCATTAATAATGTGGTGAGGGCCTGCAAAACTGTCCTTCTTGAACTCACCCGCATTGAGAACAGTCTAGGTTTGTTAGAAAAATCCACACTTGAGAATGGAGACCATGCACCGCAAAAGCCAGAATTAACTATAGCTGAGGTCCATGAGCACATGGGCAATATTGATTCTCACGCCTATATGTAGAAGATGCACATCGCAGCTGAAAAATCCAGTGCGTTATTGGCACACATGATTAAACTGCTGGCTTCACCCACACCTATCCTGTCTATATGCCCGACTCAAAGTGATCGTGTGACTACCCAACTAGATATGAATGTAGCTTTCCCTGACTTTTATGTCCCCCTATACAGTGCCCCTGCCCCGCCCCATGGAATAGCCCACTAGTGTGCCCTCATTTCTAGAGCAATTGACCCTTCCTAGAGTGTCACCCACAGATAGGGAGGTATTGGGCACTCCCCTTACTCTTGGTGAGACTCAGGGTGCCATTGACGATCTCTCCTGCAACAAAACCCCAGAGTCTGATGACCTCCCTATTGAATTTTATGCCAGATTTGCTAAATGCCTGGTGCCACAATTGGAGCAGCTTTGTAAGGCACCCTCGAGGAAGAACAGCTATCTCCCACTACTAGACATAATTGGGCACCTCTCTTGTAAAGCCACACAAGCCCCAGGATGAAATGCCCTCTTATAGACCCTTGTTGTTGCTCAGTACTGAATATTAAATCCTGAGCAAGGTGCTAGCATGCTGTTTGCTTCCCCTGCTCCCACAGTTGGTACATGCTGATCAATGTGGTTTTCTTCCGCGCCGTAACACTTCACTCAACATACTCCACTTTTATCAGATCGTGAATGTGACACGTGATCAATACTGGATGGCCGGTTGCCTCTTGTTAGATCTCTGGCAGGCCTTCAATACCCTGAGTTGGGACTTCATGTTTGCAGCCCTTACACATTTTGTATTTATCTAAACTATCTGCGATGGGTCAAATTGCTGTATGCTCATCCCACTTCACTGTTGAGGACAGAGCCACATCCAGTATTCCAGGGCACTAGACAAGGATGTCTGCTTTCCCCGCTGTCCTTTGGGCTGCCACTGGAGCCTTTGGTGCAACAAGTTTGTCAGGATACACAGGGGTCGGGGATTCCCCAATGTCCCGGATGCATGCTTTATCACTATATGCAAATGATATAGTTTTGTATGCTCAGGGCCTCCATATGGATCTAGCTGGGATCTTCCGATTGCTTACCTCATTTGATAACTTCTTTAGCCTCCAGCTATACTTTGATAAATCCCATGCCTTTTCTTTTGTGGACACTTATGATGAGCCTTCTCTGCCTTTCGGGGATGTCAGGATTCGAATGACATTCCGGACATTCTGTTATTTAGGCATACAAATATATCAGGAAATGCAGGATTTATTAGATGGGAATCTCTTAAAGTTTATGCCCCTCGAATCCCAACATGACTTTTGGGTTACTTTGCCGCTGTCTGTGGCAGGCCACCTAACTCTCTCTAAAATGGTCAAGCTGCCCGACTATTATATCATTTTGTAGATGTGCACGTGTTGGTACCGGCTCTGATTTTTAAATTGTTGAATACAATGTTAATTGACTGTGTGTGGGGCACTGGACGACTGAGGTTCAGTTTGGCCAAGATGCAGTTGCCCCCGATAAGGGTGGGATGGGCACCTCAGACTTAAGTCCTAGTGCTTTGCAGGGCAGCTGCAATGGCTGTCGTATTTGCTGTCAGGCCATAATCTGACTGAGATTGGATATACATTCACTATGTTTCACCAAGGTAAACTCCATAGGATGATATGCCTAGGTTCCAGTTTGCCCTTGCCTTGTCTCCTTTTACTGCGCATAGTTATTGGATATTGGAAGGTGGCCCTAAGATATACAGTTCCCTGTGTTCCTTAAACCCCAAATATTATTTTACAGGGTCTCCCCATGTCCTCAGGTACCTTAACTGTGAGGACCCTACGGCCCTGGGAGCAGAGAGAAGTGACAATGATTGGCGTGTTCTTTGACAATAACTTCTCATGACTCATCAAGATTTTGCCAGTACTCATGCACTGATGGAAAATTTCTTTTTAAAGCATGCTAGTACTGTTTGGTATGTTCGCCAACATTGGGCGTTGGACAGTTCAGAACTGGATACCCATTAATTTATACCGGTGATACATGTTATAGGTCATGGCAGTCACTTGATTTGCTGGTTATATTGTGGTTTGCTGACACACCTGATGGTTTCCTTAGCTCCACTGCAGACCAAGAGGGAGGAGGACCTAGCATGAAGCCTCCGTGATAAGGAATGGGCCTACGTTATTGAATACTCCAATAAAATTTTATGTAACTCCTGCTTTTTTAAGTTCGTACAGTTTTCCATCTTACATAGGGCTTATCTGACACCACACAGACTCCATTCTGTTTCCCACAGTCTCCTCTTCCTGTCCCCATCTCACACACCAAATGCATATCTTCTACATATGTTATGGTCCTGAATCTTCCATATCCTCCTATTGGGCAGATATGACTTCACTGAATTGGGTTACTGGCATATGGTGGAGCATTGCATTCTGGGGTTATACCACAGACCTAAGGGTTACAGAGGAATTGCGTGCTTTGTTGATTTAGCACTGTTATTGGCAAATAGCCTCCTAACAAGATGCCCCTTGTCACCTAGTGGTGAGAAGAGGTGCTGAGATGGGGAGAGGCAGAGAGTAGGGAGGAATACCGGGTTTGATGAAGTGGTCCATACCCATGGAATGGGATGTACTGCTTGAATCCTTTACGGCTTAGAGGATGGTGAATAACTACATAAGAACAGAATATGCTTTCTCTACTGTATGTCCTGGCTTCTAGTGCCACTGATCTGTTCTAAGGTGTAACATTACTATGCTACCCTGTTATGTTTCCGAGTTGAGCCTTATGCTTTGAAGTGTTGCTCCCGATACTCCCAGTTGCTAATGCTCATTTTTGGTGGGTTAGATGGTCCCACTAGTCATGTCACCTTGAATGTATATCTGCTCAGTTACACAATATATCTGCCCATGTGCTTACTGTGGCAATGTTGAATTCGGGGTGGGGAGGGAGTATATGTTTATGGTTTATTCTGTTTGCATTTACAGTTACCATGTGTATGGCAGATTTGTTTACTCACTATATCACCACCTGCACTTAAATTGCCAACCTTTCTTACTGTCAGTGTTCTGGCTTATACCATGGCAATGGTACATATTTGTTCATGGCTGTGCAGTGGCGCATGCCTTCATGTAAAAATGCAATAAAGTTTGTGTTAAAAAAATGCTTTAAATATTCCATTTCCCCAAGTCCTCCCTCCCCCCAGCTTTGCACTCTCGCATCTTATGTCATCTTCTGACTGCCACCATTGGGTAGCCAGACTCTATAGATCCATTCAAGTTGACATTATGCAGGAATAACTGACAAAAAGATTGAAATGGGAAGTGGATTTAAGCACAGTGATACCAGATAAACAATTAACATAATACATTTTTGCTTTAAGCAAAAGATGGCTCAGAAGTTATGTTTTCTAACAGTCTGTAAGAATAGGTTCGGTGCCAACCTAAGTAGTATAAGGGGATGCCTTCCATCAAGCTTTTCACAGGTGCCATGCCCCGTGGTGATGTAGGCAATGACGTAGGCAGTGACATGGGTGTCCCCGCCCCGTACTGACGTAGGCCCTGACGTAGGTGTAGGTGTGTCACATGGGTTGTGAGATCATGAGGTCCCATGTTAGTCATGTGCCAGGGTCCTAGCCCCTGTGTCTAGGACTATGGGCTCTGTAAAATGAGGGCCCTGCTGGTATGCAACCTGTTTCAGAGCCTAAGAAGACAGGTCTGGATATATCAGACATTCAGGTCCAAGTGGCTGCTTGGGGGCCTCCTCACAGGGCGGAGCATTGGGAGTGCAGGCCAAACCTCCACACTGCTGGCTAATCCAAAGAGAAGGGCTCGGCAAATGCTGCAGTGGTCGTGACATATGATTAGCGCCACGTGTAAGCCCATCAACGTATCGGAGCCATCAAGGAAAGCATGTGACCTCTATGTGTCGTAGAGGCATACGCCGTTTTTGAACCATAAAATACATTTAAGGAGTCGGCTAGAGCAGCATGCCAAACTGTGAACCACTCCTGAAATAGGTTGTCAAGGCAATATGAAGAGATACAGTCCGCTCACCAGAAAAGCTGCCTCCTCAGGGGCCTAGAACACTATCAATAGATATTATTGGACCGTAAAACCTCTTGTGCTGGATGAGAATATACAGCAGACTGCCCCTAAAGATGGGGGTTCCGACGTTACCGGGTTTCAAAAGGAACTTTGCCAGCGGCTTGAAAAGCTCAGCCTCAAGAATTTACCGCAACTGATATCCCCTATCAAGGTTGACTGCAGCGAAGCCTTGAAAGACGAATTAAGTGATGCAATCAACTTCATCAACACTGAAGATGATGAAAAAGGTGTAGCACCACTGAATTCGCTGGTCTATAAAGACATGGGCTTTCAGGAGAACCCTGATCTAGAGGCAGTCGTTGTACAGCCGGCAAGGGTAAACTCCAATGCCACTTATACACCAAAGGACCTATGCTACTCGCAAGATTTCAGATCAGCCGCTGAATGTAGTGAAAATGCTGAGGTTAGTAAAAACTCTATAGACAATTATTGTGCAGACGCTGATATCATACTTTTAACTAATAGTATGTCTTTAGCTTTCTGTTTGAACCATAGAAAACAACTGCAGAAAGAGATGCTCTAGAGGGTTCTGTGCCAAAGGATAACAATGTAAATTTCTACTGCTTATGCTGTTCCAGACAGTCTGAACGTATTACAAGCCAGAACAAAGAGCTGCGTAAGAAATGTGTTTGCACCTCCAATAGCATCGATTTTGAAAAAGAAACTCCGGGCATACCCTACGATGCCATATGGCCTGTTAAAGGTTTTGAGGCGACCGTTGTAAACACATCTGTTAAACGTGACTATTATAACCTGCGTTAGGGGCATAAAATTAATCGGCCACAGCAGGAGGATCACGACTGTCTACACGAGTCATACACTGCAAGAACAATTCAACACATATGTAGCCAGTTAGACCCACACAAGGTATATAAGTTGTTAAAGGTGGTGTACGGGTTGTCAGCTGTGAAGAAAGGTGTCCAAGCCGATATGAATAAAGTCTTGGCAGCAGCGGTCAATGAGATCCGATACGCTGCTGAGCCCTGCTCAAAACTCGACCGTATGCAGGGGCTGTGTACCTATTTTGACAAATGTTTGATAGAAAGGGCCATAGAAAGACGAATGTGTGATATTTATCATAAAAATAGAAGAATGAGGTCTTTAGCCACACAAAAGATGTTTAAAAAAAAAAGAGAGAGGTCGTGGATAGCAGAACATAAGTGTGTTACTTAAAGCTACATACTTACTCATTTTTAGGACAAGAATGTCGCGGTGCAAGATGTCTATGAGTTACACCCAGACTACATCTCTATCGGGAGATTGATATTTGTGCTGGTTAAAGAAAGAATAGCTGAAATACACCCTGCCACACTGCAGTGCGACAGCCCTGTGTGTATCGCCAGCTGGGGTATCAAAGCATGGCTACCAGCAACAGGTAAATACTGGAGCTCGAGCAAAGACTGTGAGTGTGCAGGGCTACACCGTGCTTTGGAACTCCTGACTGAAGATTATTATAAAAATAAAGGTCCTGTATTGTCCGACCTAGAACTGTATGAACTGTTGAATGCTGTCAGTATCCTGAGCGTCCAGAGTTATAGGCGGGGGAACGGTAAGTCATGTCTAGAGCTATTGAGAGTATAGCTATAAAAATATCAAAGCTTTTGAAGCTGATACCAGCAAAAAGGAACTGCTCTGAGTAATATGTGTAACATATATCGTACTATATATATGTAGTCAAAAGGCCTCACAGTATCCAGCAGCGTCAACAGCTATAAGCTATGTACTGCAAATGTCAAGTACACTGTGTTTATGTTGTGCTGACCCACTTTTTTTTATGTTAATGACCTTACACAAAACAAACGTCTTTCATTTCATGGTTGCGGTGTGTGACAGCATGACAGGGGCTGCTTTAAGGAAGCTTTATGATGATACACTAGGTGTCGGAAGCTTCGGAGGCACGGAAGCTCTGTTTAGAAGGGCTTGAGTTGAAAATGAATCTGTAAACCAGTGGGGGAAGAGGTGTATTCACTCCACAAACCAGCCAGGAGACGTTTTAAGAGGAGGGCCACAGTTGTTAGCGCGCAACTAAATTATCAGTGGCAGGCTGACATAATCAGTCTTCAAGATCTAGCAAAGCATAACAACAGCATAATGTTAACATTTATTAACAGACATAGACGCATTGTCCAAGTGCGCCTATGCAGAGGCGTTAAATGATAAAAGTGGTACCAGCGTCACTGCCGCCTTTAAACACATCTTTGCGAGTGGTCGAGTACCTCAAAAACTACAAAGAGGCGCTGGAAAGGAATTTTTAAACAAACCTTTTCTGAAATGATTAAAGCAGCACGTTGTTCAGCATTTTGTAACGCACACAGAGGTAAAAGCAGCGGTTGTAGAGCGTTTTAACAGAACTTTAAAATCAAAGATGTGGCGATATTTCACAGCCAACAATACCTACAGATATGTGGATGTTCAACAAGCTCTTATAGATGTTTATAACGCCAGTTACCATAGGACCATCAAAATGTCTCCCGTGGAGGTAACAGCAGATAATTTGTCAATGGTGTGGAGAACTGTGTACAGGAGTCGTCTCAAGGTGAAAGGTCAAGAAACCTGTTTTAAAAGAAAGGGGTCCTGTCAGGGTTTCAAAGTTGAAGGGCGTCCTCACCAAAGGTTACCATCAGACATTAAGCAACAAGATATTCATAGTGGAAAGTGTGGAGCTTAAAGAGGAGGTATATATTTGCAAGTTGAAGGACTACAAAGGGGAAATGGTAACTGGTGTCTTTTACAATGAAGAGTTACAAAAGGTGCCCTACGATCCAAATAGTGTGTACAGGTTTGAAAAGGTTCTGAAAAGGAAAGGCAGCGGAGCTAAGAGACAGGCGCTGGTCAAATGGTGGGAATGGCCTGGGGAATTTAACAGTTGGACTTTGGACAGCTCGCTGCACGGGGTGTGTGGTCGTGCTATAGGCGCCAAGATGGAGACCTCACCTTTTTATATTACGCTACCATCCAACGCCTCGAAGGACATGTTCCCCGACAATCAGATTTCTAATTATACAGTGAAACTGGCTAAACCGGTGGACCTGAAAGGGTCCTGGGACGTGGCCCTAACAGACATACAGTACCCTAGAACGTGGAATACATTTATAAATCACAAGGCTAAATCTATCATAAGGCTCTCTCAGGACTTCTTGAGTTTCCCACACGGGTATTACACCACTGTTGCGGCGGTTGTTGATGCCATCAACAGAGCCATAGCCGGCGTTGAAGAGTATGCGAATATACATCTAGTGTCGGATAACGTTAGAAGAAAAGTGTTTCTTAAAGCCCTGGAGCTCGATACCAGGTTTACCTGTACCGGTAAATTACAAAGGGTTTTAGGGACCGTACAACATGTGAAGAGACAGGTGGATCCAGACCCTACGTGTCCCGATATTAATAGTGGATTATATACACTCTACGTGTATGGCGACATCGTAGAACCTCAGAGGATCGGGGATAGTTATTCGCCATTGTTGAGATCAATCACGGTGAAGGGAGAAACTAACACGATGGTTAATAAACAGCCTTACAAACCCGACTACGTGGCAATTTCCAAAAAACATTTTGACACTATAACCATCATGGTCTACGACGATCAGTCAGAGTCAGTGGCTTTAAATACGGGGAAGTTATTGTTAAGCTTTATTTCGGCCGTGCCGCAATGGTGACTATTAGGCAGTGGCAATGGTCACCTTGAAAACATACGGGGATCCCTCTATGTACAAGGACTATTATAGAGTTCAGGCTGGCTATGGAGAACCGCCGCCCTACTTTCAAGGGGCCCCTGTTATGTACGCGGCCAGATTGGGGGGCTTCTTTCAGTGTTTGTTTAGCCTTTTTTGAGAAGAGTGTACAAAATTGCAAAACCTCACATTAAAGCGGCTACTACGAATATAGCCCATTATGTCGTGGGCTCTGTAATGTCAGCTGTCACTGAACACATGAACAAACAGCCCCAAAAAGGAGCCGGGTTGTTGTACAAGGCGCATGCGGGTGTTAAAAGGAAGCGAAGGGCTTCGGGGCATATGGGCCTGCCAATGTCCTATAAAAAACAGAGGACTTCTTCAAAAGGCCCACACAAAAGAAGAGTTGTAAGATGAAAGAGAGCTTCCAAGAAGAAGACGAGAACACGCTCTAGTGCGAATATTTTGTAAATCTCTAACAGACCAGCATCGAGAACAGTTTTTTCATGGAAGTATCGCCTCTAGCCGCTCTGACGCCTCTGGCGCCGATAGAGTTTTATGTGTCGGGGTCCACGGATATGTATTTGGATCTCAACAACACTCTGCTACACCTCGTCTGCAAAATAACCAAAGCGAACTGCACCAACATCGAGGCTGATGCTAAAGTGGCACCGATTGCCTACCCCGTCGCAACCATGTTTAATCAAGTGGACATTAACCTGGGCAATCGACTCGTCACGCAAAGTGATAACATGTACGCCTACTGGGCCTACATAGAGAGTATTCTAAATTACAGTCGCAAAACCCTGGACACCCAGCTTTCAGCAGGGCTCTTCTACAAAGATACTCAAGCGCATTTTGAGGACACATGCCCTCATTACAACATTGGCGGTAAAATCCGCTTACCGCCGTGCAGAAGACCGCCAACACACGGCCGCGGCTGCGGAATTCCGCCACAGCTATTATAACCCACATTTCGGAATCCGCCAAAATTCAGACACCCACACAAGTCCGCCACACCAAAGGTCAGTGATAAACTGGCGAAAACAAAACCGACACCGTCATGCCAACAGAAATACGCCCACACTATCACGACACACGAATCCACACGGCGGTCTTTCAACTGCGGTATTCCATTGGCGGTACACACCGCCGCGCTCAAAATACACACACATTTACAAAACACAGCCACATTGGACAATTCAAAATACACACACCTGATACACATACACACACCACTCCCACACACACAATAATATATAAAACACACACCCACATCACACACAAACCCCTACTACCAAAAATTGAGAACGAAGCACAGAGAGAGACACCACCAGCAAGTACAACAGCATCCACAGGCACATCACACAAGCAACCACACAACTTCCACGCACCTCAAACAACACACCACTACATATCACCACACTTATCACCACAAACACCACTCCACACATCACCCACACCACCCCATGGCACGGCAAAGACACCCCAGGTTCTCTGACGAGGAGCTCAGGGTCATGGTGGAGGAAACCGTCCGGGTAGAACCACAGCTATTTGGATCACAGGTTCAGCACACCTCAATTGCAAGGAAGATGGAGCTATGGCGAAGAATAGTCGACAGGGTCAACGCAGTGGGACAACACCCAAGAAATCGGGACGACATCAGGAAAAGGTGGAACGACCTACGGCGGAAGGTGCGTTCCGTGGTCTCAAGACACCCCCTGGCGGTTCAGTGGACTGGCGGCGGACCCCCACCTCCTCCCCCACAACTAACAACATGGGAGGAGCAGGTCTTGGCCATTCTGCATCCTGACGGCCTCACAGGAGTTGGTGGAGGAATGGACTCTGGTAAGTCAAATCTTAACTTTTACATCCCCCACCCAACCTGCATGCTATCACATACCCCAACCCTCGCCCTCACCCCTATCACTCCAACTCCTCACAAATGTACCAATATCACAAACCACCCATCCCAACACCAAGCCCTGCATGCAACAACAAAGCATGGACACCCATCACTAAAGCGTGCCCACTGCACATACCCATACAACCCCCTAAACCATCATCACACAATCTCCCACACAGGAATGCTAGCACTGGGGTACACAGTCACCCACCCATTACACACCATGACACACACAGATGCAATAATCATGCCTTTACACCCCTGCAGGACCACTACCCAACGTCACCAGACAGGAGGGTCCAGACATGACCCCCCCACACAGAAGAGGCCCACAGTGATGACAGCAGGTCTGTCCAACTGGATCTAGATGACCAGCCCGGACCATCGGGGACCTCTGGACAGTCGGTTCCCCTCACACAGGCACAGGCCACCACAGACCTTCCCCCCCTCTGGAAACACCAGCACAGCACCCACCCAGCGGGCCCAAACCTCCGTCCCCAGGACACGTCAATCAGTGTCCACCACTACAGGGAACCCAGGATAACCCACCACCCCAACAACAACAGAGACCTGGAGGCAGTGGCAGTGGGCACACAGTCCAGGGGACAGAGGTCCAGGAACATAGGGGAACTGGGAGGGCTGCCGTGCAACAGGGGGCGGACAGGCCAAGGGAACCCACTCTCCACAAGGCCCTCTCCTCCATCATGGGAGCATACCACCACTCCCAGGAGACGATGGCAACGGTACTGGACAAGTTTCAGGAGACCCAGCGCATGCAGGAGGAACAGTATATGGGCTTCAGGGAGGAACTCAGAACCATCAGCTCCGCCCTGGGAACCATCGTAGGGGTGCTGAAGGAACTACTTAACACCAGGAGGGACACTGTGGCACTCTAAAGGGCCCCTGGCACTAGCATGGATGATGAACTGCCCACCACCTCCGCCGGCGCTAGTGGACAGGACGCCCCGCCACAGGACCACCACACCAGCACCCCACCCCCTGCAGACGGAGAACCACCCCGCAAACGGTCCCTGAGATCCAGGAACAAGACAGAGCACGATGCCAAGACCCCCGCCAATAAATGAGACCACCCTGATTGTCACCCCACTGTCCCACTCTGTCCCCCTGTCCATAAATAAACTGCCCCAGCTCCACTTCCAATGCCCATATGGGCAATGCACCTGTGAGACTAATAGACTGGACTCTGCCATGGACACTCCTCTGCCATCACCCCTCACCATTTAACTTCCCCCTCCAATATTTTGCTTCAAATAAACACACCTAAAGCACAAAATGATCTGGAGTCTGTCTGTGATTTCGAAATAGTGTATTTGCAATTACAGTGACAAAATGATCTTGAAATAGTAATGTCAACATACCTATGTCACACAGCTCTAGTCCATGAGGAATCTAAGCAGATGACACACGTTGGGACCCACATCTGTGAAACCGTAAGGGAAAGTGACAACTCAGTGACCATACACTGGGTGAAAATGACAGACAGTAGAGAGGTAGTAGTTGAAAAGTATGTGTAATAGGCAGGAATGTATTCTCACCTGTGTTTCACTGGAAATATTGCTGGATCACTGAGTCCCTGTTCTGCATGTCTTCTTCCTCTGCTTCATCCTCATCACTGTCCACAGGCTCCACAGCTGCCACAACACTGCCATCTGGACCATCCTCCTGCAGAAAAGGCACCTGTTGTCGCAAAGCCAAGTTGTGAAGCATACAGCAGGCCACAATGATCTGGCACACCTTCTTTGGTGAGTAGAATAGGGATCCACCTGTCATATGCAGGCACCTGAACCTGGCCTTCAGGAGGCCGAAGGTCCGCTCGATCACCCTCCTAGTTCGCCCATGGGCCTCATTGTAGCGTTCCTCTGCCCTGGTCCTGGGATTCCTCACTGGGGTCAGTAGCCATGACAGGTTGGGGTAACCAGAGTCATCTTCAAATGGCGAGGGACAACTGTTAGACACACACTAACCAGTAGGGATAACCCCAGACAACCATTCCCACTGTCTTGCTTCCAGGGGCTCACCTAATAGCCACACACGGTGCCTCTGGAGTTGACCCATCACATAAGGGATGCTGCTACTCCGCAGGATGTAGGCATCATGCACTGAGCCAGGGAACATGGCATTCACATGGGAGATGTACTGGTCTGACAAACATACCATCTGTACATTCATCGAATGATAACTCTTCCGGTTTCTGTACACCTGTTCACTCCTGTGGGGGGGGACCAAAGCCACATGGGTCCCATCAATGGCACCTATGATGTTGGGGATATGTCCCAGGGCATAGAAATCACCTTTCACTGTTGGCAAATCCTCCACCTGAGGGAAAACGATGTAGCTCCGCATGTGTTTCAGCAGGGCAGATAACACTCTGGACAATACGTTGGAAAGCATAGGCTGGGACATCCCTGATGCCACGGGCACAGTTGTTTGAAATGACCCACTTGCAAGGAAATGGAGCACTGATAGCACCTGCACTTGAGGGGGGATTCCTGTGTGATGGCGGATTGCTGACATCAGGTCTGGCTCCAACTGGGTACACACTTCCTGGATTGTGGCACGGTCAAACCGGTAGGTGATTATCAAATGTCTTTCCTCCATTGTCGACAGGTCCACCAGCGGTCGGTACACCGGAGGATTCCGCCATCTCCTCACATGTCCCACCGGACGGTGCCTATGAAGGACAACAGCGACCACAGAGTCAAACAACTGAGAGGTATGTACCCAGAGTTTACCCAGAACACCAATCATACACAATAGGTGGCCTGTATGTGTGTTGAGACTAGGCCTAGGTATGTGTGACGCAGATGGAAATTAGGCCATGTGGGCCCCTGAAATGGCGGCTGCCTGACCTCTAAAGTGGGACAATGGGATGTGAGGTAACTGCTCTGGCGATGTGCACTGTTGCGGTAGGCGGTCGAAGACCGCGGCGCAATGCTGCATTGGTTAACATTGGACCCTATGGGTCCCAGGAGCCAATGACGATGTACGCCGGCGGTGATGGTACACACCGCCGCGGACGTGACCGCCGCGGATGTGACCGCCATTTTCTATCTGTTCAATCACTCGATACCTGATCTTCGACAGGAGAGGACCTACACTGCCAGTGCTGCTGTGACTTCGGTCTGGAAGAGACAATGGCTCGTGCGTCTGGGGAAAGGGCCCCTGCCTTCACATCGGAGGAGTTGAAGAAGCTCGTGGATGGGGTCCTCCCCCAGTACACGCTACTCTACAGTCCACCAGACAAACAGGTAAGTACACAGGGAGCATGTTGTATGGGCTATGCCTGTGTGGAGAGGGCTGGATGTAAGAAGGAAGGGGGCAGAGTTCTGCGTGCATGAAAGACGCTGGGTGCATGTGCCACATGGCAAGGGTAGGGATGGGGGCCAATCACTTTGACGGTGCAGTTGGTAATGACTTCTCTTCTTCCACTGTACATTTCATGTAGGTCAGCGCGCACCAGAAAAATGATATTTGGCGTGCCATCGCCAAGGACGTCCGGACCCTGGGGGTCTACCACAGACGGAGCACCCACTGCCGGAAAAGATGGGAGGACATTTGCCGCTGGAGCAAGAAGACGGCGGAGGCTCAGCTGGGGATGGCCTCCCAATGTGGGAGGGGTGCCCGTCGAACCATGACCCCCCTGATGTGCAGGATCCTGGCGGTGGCCTACCCGGAGTTGGATGGGCGCTTGAGGGCATCACAGCAGACACAAGGGGGTGAGTACACTCTCATTCTGCTGACTTTGCGCACAGTAGAGTTGTCTGGGTGGGGGAGGAGGGCTGTGGGTTTCCTTAGGCCAGGGTGAGTTCCGTAGGCTAGGCCCCTCCGTAAGGCATGGCCCTGTGGCCTCCCATCCCACCTCTGTAGAGTGCCAAGTACAGCTATTCATGCCCCTGTGTCATCTATGTGTGCAGATGTCATCCATAGCCTTGTAGGCCATTTCCCAGGAATTGCACTGTGGAGCCCAAGAGTGCGGCGTAGTGCAGGGGGCTTCTGTGTCTGTGTTGTCCGCCAACTGTAGCGGTAATCCATGCACTCAACATGTCTTTATTCTGTCCCCCCCCCCTTTTTGTGGTTTCCCTGTTCTTGTGTGCATTAGCATCATCAGGCGGAGGAGCAAGTGGCACAGGATCACGAGGGAGCTGAATCACACATGGCCATGGAGGCCCACACTACGGATTCTGAATTCACCAGTGGGACGGAGGGCGAGGGGAGCTCCACAGCAGGGACAGGAGCTGACACCAGCGGCACAGACTCGTCCTCTGATGGGAGCTCCCTTGTGGTGGCGCAACATCTGTGCCCCCCACATCTACAGGTACAGCCGCCACCCCCCCTACCAGCACCGCCCTCTCAGCAGCCCCTCAGCCTTTGCCCCGTGCCCGCTCACCCAGGAGGGTGGGCATCACCTTCGCCCCAGGCACCTCAGGCCCTGCCCCAGTCACCCCTGCTGCCCGCAGTGAGGAGCCAATTGACCTCCACAGGTCCCTCACTGTTGGGCAGTCTCCCATTTTGAATGCCATCCAGGGTGTAGAAAGGCAGGTGCAACAAACTAGTGCATTCCTGGAGGGCATTCATTCTGGTCAGGCGGCCCTTCACCGAGCCT
This sequence comes from Pleurodeles waltl, assembly GCF_031143425.1. Lineage (NCBI taxonomy): Eukaryota > Metazoa > Chordata > Amphibia > Caudata > Salamandridae > Pleurodeles > Pleurodeles waltl. The sequence goes on along the minus strand of NC_090440.1, from coordinate 1,283,712,666 downwards.
TTCAAACTCTGGCCTCAGCACTGATGGCAGCCATTGTCCCTGTGTCTAGCCTCCCCCCTCCAACTTCCTCCACCCGGACCCAATCCCCTGTACCTCTGCCTATCCCAAGCACATCATCAGACCAGCCTGCACACACCTCACCACACAAGGGAAGCTCAGGCAAACATAAGCACCACACATCCCACAGGCACTCACGCAAGCATCACACACATGCAGGCATACCAACATCCACTGCCTCCACTGTGTCCCCCTCCACGTCGTCTCCCTCCTCCCTCCCAGTCTCGTCTACACACACACCTGCATGCACTACCTCTACAGCCACTACGTCCCTCACCAGCACACCCACCAGCACACCCCGCTCACGTGCAGTCACCATCCCCACTACCATTCACACGTCCCCTGTGTCCTCTCCCAGTGTGTCTGTGACGCCCCCTCCCAAGATACACAAACGCAGGCACCCACCCACCCAACAGCCATCCACCCCATGACAGCCTCCAGCGCAAGCACCTTCACCCAAAGTCACCAAACGTACACCTCCTACAACCACCACCTCTTCCTCCACTCCCAAACCCCTCCAGCTACCCGTCCCATTGTGTCCCAAAAACTTTTCCTGTCCAGCCTTGACCTTTTTCCCACACTTCCCCCACCCCATCTATCTCATAGGTCCCGAACTAGCACCTCAGCCACAACATCTCCGGGACCAGGGGTGCCTGTAGTCACAGGTACGTGGAGTGCACCGGCCACCAGGACAGCCAGTGTGGCACGGAGCCACAGCACAGCCAGTCCCCCGTGAAGCATCAGCGGTTGGCCAGTGCCCGGCGGGATAGGGGGAAGACTCCAGCCACCCAAGCCGCTCCCAGGGGTCCCGGTGGGAGTGTGGACTCAGCTGTGACACCTCCCAAGGTGGGGAAGGGCCACAAGAAACCCGGCAAGTCTGGGAAGAGCAGCACGGCGGAGAAGACCGCCATCATCCCCGCTGCCCAGGAGGGCCCTGCCAGCCCCATCCCCGCTGCCCAGGAGGGCCCCGCCAGCCCCATCCCAGCTGCCCAGGAGGGCCCCATCAGCACCATCCCCGCTGCCCAGGAGGGCCCCGCCAGCCCCAGCCCAGCTGCCCAGGAGGGCCCTGCCAGCCCCAGGCCAGCTGCCCAGGAGGGCCCCACCAGCCCATCCCAGCTGCCCAGGAGGGCCCCGCCAACCCCAGCCCAGCTGCCCAGGTGGGCCCCACCAGCCCTAGCCCAGCTGGGCCATGAAGGACCGCCAACTCAAGCATCGCTGAACAGGGCACCGCCAACTCAAGCACCGCTGAACAGGGCACCGCCAAATCAAGCACCGCTGAACAGGGCACCGCCAAATCAAGCACTGCTGAACAGGGCACCGCCAAATCAAGCACCGCTGAACAGGGCAAGCACTGCTGAACAGGGCACCGCCAACTCAAGCACCACTGAACAGAGCACCGCCAACTCAAGCACCGCTAGCCCATGAGCGGCAGGGGCACTGACGCAACTGGGACCGTCACGGGGTGAGTGATGCACTCTGGGCACCATTCCCCCTCCAGAACCAGTGGAGACATGCATCCACTACTTCTGTCCTTCACAGGATGAAGCACTATGGGCACCAGTCCCCCTCCAGAACCAGTGGAGACATGCATCCACTACCTCTGTCCTTCACAAGATGAAGCACTAAGGGCACCAGTCCCCCTCCAGAACCAGTGGAGACATGCATCCACTACCTCTGTCCTTCACAGGATGAAGCACTATGGGCACCAGTCCCCCTCCAGAACCAGTGGAGACATGCATCCACTACCTCTGTCCTTCACAGGATGAAGCACTATGGGCACCAGTCCCCCTCCAGAACGAGTGGAGACAGTTATCCACTTGAGAGACTGTGGCTTTGCACTCCCCAGGATGGAACAGTGGGCAGTGAGCAAACCACCCACTGTAGAGACTTGAGAGACTGTGGCTTTGCACTCCCCAGGATGCAGCAGTGGGCAAACCACCCACTGTAGAGATTTGAGAGACTGTGGCTTTGCACTCCCCAGGATGATGCAGTGGGCAAACCACCCACTGTATGGACTTGAGAGACTGTGGCTTTGCACTCCCCAGGATGCAGCAGCGGGCAAACCACCCACTGTAGAGATTTGAGAGACTGTGGCTTTGCACTCCCCAGGATGATGCAGTGGGCAAACCACCCACTGTGTGGACTTGAGAGACTGTGGCTTTGCACTCCCCAGGATGATGCAGTGGGCAAACCACCCACTGTAGAGACTTGAGAGACTGTGGCTTTGCACTCCCCAGGATTGAACTGTGGGCATTGAGCCCCCTCGTGGATCTTGCGTCGTGCACTCATCCGGCTGAGGTGCCCCCCCTTCCCTTCCCCCTGAGGTGCCTGTTGTTTTTCTATCTGATGCCCCTGCAGTGTTCTCTGGTATCGAGTGTGGGCCTCGCCCATGCATTTTGGGCCCAGTGGTCCACGGACTATAAATGGTGCAATACCTGGACTACTATTCTTGGTGTATATTTTGTTGATAGTGTAAATATGTATATTTTTCGTACTGCATTTTAATATATTACAATGGTTACACTCATTTCCTTTTGTCTTTGCATTCTTCCGGGGGTGTAACTATAATGTGTAGATATTTATTAGTGTGTGTGTTGTAGTGGGTGAGGGTGGGGGTGTTGCGTGTTGCGTGTCCCTGTTTTTTAGCTCCCCCCTCCCCTGTGTCGTAGGTGCAGTACTCACCGTGGTCTTCGCTGCCGGCATTAGTGCTCCTGGTAGAGGAGCAGGAAGACTATTGCAGGTAGTATTTGGAGTTCCGGTTCCATGGTGTCCTTGTTCCTCGTGGAGTGTGATGAGGTGAGTGTTTTCCCTTCGAAGTTCCTGTTTCTGCTGTGTTTTCATCCGCGGTGAATCCGCCCCGGAAAAGGTGGCAGATTGGCCTGTCATAATAGTGTGGGCGGTACATTGTCTCCCGCCAGTCTGTTGGCGGTGACCGCCGCGCTGTTTGTTTGTACCGCCATGGCGGTCTGAGTGTTAAAGTGGCTGTCTTTGTTGGCGGTTTCCGCCACGGTCGTAATTGCTAATTTTTTGCCGCCGACCTGTTGGCGGTCTTACCGCCGCTTTAACACCGACCGCCAGGGTTGTAATGACCACAACAGTGTTGGACGGGGGCAACAACGGTTTTAAAAAAAGAGCCAGGTTCGCCGCTGGCAGTATAGAGTTTGACCTCCTTAGGCGCATACAATCAGCCCTTTTCTTCCAAGATAAGCTACTCATCAACAGTATAGATCTTGAGATCAAACTTAACCGCAACAATTACGCGTTCTGTCTCATCAGCGGCGATGCGGAGCAGTATAAACTGGTTATATTGTCCACGAGCCTGTTTGTAAAGAGAGTGAAAGTGTCACAGAGCGTGAGACTGGCCCATGTCGAAGCTTTACAACTATCGAACGCCAATTACTCCATTGAAAGAGTGGCTCTGAAGACATTCAGCATCCCCGCCGGTACTAGATTAAAGCAGCAGCAAAATCTATTTCTGGGGCAACTCCTGAAACTTATCATCATGGGGTTTGTGGACAATACAGCTTTTAACGGGCTCTATACCTCTAACCCTTTCAACTTCAAGCATTGCGACATCAACTACACTGCTTTGGTCCACAAGGGAGCTGTTATCCCCGCAAAACTGTTCACCCCGAGTTTTGGAACATCCAATTTTGTCAGGGAATATCTCAGGCTTATCTCGATAACGGGGAAACATCTGTGTGACTCAGGAGTCGTTGTTTCAAGAGAGAGGTATGGGGCCGGCTATACGTTGTTTGCATTCGACCTGACTCCTGACATTGAAGACGGTGACCACTACAACTTGATCAAAAACGGAAATCTAAAAGATGAAATATGCTTTACACAGGCGCTGGCTACCAACGTGAACATGGTTATATTCTCTGTATTCGACAGTGTCATTCAAGTCAATCACGCCCAACAGATTATGTTTGACTATCATTAGAAGATTGTAAAATGGACACTGTGCAGATACCTGACTTCTTAAGCATAAATACGCTAAGAAATACTCTTTAAGTGTTATTTCTAGCGATGGGCTACCAGGGGAGATAGGCCCAGAAATACCCTGCACCCTAGTCTTTAACACCGACCCGCATTACAAGGGTGGTACACATTGGGCGGAACTGTTTCTGGATGTAGACAAGGTTATAGTGTTTGACAGTTTAGCGGAGATCCCCGAGCATAGTATTTATACAAAACCTATATTCAAATATGTAAAAAAGCAGCGCCCACGGTTGAGTATAACAAGCTGTGTGTATAGGATTCTTTAGCCATCACATGCGGGGAGCATTGTATATATTTATTAGTAAAATGTCTGAGGGTATGACGTTTAGAAAGTTTTTAAATCTGTATTCTGCTGATTTAGTAAACAACAATGGTATTGTTATAAAATATTTGAATGAAAACACAAGGACTATGTCAAGCATTGTTAAAAAAAATACGGTGTTTGTCAAAAGTGTAAGGCCTTGTAACGCCTCTGTTTGTACTGATGGTTGTCCACGATAAAAGCATTTTAAACACAGATTCAGATTATGCATTTTTTATTCACCCACCACACATTTTAAAACCATTAAAAAAAAAATGACCGACGACTGTTGAAAAGTTAAAAGTGTTTATTAAAAACAGTTTTCACCACAAACATTCACACGGGTAAAGAAATAAATGAAACAAAACTGTACAACGGTTCAAAAGTTATTATAACATTAGAGCGATAGCCAAGTGTTAATTTTGAACAGTCTCTTTTTAGCCTACATATGTAGACCGTTGCTGCTCCTAGACAGTGTTAGCTGCGGAAAGAAAGGTGACGTCGGCACTGTGGGACTCATGGTAAAAACACCAGGGGTCGGATCTGTCAAACTTCCAACCTTACGTCTGTGGTCGGCGTTACCAACGATCGTGGAGGGAATGTTGAGTTCCGCAGCACACTTAGGAACTGCTCCCATCCTCTAGGAGCGTTTTGTGTCGATAGCGTTTTAATATACGTGAGACCTCTGACCAGATCGTACATATGTGATCCAGCAATCGGTTGTCCCTTATAAACAAATTCACCCCAGTCGTTCCAAGAGGTCAGATCTTTAGTAACAGTCATTTTACTGAGCAGCATGTGCGCCACCCCTCTATTCTTCTAACTTATATTTTTTAAAAGGTGTTCGATAACGGCGTCCACGGGGGCTGAGGGTCCTGGGTCTTGTGGCGCTACCGAGGCTGCTGGCGGCTGCTCAGTGTCGGGGGTATACAGAGTCAATTCTTTTTTTCAGAGGTTAATTGTTTGTAGTACTGTAAAATGTTTTGAAGGGCTCCTGAGCAAAGCCCCGCTTTGTCGTGTGGTTTTAAATCGGTTTGGATCAAAATGGCTTTGATCTCAACGTCGAGACGCTGCGCCTCGTTTCAGCGTATGTCCCAAACGTTGGTGGTAGAAGGGCCCAACTGTTCCAGCTGCTGGCGGGCACAAGGTACATTTTTTGGCCATGCTCCATCAGGTCCTCAACAGGAGCCCTGTAATTAGGGGGCTAGCTATACCCAGCAGCGCCCCTATAAAACATCCAGACTGTTTGTCCAGTTTCCTTTTAGATAGGAGCAACGCCCTTTTATTGCTGAGCTTCTTAATAATGTGGTGCTTCTTCTTCAGAACATGGAACTGGCTTGTTGATATCAGGACATTTCCTTATAGGGTGTTTAGAGCTATTTCTGAAATGGATGCTACTAAATCGGACGAAGCTGTGCACAGGATTGCCTTTCTTTTCATGGGTCTGGCTGTGAGCAACATTTTTAGGAGGTCTAAATTACACCGTAGCCATGCAGACATGGTAGCGACCTTATATACGAGGTTTAGAGTGTAAATGTTATAAAAGTCCTTTAATGTTTTTTTTATAGGCTCTGGGGATTGTTTTAGGCGTGTAAGCAACGGGGAGGTCAGGTGGGAAAATACCGGTGCATAGTCTGTAGTCTTCTTGAGTATTGGGTTTTTAAATCTACCAGTGAGTAGCCATGGGGTTTTGCGGTAGCGTCGTTAAACGCTTCCATGAAAAACTGTGTGTTTCCAGGAACATCTGTTCAGCTGTAATTGATATCTGAAGCTTGTCCCTGGAATTTTTAAATAAGACCAGGTATGAGGCGTTGAGAGTTATAGAATGACTGCTCTTACCCCTGTAAAACAACTTCTGCATGATGGAGCATATGCTCAGATTATGATGATGTGAATATTTAGTAAAAGCTCTCTTGATCTCGGGGTGATTCCCGCCATCGCGCATGAGATCGTCCACAACGCCCATCTTTACAAGTTGTTTAGGTAACAAATCATTGTCATTGAGATTACTAGTGATGCCTTCTATAAATCAGATGTGTGGAACTTCAGGGATAGTTCAGTGTAAAGATCTTGCCAGCAGGAATAAAGCCATACGATGTTGTTAGGGGTCTGAGATAAAATACCAGGAGCATTTTATTACAGTTTCTTTATAAAATAACTTTTACCACTATTTGAGGGACCTGCTAAAATGTAGGAGAATGGGTGTTGCAGCCTGGTGTCCATAGCGGTTGGGGTTTGCCCCTCTAATGTCTTTTAATAACCGTACAGTAGTGTTTTGTAGTCCTTAGTCAGGACCCATTTATCAAACACTACTTGTATGGTTTCATACAATGGTTGTGTTGTAATTTCCCACTTATTTTTTGGACCTGACTGTGCTAGGGTGATTTACGACTATTATGTTGTTATTTTCGTGATCGATTGATGTGTAGTACTCGTGCACCAGACCCTTCAGACTGTCAGAATGTATTTTAACAGTATTGCTGACATTTAAAGTGATACCTTTGACTTTCATGCAAACCCTGTTGTTAGAGGCTTTCTAACTATAGGTCTTGGGTCCGGAGGTGTATTCGAGTATGTACTCATCCTTTTCGATCTCGCTGGTAAAATCCCCTAGCTAATCACCTTGCAGAGGATCTTCATTACCCTCTTTACTGACAAAAATAACAGAGTTGTTGTCGTGATACAAACAACGATCCTGAAGCCTATCCAACAACCTGTAAAGCTCTAGACGAGCGTGAGCGGTTGTGAAGCACGCAATGTAGATGTTTATTTATATTGTTACACATTGTGGGGTACTATTTGGCGTATTTCCAGCATAGAACGGCTGTCTCATTGTTGATAAATTCACAACTGGATACTTAAAAAGATCGTCTGGATCTGTGACGATGGATGTGTTTGACAAATTGGTACGCTGTGCGAATTTTCTCCACAAGGAATTGAGACAGAGCTTAGATAACTGGCATCTGGTGGGGTTAACCTTAATGAACTCAGGTTTCAGCGTAATACCCTTGTGAGCTCGGTAATCATCGATGTACTTTTGCTTTGAGGGCTCATCAACACATCAGTCGGGATACCCTGTTGCCTCCTGTTTGTCTCTGTGAAACAAGTTGATGTACTCAGAAAAGAGCAGGGTTGTGGTGTGTGGAAAGTGCCAAATTTCCAGTATTTTACCGAGGAGGTACTCTTTCTCAAGGGCCGTCGTCACCTCGATAATACATCATGTCCCCTCCAGCAGCCGTTGCTCATCACTATGTCTACATTCGCTATTATGTTTACTTTCAGCGCGTGTTCGACATAGGGGGAACATCAGCTTGCTTTCGACTCTGTAAGGGAAGTAAAGCTTCCGCAGGCATTGGATTTGGCAATTAACGAGACCAAAGTACTCGTCTAGGGACTTAAAGTTCCTATATATGATCCTAGGATGCCCCATCGGTTACAACTTCACCTTGTTCACAAACGGATACAGACTGGTGAAGTTGTAGTAGTGTAGTTTCTCACCCTCACCAGCAACCCAGTACAGCTGTATGGTGTTTGTACGACTGCCAAATAAGGCGTTGCGGGGGTCCAAAGGTGCTGGTAACTGCTGGCTCATAATGAAAGCGCCGAGTTCTGCATCTTTTGTTAGCTTCTCTAACCACTCGTGTTCTCAGAGAGTTCTCAGAACAAAGCTACTGTTTTCAATATACTGCGACTTTGCCTGAGTACAACAATACAGATGTTCAAACGTGGTGCTCTCCAGTCTATTAAACTCATTGGGTTTGTAACAATGCAGACACCCGTGGTAAAAGCAATCGTTGAACTCAAAGGTGGTTGGTACCCCATTAATTAACGCATAACCGTCTAGGTAGTAGAGCCCAAGCGGTATTCACCGCCCTGCAGCGCGTGTTGAATGTTTATGTTCTCTTTCTCTGACACATACATGAGCCACTGAATAGACACGGTGGAGTAATGTTTTTGTTTACCGTTATAAAGGTCTGGCGGTACAGAGCCATGGTTTCAGGTTTTAAAAACATGTGCTGATAAATAGACATGCACATGGAAGCTAGCGTAATGTTCTTAAATGGGTCTAGTTATTCCACGATTTCTTTGCTCTTACAGGATTTGGATTTGATTACCCTGACCGGTTTCGTCATCTCCACCACAACATCTCTGAAAAGGTTGCACGCTTTTTGCAAAATCATGACATCCGCCTGACAATAAGCTTTCAACTCTGTTTGAAAATGAAACCGATTTTCACGGTTTTCATAGTAACACTGTAGAAAGCTCTCTTTTTCAGACAGCATCATGTACTCGACGCTGTAACTGTCGGGCAGAGGCATAGGCCCGCTGTAATTCTGATTAGCCCATGTGTTAAAAAGGGAGGGAAATAACCTTTACATCCTTCAAAACTAAGGCTTTTGGCAACTTGCTCAACTTCATGGGCAGAAAGTACAAGGTGTCTATGAACCTAATTTCAAAAGGCACAACCTTTAACAGCATCACTTTGGAACCCTGAGTTATGAGCTCCATGGCCAGCTTTTCACGAATCAGGTCCTGGAGAATAAAGAACAAGTTGTACGCTTTCGAGTTGTAAGCCAGCATTGTATACTCATAGTATTTTGGTTGCATGAACGTATTGTGGAAATCGTTCACGCATGACCGGCCTTCAAACTCCCAGTTTTCATCAGCTGTTAGATGATGGACATAAATGTAGTTAGGCTGGTGAACACTCGTCTCCTGCATACACTCTATATCAAATATGGTATAGTCTTCTGATTTTTTCTGGGGGAAGCCTTCGAGCTTGAAGCACTTGTGTGCTATTCCAACTATAAAATATGCTTTACACCTGGGACATTTCATACCTTTACAATAGTGGTCATCGGCCTTGTAGCGTCCACAAGCCCGACAGTCTGATTTACAGACGCACTGTGCAAGGCTGATGTGTACGTTCAAGCAGTCTTGCGACCGACAAAATATCTTACACGTCGAGCAGTTCATCTTCTGGACATCGTCGTCGACGCACCCGACCCTCTGACACATTTTACAGTACATTTCACACTGGTGTCTCGTCCAGTTGTTGCAAATGTGGTTGCAATGCCCGCACACGTACCTGGCGCCTAGAAAACCCTTCAGGTTGAGGATACTGTAAAAGTGGTTTTCGCGATGTAGCACATAAACGGTCTTGTTTTTCATGCACTCATCGGTAGTGAAGTACTTCAAGAACCGCTGTGGTACAGAACTTTTACTGTAATTGCAAAATGGTTCTCGAAAAGGCCTAGGTCCCCAAAGCCAACCCATCTGTCGGGCGGTAGTTGAAGCACCTCGTGGGCAGCCGTCGCTATAGACATAATGACGTTGTCTGGGGTAGCTCGTCCCACCAACAACCCTGCGATGCTCGCTGCCAGACACATATTGGTAGCTCCGGTGTTAAAGTCGAGCAACCATCGATATTTCTTGCCGATGATTTTACTGTACATGATGCTCTTTAAGGTTCTGGAAGCACCGCCCTCACAACCCCTAACAACAAGGGCGATGATTCTAAAGGTCCCATACACCAGTAATTCAGCCTTGCTCTGTAAAAGCTTAGACAGGCTTTCTAGAAATGTCACAGCGTCAACCACATCTCGAGACGACCGTCTGGTGAAGAGAGGACAGTTGAGACCCTGCCGCTGAAAACACAGCTGGAAGAAATCGTTAGGCCCCACATTTTGTAACAATCGTGCTATGAGCGTTTGTACAGCCTGGTGTATAGCTATAACATCCTGATCTGAGGAGTTTCGACGGTCTAGGTTAATGAGCCTCAACTCCTCATAGTGCTCTGTAGCATTAAACCTCTCTCCAGTACGACTGTACCTTCTGACACTTTCTAAAAAACATTGGTTCTGAATCCTCAGCTTGAGGATCGGCACAGGATGGATGGCTCCCTGGGGTATCACTAGATGGTAGTTGACTACGGCTCGTTGTTGGGGTATTTTTCTGCCTCCTTGTAACTCTTAGTCTGGCTTTCTTTAATTTTCTTATTAAAAGCTTACAGTTTCTAGTGCTATTAGCCCACTTCTGTTTCTTACAAGCCCAGCTGTATTTAGGCAACCGACCACAGCCTATTTGAACAGTAGTTGGTGTATTTACAGGAGGTGTCCTTGCCATTTCACCTAATACTGGTGGGGATCCTTCAGGATTTTTGGGGTTGAGCTGAATCTGAACTTTACCCCTTGAGGCCCTGAAAATGCCTACATTCTCTCCTAACTTTATATTTTGAGGCCTTATGGAGAGTGTTTAAGGTATTGAGGGTTCTGCTTTTAGGAGTTCTAAACTGTTGGGCCTGGCTCTCGCAGCTTTTTGGTTTTGAGCGCTCGTAAAACACGTCAAGCTTTACTGAATACATCCTGGATCTTCTTTTTATAGTTAGACCTAAGGACACCAGTATTAATAAATGTGTCTTTTACATTCCTTAGGTCGGCCTGCATGCATAGTCATGCGGTATATTACTTAAGTCTACAACTGCTGAATCGCAAGATTGGACCACCTCACGTCTACACTGTGCCAACCTCTGTATTAAAACCCTCACGGTGGCTCTGGAGGATGCAGTATTGTGTCTGTTCTTACCCAGTTTTAAAGTCTTCAGGTGTAGTCTGAATTTCAGCTGTCTAACAGATTGGTGTATTACTTTTATATATGTGTCCAGTACTCTAGTACAGGCCAAAGCGCCATGTTCTAGGTCATTACTTGAGGCATTAGATGGTTGGTTGACATTTCCCTGAGCCGCCCTAGCTACAGGTCTCCGGTTAACATTATTAACCCCTTTCTGAAAGGATGGACTGGAACGGGTCAAAAAAGCAGGGCCCCAATGCAAACACCCCGGTGCTTGGGAGGCCTTATCATCGCTATATGGTGTTCCGCTCCAGGGGGTGTAATTAGTGACATCAGACATGGGGAAGTTAAATGCTGGTCATAATAGCTCAAGGCTTTGGATGCATAGGAAGCGTTGTGGATGGGTGTTGGTGATTGAGACCCTAGTGATTGCAACCCTGCGGTAGATAGAAGGGTCATAGGGCGTTGCTGTGGCTTCAGAAGTCTCTACCAAACCCGCTAGCACCTTGAGAAGTCCTATACATCCAGAATAAGGATCCTCTATGGGGTGATCATTTACCAATTGTGTGTCCCAAAGACTATGAGGGATAGTTATACAGGTTGTTGGTGCTAAGTCGCTGACGGACCCGCCTATATTAGAATCTGCAGGCGTTGAACATTTAGAACTTTGGGAGCTAGGTGGAACAGTCTGAGCTGAACAAAATTTTTCAAAGACAGGTCTAAAGGCAAGGCTTGTAGCTCAGGGGTCTGAAGGCAATTTATTTTAGGCTTGTTGCATTGCTTAGGGTCCCAAACAGAGGTTCTACACGGTATAGGATGGTGTGTGTCTGAGGTTGTAAGCGTGACGCTGTCAGAGTGTCCAAGCCCCTGGACATAGGTAGTTGCTGTAGAACTGTTTGCAGTATTGGTCATAGCCTTTATTACTGTAGGTGTGGTGTAGTTAAGGGTTGTACCTGGTCCACAACATATGTCTGTAGAGCCAATGCACAGTTGGTCCTGGTACCCAACGTTGTTGACGGATGCTGATGGTGCCGTGGGGTTTTGAAGTGTCACGTTGTTGTCCTTTAAAGACTACGCCGTCCGCTTAGACTGATGGCTGACTCCTCCAGAGCTCTTTTGTGATGACTCTAGGATGTAAAGATAACAAAATACATATTAGGTGTTGTCATAACAGCGATGTACTAGAGGTGAAAAAGGTTTGAGACACATTATGGCTCAAAATCATCTGATTCTACAGTTTCTAAAAACTCACCTGAGGTGTTTCGATATGAGGGGCCTTTCTTGATAGGTGGACCTTCCTTAGACGTTGGGGACTTCCTTTTGCGGAGCGTCTTTTTAATGCCCCCTACCACATTCTGGGTTGTTACCATGGGAGTCGCTTGTACCATATGGGGGCCTGGAGAAAAAAAAAAGATTAAAATGTTACATTTATTTACAATATAATACAAGGACTACACAGGATCTCCGAGGGTTCCTTCAATGCTGTATTTATGGGGGCTTTTTACGTTTTCACAGTTTTTACACAAGGTCTCCTTTTATTTACCTGCAAAAGTTGCATCTTCAGACATGGTGCTTGGACCATCTTGAGCCTGGAGGATTTGTTGCAGAGCACCAACCGCAAGCTGTAGTTCTGCATCATAACCTGTAAAAGCACACAAACACATAGGAAGCCAATAATGGTAAAATAAAACAAATAACAGTCAAGACATCTTTGTTTAGGATGGCAGATGACATGGATCTCTGATATATAAATTTCTAGAGACACATACCTTGTTGCATTGCCTCCATTTCCTCTGGGGACAGCGTTGGCTCTTAGGGATCCTACACACAGAAGAGACAAAGAGGAGCCCCTAATGCTTTTTTATGTTGCCTTCATATTTGCATTAAATATTAGTTGCAGCGTTATCAATCCTCATGACTGTAAGCCTTATTAATAATCATGGTATACACACACTTGTAGAGGTATATACTAGTACAGATGTCACATTATCAAGTTTTTGTTTTTTTAAACATATACATTTAAAAATAAAATTAATTTTAAACATTTTAAACATTCTCGCTCATGATGTAAGCTGTTAAATATCCTTGCAATCCATGCACAGGTTCTCAAAAGTACAAGCCAGAAAAAAAGCCTAATGTTTGCAATTCCCAATTACCCTGAGATGTTTATCAAAAAAGCCCACATGGTGGTGCTGATGTATACCTTAAGATCCAAGGTCCTAGTTCCAGACCACTCAGAATTTTATTTACACACTTCACTGCATCATTTATAGGCCATGTAATACCACATGATTCCAGTGATTATAAAAATATATATATGTCACAGACCACATAACTTTTAGAAAAACAAAATACATCTAATTTATATAAATACCTACATATATAAACAATACCTTGGCTGCCTGATCCTGAAATCCCGTCCAGGTTTTTACCCTCACTCTCCAAACTCTCAACCATGTGTATTGGGGTGGGGCTGTCGTGCTAGGAAGAATGGTGGAGCCAGCTGCTGCACAGCTATTCTTCCTCCCATGCACATGGAGTTCCTGATGAGCTCCCCCAGCCCCTTGGAAAATACTAGGGCCCAGACATTTGGAGGCTTTGTTTATGTACCCCATGTACCACAGGTATGTAAAGGAGCCCCCTCACTGATAGGGCCCCCCACAACTATGGCTATATTAAAAAAAAAGTTTAACCCCCCAGTCGTGGGGGGTGCTGTGCAGGCCCCTCATGGGGATTGAACAAACCCTGAAGGGCTTTTCAAGGCCCATGAGCGGCTTCAGGGGTTCCTGTTGCTAGTTGTGGGGCCTCCTTTTTGTTTATGGCCTAGGGGGGGCCCATGTGTTTCACACACCAGCTGATTTTTTTTTTTTTTTAAGAAACGGCCTGGGGACCAAGCGCAACCCGGACCCCGGCTGCCATTGTAGACACGCTTGTTGGGACCATGTGGCTCTAACAAGCGTGTCTATAATGGCGGCCTGGGCCCGGGTCCCCAGCCGCTATTACACATTTGGCGGTACTGACAGCCTAATGCGTAATAGAGGCCGGGGGACCATGACCTCCATTACCCATAACACTATTAGGACCCCGTTGTCCTAACAAAGTTATATGTAATGGTGGTCGGGGGACTGGGGCCGCGCACGGTCATGGTCCCCGACCTCCATTACAGATAGCTTTGTTAGGACCACGTTGTCCTAACCAAATTGTGAGTAATGGTGGTCGGGGGGACTCGGACCGCGAGCTGTCCTGGTCTTCCGAACTCCATTACAGATAACTTTGCTAGGACCGCGCTATCCTAACAAAGTGCTGAGATCCGAGATCCCGACCTCCATCAAAAGATAATGGAGTTAGGACAGCTCGGTCCTGTCAAAGTTATCTTTTAACGGAGGTCGTGGGACACAGATCGCGTGCGGCCCAAGTCCCCCGCACCACTATAAAAAGATAACGTTGTTAGGACCTGCACTGCCCTAACACTTACATGTGTAATGCAGGCCGGGGACACATGCCGAGCACGGTGCATGCTCCCTATCGGCATTACAGACAAAGGTGTTAGGGACCATGGGATCTCTACCCGGTCCTTCAACAACACCTCAGCAGCAACATTGGGGGGCAGGGTTGAGACCCTAGGTCCCCCTAACAACACCTCAGCAGCAACATCGGGGGGCTGGGTTGAGACCCCAGGTCCCCCTAACAACACCTCAGCAGCAACATTGTGGGGGCTGGGTTGAGACACCAGGCCCCCCTAACAACACCTCAGCAGCAACATTGTGGGGGCTGGGTTGAGACCCAGGCCCCCCTAACAACACCTCAGCAACAACATTGGGGGGCTGGGTTAAGACCCCAGGCCCCCCTAACAACACCTCAGCAGCAACATTGTGGGGGCTGGGTTGCGATCCCAGGCACCCCTAACACTACCTCAGCAACAAAATTGGGGGGCTGCGTTGAGACCCCAGGCCCTCCTAACAACACCTCAGCAGCAACATTGTGGGGGCTGAGTTAAGACCCCATGCCCCCTAACAACACCTCAGCAGCAACATTGTGGGGGCTAGGTTGACACCCCAGGCCCCGCTAACAACACCTCAGCAGCAACATTGGAGGGCTGGGTTAAAGACCCCAGGCCCCATTACAGATGGCCTGTTAGGAGCTCGGCCAGGCCCATACAAGGCGGTCTTTACTAAACCGCACTACTCCCCACATAAAAATCATAGTTCTGATCTTTGCAGCCTGCATATTAACCCTCTGCGCTACTTTATAGGTAATCAAAACAACTTCTAAAAAAACTCAGGCATAAACGTTAATTAAAAGCTGTATCTTAAAAATATAAATGGATCAAAAAGACAATTTACAGTATGTGTTTTTACATTGTTAGTTTCATAAGTTATTGCTATACATAGCGATCCCTGAGATCCGCGCCACCCTGTCCACATTACCACCAACCCTAAAGTAGACACTGCTAATAACCTTTTTAACACATACAGCGTTTGATAAACCTATTTTATAAAAAAAAACTACAGATTTGTCAAATTGTGTTGGCCTAAACTACATAGCTAAGGATTACAATATTAAAAACATTTTAATCATCATGTATATTGGTCTATATGTTTAGACACTTCTATTTTTACCACAACCATAATTGTTAAGCCTTTAAACATACTGTACACCTCTACATATTAAACAGCTGTTTTCAGCACAATATAAATGTATGTCTCAAAATGACCTGTACAAAAACACATGCATTTTGCTCTGCTAGATATAGTTAAAAAAGGCTGGGGATAACGTCTATGTTAAACTACAATAGAACATATACAGGCACCACATAGTTACAGATCTTAAGTAGAAGAGGCTTAGCATCACCAGTCTGTGCTGTGCCCTTCATATTTTTCTCCTTAAGGGTTTCTGGAAGCCCAAGCTCTCCGTAAACTTACAATATGTAGTTCGGAAAAGAGCCCTGTGAATGTGGGGGTGTTTTTATGTGGCCCACATTGTGCTAATTATGCATAGGTTTTTGTGGAGGGTTGGGCTTAGAAATAGACATCTGTTTTAGGGGGGCATTGCTTGTCTTAGGTCTATTTCAAAACTTTTTTGAATTGCCTAACCAGTTTATACTATATATATATAAATATATATCTATCTATATATATATACTATATTTATATATGATGAGCACCTTTGAACCCATGTCTGGGAACTCTTAGGGCTACATCTGTTTTAGGCTTGCAATGCATGTCTTCTGTTTATTTCTAAGCTTTTTAAAACTGCCTCGTCACTTTACACTCTGACATATGCTGGGAACCTTTGAACCCATGTCTGGGAATTCTTTGGGCTACATCTGTTTTAGGCTTGCATTTCTAAATTGATTGGCTGGCTCTAACCCAATCAATATTTGCCCAGCCCCTCTTTTTGGATTAGCCAGCAGTTTGTAGGTTTGGCCTGCATTCCCAATGCTCTGCCCTGTGAGGAGGCCCCCAAGCAGCCACTTGGTCCTGAATGTCTGACATTTCCAGACCTGTCCTCTTAGGCTCTGAAACAGGTTACACGCTAGCAGGACCCTCATTTTACAGAGCCCATAGACCTAGACACAGGGGCTAGGACCCTGGCACATGACTAACACTGGACCCCATGATGTCACAACCCACGTGGCACGCCTACACCTACATCAGCACAGGGGGGGCACCCACGTCACTGCCTACGTCACCACGGGGCATTGTACCTGTCAAAAGCTTGATGGACGGTATCCCCTTATACTACTAACCTACTAGCCAGAGCCAGTAAACCTGGTGAACTGTAACCCACAAGCCACCTTCGAATTAAATACGAATGGTATGTTTGGGTCAGTGATCAGTCCTGAGACTGAAAACAACATATTTGTTGTTAGTGGGCGTCATCCCTCTTTTCACCAGGTTAAGACACACTCAAGAACTCACTCTTGAAATATGTGTAAATGTTTTTAACTCTTCTGATGCATATGATGCTTCCAGTTGTAACCATGAATATGAACAAAACAGTGGCAATGAAAACAGTTAATAAAGAGAAAATTAAAAGAATTGCAACATTGTAACTGTACTGATGTGTCAGAATTGTCTGTGTCACAACATCGCCCTTCTTACGCCTAGCTAAGCTGTTTTAACACCCAAAGGAGTCTATATGAGTTTCTAAGTTGACCTCTCACCCACGTCTCTTAACTTGTACAACAGAGAGTTGTTCCAAATTCAGAAGGTCGTTCTCCGCCTGTCTCTACACTTGGCAAGATGTTGAGTCCCCAGCCAGCGGGTAAGGCCAGTCTGACTTTGAGAAGCCTATCTGTGGCATTCATGTTGTTTGCTGCTTGAACACATATGCATAGAGCCTCCCAGGAACTGAAGCTTTTCATCCATAATTAAATCTTCTCCTTACCCATCATAAATACATTTTCTGATTATTTTTAAAAGGGCAGGCTTCACATTGAATGATGTCAAATGCAAGAATTGGCATACATATCTTGTTGTTCTTTCACATAATTTAAGAATACAATGTAATCCATGTTAAACATATATATGTGCATAAATGATTCCTATCAATCTATAATAAAGCAAATGATATACATGGCAAACACTACTAAACCCAGCTTGTATATAAGTGCAAAATGTGCACTCAATATATGCAATATATGAGATTCAGTTGGTGGATACATAAGCAGAAAATGCACAAATCATATCAGGTGTTCTCCTGTTTCCATACTTAGGAAGTAGTATGGCACAAGATATTAACTCATGACTCAACAAGTCCTTATAAAAGATCCATTATTCACCTAAAAGTCTAGTAGAGAGGGTACTGGGTACAGACACATTTCCAGTGATATGGTGCACTTGACGTAGGTGTTTAATATCCACCATGGGTGTATGTGCTGCTGTCTGGAGGTCTTCAAATCAATTTGTTTTGGTCAGTGGCGAAACAAAGGTCCCTGCAGCTCCTACTGTGCGGGGGTCCTCCTCTGCACAGTACTTGAGCCTGAGAGCTCCACATTATGTCCAGAGGGGGCCCCTCATTGCACTTTGCAGGCCCCCTCCCCTCAAGTTTTGGTATGCTGACACTGGATGTGTTCGAGCAGCACCTTCAACGAGGGTACACAGCGGACCTCACCATGGCTCCAGAGTGCTAACTCCTATTTCTGGAGGGTTTGGACCTTCCACAGCTGGCACCGGCAGCTGCTGAGTCTAGTATGCCCCTTTGGGACTACGTGCAGGGCTGAGTATGCTATCCAGAGCAAAGGCACCGAAGGAGATGGCTTTCCGCCTGAGTTGTATCAGGCGTTCTTGGTGACGGTCTCACAGGGTCTTCTTGAGGTTCTCTCGGAGACACATGAAAGAGAGGTTTTGTCCCCGTCAATGCGGAATGGTGAAATTTGCATGTTCCTTTAACCTGGTCGTGACAAGGCTGACCCTGCTGCTTAAAGACAATTAACTTTGATTAATGGAGACATGAATATACTCTGCAAGTTACTTGCCAATCGCCTGATGCCTTATCTGTCCCAGCTGGTGCACGAGGACCAATGTGGATTCATCCCTGGCCAAAACCTGGGCATGAATCTTAGACATCTTACACATGTCTTGCATGAGTTGAAGCACCATGACGAACAGCTGACCCTGGTTTCCATAGATCTGAAGGAAAGCCTTTGACACAGTGGACTGGGGTTATTTGTCGGAGGTGTTGATGGCGATGGGTCCTGGTTCACAGTGTGGAGGGAGAGCCTGCTTGTTCTACACAGAGCCTAGTGCGAGAGTGCATGTGGGGTGAAGCCGTTCGAAGGTGTGGAGGCTGGTAGGGGGAACACAGCAGTTGCCCTCTGTCTCCTCTCCTGTTGGCGTTGACAATCGAACCCTTGGCCATATGGGTGTGTCGTGAAATGTGGGACAGGGGAATACAACTAGGTGACACTACTCATATTATTTCACTTTACAAGGACCACACGTTATTTTATGTCTCGACCCCAAGTGAAGAGCTGCTAATATTGTTGCAACTCTTAGAGGAGTTTGGGGACTTCTCGGGCCTCCATCTCAACCATCATAAATCACTTTTCTTTCTGCTGGCAGCACTGACTTCTAAACTACCAGACTGCCTTCTAAGTCTTGGCCTGCGCTGGGAGACAATGAACATTCTATATTTGGGGATGAAGGTGATGCACAATGAGAGACAGCAACTGCACCTTAACATGGGCAGAATTGTCGATTGCAGAAGTCAATTGACTTTTGGATTACTTTGCCGCTCTCATTGATGGGCAGCTTGGCAGTGTCCAAGATGGTGTTGTTGCCCCGGTGTTTGTGCATGTTGCAGAACTAGTTCTGTCCCATATCTCAGACGGTATTCAAACATCTGAATTATGTACCTAAATCTCCATTATGGGTGGGCTGCCATAGTAGAGTAGCGCTGACTACTCGATGATATGTGGATGGGGGACTAGAGGTGCCAAAGCTAGACCTTCATTATTATGCAGCACACCTGCAGCATGCAGCTTGATGTCTGGCAGAGGGAGATAATTGGGGGAAGCATTTGGTGGCGGGTTTGATGACGGCAGAGTGCCTCCCCGTGGCACTGATGGAAAGGACAGGAGTAGCTAAGGACTAACCTTATGTAGGTTGCCACATTGCATATATATGGCAAAGATATGCAGAAGGTTTTTTTTCATAGAGCACCCTCCCATCGTGAACCACACCCCCCTTTGGATACTAGCCCCTGTGTGTCAAATGATGGCCAATACGTCTTTCAGACACGGAGGGATCGGGGTTGTGCACTGTTGGGGGATCTCTACGCTGGTGAGGTTTTCATCACGTTTGAACAGGCCTGTGATGGCTTTACTCTAACCCCAAGGCATTTCCCCCATCACACCGGACTGGCAGAGGTGGCCAGACAGACATGAGCTATGTATCCTGCTATACCGCAGCTTTCGCAAATGCTGGAAATGTTATTGACCTGTGCTGGGGGTAGGAATTTGATCACACTACATTATAGGGCAACGAGAGAGGACGCATTAGGTTTGCCATCCAGAGCATGAGCTGCATGGGAACTAGATCTGGACTCTCCTTTAGATGACAGTGTGTGGTCCAATATATGCGAACGGACACATGTGGTATTTTGCAGTGCCCATTTTAAGCTGGTAAATTGGAATTTCCTACATAGGATGTAACTGACCCCCTAAGGGTCTCCATCTATCCCCCCAGCCGGCCCGTTACGGAGTATGCAGGGCAGACTTTCTGCACCTTGCCTGAGTATGCTGGTAGTGCATGTTTTCTGGGCACAGGTGGTAGCAGACCTCCACAGGGCTACACACCTGCATATTGAACACGTTCCATTACTTTGCCTGTTGAGACATGTCAAGGGACCGAAGGTTCAGAAGATGAGTTTCAAATTCCTGCATCTGGCATTAGTTATTCCCCGGCACAGGGTGGCCATCACTTGGATGGCACAGCGTACACCCATAGTTGACCAGTAATATAGGGACCTGCAGGAATGGGCATCAGCTGAAGAGGTGCATATAAAGCAAAGTCAAAGGGATGAGAAACTGGAGGATGATGTTGTGGCATGGAGGAAGGAGGGCATGATACATTTTGAAGACCAAGTGCAGACATGGAAATGACAGATAGTGATGATGGGAATGTGAGGGAGGGGGATGATGTGCCAATAGCAGGGGGGCAGGGGGAGGAGCTGTGCCCACTGTTTAGTTGGGGTCCCCCAGCTGCCTGTAGAATATGTGGTCCTGTACTGCTATGTAATGGAGGTAACCTACCGGAGTGTTCACTGTCTTAACACTAATAATTCTCACCATGATCTGACAAGTGTAATATACCTTGATACCCATAATGCTGTCTGTTGTTTCACAAAACTGAAAAATAACGGTTTAAAAAAAAAAAGGTTTGTTATGCCACTTCTGATGGTGGAAACAGCATAGCACCCTTATCTCTTAGCAGCCCTTCTGGGATATATGAAAGATATCTCACCCACCAGTAAGTCATGCCTGATTATTGGTGAAACAACCTAAAGTCATGTGTTGAGTGAAGAGTGGTCTGAAATGCAGTGACTGCCTAAAAGACCACGTGTAGTGCAATGAGATAGCCGAGGTACATGCCACACGTCACCCACTGTCAACAATACAAAAAGACATTTGTCATTTATACAGAAGAATTTGCTGAGGCTGGACGCGGGTAAACCCACTGTGGGTGAAAATGTGATTTTTTTTAACCTAATTTGAGTTTTGCTGAGGATTCTGGGTTGGAAAACACTGGGGGATCCATGCAAGTCACACCTCCCTGGACTTTCTCGGGTGTCTAGTTTTCAGAAATGTCTGGGTTTGGTAGGTTTTCCTAGATGGCGCCGAGCCCAGGACCAAAAACACAGGTGCCCCTCCCCCTGCAAAAACAGGTAGTTTTGTAATTAATAATTTTGATGTGTCCACGTAGTGTTTAGGGGCATTTCCTTTTGCGGGCCCTAGGCCTACCCACACAAGTGAGGTACCATTTTCATCGGGAGATGTGGGGGAATGCTGGGTAAAAGGAAGTTTGTGGCTCCCTTTAAATTCCAGAACTTTGCAGCACAAAAATGTGAGGGAAAAGGTTTTTGTGTCAAATTTTGAGTTTTACAAAGGATTCTGGGTAACAGAACCTGGTGAGAGCACCACAAGTCATCCCATCCTGGGTTTCCCTAGGTATCTAGTATTAAAAAATGCACAGGTTTGGTAGGTTTTCCTAGGTGCCAGCTGAGCTAGAGACCAAAATCCATAGCTAGGCACTTTAAAAAAACATGTCAGTTTTCGTTGTAAACATTTTGGGGGTCATTCTGACCCTGGCGGTCATTGACCGCCAGGGCCAACGACCGCGGGAGCACCGCCAACAGGCTGGCGGTGCTCCCAAGGGCATTCTGACGCCGCGGTCAGAAACGGAAAACCGGCGGTCTTCCGCTGGTTTTCCGCTGCCCTGAGGAATCCTCCATGGCCATGGGGATTCCGACCCCCTCACCGCCATCCTGTTCCTGGCGGTTGTGACCGCCAGGAACAGGATGGCGGTGAGGGGTGTCGTGGGGCCCCTGGGGGCCCCTGCAGTGCTCATGCCAATGGCATGGGCACTGCATGGGCCCCCATAAGAGGGCCCCTAAAAGATTTTCAGTGTCTGCCATGCAGACACTGAAAATCGCGACAGGTGCTACTGCACCCGTCGCACCCTTCCCACTCCGCCGGCTCCATTCGGAGCCGGCTTCCTCGTGGGAAGGGGTTTCCCGCTGGGCTGGCGGGCGGCCTTCTGGCGGTCGCCCGCCAGCCCAGCGGGAAACACAGAATAACCGCGGCGGTCTTCTGACCGAGTAGCGGTATTCTGTTGGGGGAACTTTGGCGGGCGGCCTCCGCCGCCCGCCAAAGTTAGAATCACCCCCTTTATGTGTCCATGTTGAGTTTTGGGGCATTTCCTGTCCCGGGCACTAGACCTACCCACACATCTGAGGTACCATTTTTATCCGGAGACTTGGGGTAATGCTGGGTGGAAGAAAGTTGGTAGCTCCTCTCAGATTCCAGAACTTTCCATCACTGAAATGTGAGGATAAAGTGTTTTTTTGCCAAAGTTTGGAGTTTGCAAATTATTCTGGGTAACAGAACCTGGCGAGTGCCCCACAAGTTACCCCATCCTGGATTGACCTAGGTGTCTAGTCTAATGCACAGGTTCGCTAGGTTTTCCTAGGTGCCAGCTTAGCTAGAGGCCAAAATCCACAGCGAGGCACTTTTAAAAACACACCTCAGATTTCAATGTAAAAATGTGATGTGTCCATATTGCATTTCCTGGCGCGGGCACTAGACCTACCCACACAAGTGAGGTATCATTTTCATCGGGAAACTTGGGGGAACACAGAATAGAAGAACAAGTGTTATTGCCCTGTGCTAGTTACTGTGAGATTAGTGAGGGCCACACAGTCAAGGTTGTGGGATTGTAAGTATTTATTTGTTCTATAACAAGAAAATAAACTCCATATTGTAGAGGTTATTAATGTTCTTTTTTCCCTTTCTCCCCTTAGGCTGGTCACTCTGTCTGGGGATGGTGTGGAGGTCTTCTGGTCCCCGGTCACGTCATTCCCAGTATACCACAGAGTTAAGGAGAACCACATCAGGTAAGTGTGCTAGTGGGTAATAGGGTTGGCCTTTCATCAGGGAGGGGGGGAGTGAGGGACATTTAGCTAGTGGTCACTCCTTAGTGCAGCACACTTGATCAGTTGCATGCAGCAGAAGGAAAAGGTAAGTGGTATTCTCCTGATCCTCCTTCAGGGAGGCCAGTCCTCCCTTACTTCTCCCTTGTGCCCCTTAGCTCCCCCAATTTTCACAGTTGTCATGCATATATCTCCGTAACTTGTATAGCCACACTCCTCCAGGAACGTGGCGTGGTCCTTTGGTGGTGTCCTTCTTTCCGGGTAGTTCCTCTTCCCCTCCAAGACGATACGATCCTCGTGGACCTCTGCTTTCCTCCTTCTCATCACTCCTTCTTGCCTCTGTGTCCCCATTTAGATTCTCCGTCATCCCCGGCTCTTTTCCTGCTACGTTCTCTCCTTCATTCTCCTCTTCCATTTCCCTTGTGTCCTCTTCTTGTGATATGGTGTCCACTTCCTCCTCTCCTTCTTGCCGTCCTCTGTGTTGATCTGCTTGCCTTTTCTCCTCATCGTCTCCTAGCCCCTACTTCATTACCCACCAGCTGTCTCTCCCAGCTGGGTCATTTCCTTTCAAAGTGCCCCTGGGCCACTTTATGACACCATTGTTGAGGGTTGCTACGGCAACCTGCTCGGCGGACGGCGACTCCGTAACGGGGGCACTGTTACATGCCCCTTGTATTCTCAACATTTTTTCATGTAAGACAGTGTGTAAAAATGAAGTCTATTTGAGAAATGCCCTGTAAATCACATGCTAGGAGGGGGACCCCGGAATTCAGAAGTGTGCAAACAACCACTGCTTCCCAACACCTTATCTTGTGCCCATTTTGTAAATACAAAGGTTTCCTTGATACCTATTTTTAACTCTTTAAATTTCACCAAAAGAATTGCTGTATACCCTGCATACAATGAAAACCCACTGCAAGGTGCAGCTCATTTATTGTCTCTGGGTACCTAGGGTTCTTGATGAACCTACAAGCCCTATATATCCCTGCAACCAGAAGAGTCCAGCAGACATAACTGTATATTAAAAAATGTGCCATAGCTGGAAAAAGTTGTAGAAGAAAACATGGTTCTTTTTTTCACCTTTCTGTAGGAAAACCTTGAAGGATCTACACAAATGACCGCTCGCTGAAGTCAGAATGTTATCTACTTTTCAGTAATGTTTAGCTGTCCGGGATCCAGCATTGGTTTCACACCCATTTCTGTCACTAACTGGAAGGAGGCTGAAAGCACAAAAAATAGTAAAAATGGAGTATTTCCCAGTAAAATGCCAAAATTGCGTTGAAAAGTGTGGTTTCGTGATTCAAGTCTGCCTGTTTCTGAAAGCTGGGTAGATGGTGATTTTAGCACCACAAACCCTTTGTTGCTTCCATTTTCAGGGAAAAAACACGTGCTTTCTTCTGCAGTACTTTTTTCCCATTTCTGTGAGAAAAAAAACTACATTTTAGCTATATTTTGGCTAATTTCTTGGTCTCCTCTAGGGGAACCTACAAACTCTGGGTGCTTTTAGAATCCCTATGATTTTGGGAAAAAAAGGATGCAAAGTTTTCATGGATATCTTATGTGGACAAAACGTTATGAGGGCCTAAGCGCAAACTACCCCAAATAGCAAAAAAGGATTGGCACCTGAGGGGAAAAGTCCTGACTGCGAAGGGGTTAAAGAAAGAAAGTAACTAGGTTGTTAAATTTAGAAACATCTTTATTTTTAAAGACATCTTGCAACAAAAGTATAAAAACATGATACTATCTGTTCAAAATTCAAAAAGTGTATATCATTAACATGTAGAACTGTTTTATCTTAGCACATCAGATTATATCAGTGCATTGAGAAGTATTTTTTTAAAGTGACAGTTTTCAAACATGAATTTAGAAACTTTCATTCTCCACCCCTACACCCTAACAACAATGCCAACACTGAAACAAAAGGAAAGTCAGTTGTTATGTGCACTCTTCGAGTGGCCTGGGTTTATATCGTACCTGAACAACATTATGTTTTATTAAATCGAACACCGGAGAATGTTTTGTACAGCACACACCCGAAAGTCATGTATTTCAAGATTTCCATATGTGATAATGAAAACGGAGGGAAAGTTGCATAAAAAAGTTACTAAGATCACACAATTTAGTTAGGTGGAGAAGCTTGTATTAATCCCATGTTTTTGGTTTTATATTGTGCAAATAATATACTAGATATATATGCTTTGCTTCCCGTACACCTGCTTTACTACCAATCCCCAACTGCCACCCAGCTGGCATCAATGCGCCCCTCTGTCACATCACAGCCCAAACTCTGTGGCCCCTGGGAAAATGTTTGTGAGAACCCATGCTTTGGAAGGTACCTTTAACATTAAAAAGCTAGATTTCCTGAGACAAATAATGAATGAAAGAAAGCATTTACCTAGACCCACATAGTTTGAGGCATTAGCCAAATGGGAATGAATGGCCACAGAGAAGGAAAGAAAGGAAATGACAATCCAAAGCAAGTGAAGGTCAGTGGTTCTAGAATAAGTAGCATTGACAAGAGAAATGTTGATGAGAGAATACAATGAGGGGTGAGCTTTTCTTCCAATATTTACAGAAACTAATGACAAAAAGAATACAAAGGAAGGAAAAGAACAGTACCATGTTACAGATGAGGAGGATAATTGTATTAATGAACTTATGAGCTCTAGACATCCTCCAAATACTCACAGGGTACAGGGAACTGGTGCTTGCACTGTTAGAGTTCCCAAGAAGGGTGCAGTGGGAGATAGAACAGACATATAGACACAGGGCTCATCCCCAGCTGTAGTTGTTAACACAATATCAAGGGCCCCGACTAAAATTACAATGATAGCTTTGCCAAGTATCAGAAGAGAGACTCCTACTGTTTCTCCAATTCATAGCAATCCACCTGCTACTACAGCTATGCTACAAAAAACTTCTAAAGATAGAACCATTAATATTGGTCTTTTGAAAATTGAATTTGGAGAAATGTTAGAAGGGACAATTGCTTTAATTACACTATTGTCATGAAATGTTGAAGAAATAAGATATTTGACTAAAGAAGATGCAAAATGAAACACATGATAAATTAAAAGAATTAGCTGGTGAGTGTGTGGTAGATATCAGTAAGATGAAGAATCAATTTGGCACATGATGAAATAAAGTAAGAGTCTAATGACTTTGAGAGTTCACATAAAAGATTTAATTGAAATAGAAAAGGGAATAGAGTGATCTGAAAAGATATAGAGAAAGATGGAAGACGGGATATAGAGAAAGATGGAAGATGGGAACAGTTAGTAAAAGGAAGGTTAAACCTAACAGAACGTAAGATGAAGGGATCAACTGATTCACAAATTGGCTCTAGAACGATTTCGGAGTTTCCCCAAAAAGACATACATAGGGGGAAATCTAGTACTTGTGCCATGGTGAAAGCTGATCTTTATGTTTTTACTATGATTTTCACAAAACTGAGAGAGAAGCCTGGTGTAAGGGAGTCGGCAGATTGACAACAATTTCACAAATTCTGTGGACTGATTGAGTTCATTATTTGAGACTGTAATCCCTAGTGATCTGTGGTCTTAATGTAAGGCTGCTGTTGTTCAGTCAACTGATGAACCAGCTACAGTTGCTTCTAATAAGGCTCCTTATCATGAGGTAGTCAGTAAATTTAGAGTGAACTGAAAATTTGAAAAATAAGTTGACTGAAAAGGATTTTAATCAGTCAAAACTTATGAGAACTTCACAGGAACCGAAAGAGTCAGTGCATTCTTATTATGATTTTCAAAAGGCGCAGTGGAGTTGATGATCCCAAGAAAGGTGGTATCAGTGGTTTTGTACTGCTTTCATTATGGTTTGTGTCTAGAACTAAGTTGTCATATACAACAAAGTGAAATGTGTTGGTAGACAAAGAGTATAGATGGGCTTTTAAAGCTGGCCAAATACAGTAGTAGTTAGTTTGATGTGAAGCAGAAGTGAATGAAGGAGATGTTGATGGCTGCCAGGACTAAGCTATTTGACAGCAGTGCTCAAAACCAGTTGATGGGTTCATACATGGGTTATGTTCAATCTGGAAATGTGGAGTGAGTAAAGTGACTCAAATGCAAGGTGTTAGAATAGGAAATTGGTTGAAGCAAATGCAAGGTAGTGTAAAAGGGATCATGAATAATTCTGGAATTAATGCAAATGTTGATAAGTTGAAGCTAAATATAGCTTGTCTCTTCTGTGGGAAAACTGGGCATTGGAAATGGGAATGCAGACAAAATCAATTCAGAAATAATTTGTTCCCCAGATGTAGAAAAATACATTGTCAAAGGCCCTGATTCAATCGACGTCTGTTCAGGCTGTGCCAGATCAGAAATTGTTTCACATGATGATGCCTGTAGCATCAGTGTTGCAGCAAAACATTAGGAACAGAACTCCATATGGTGCAAGGTACCTACAGAATCCACTCATTCTGAGTAATGATTTGTCTCAGTTTTCTTCAGGAAAATTATAATGACAGTGGCTGAGAGGAGAGGAGGATTGCTTATTTGGAGCAGTCCTACAAGTAGACCAACGTGGCCCATACATTAATAGTGAAATCAATCGCCACCCAGTTGCATTGTTAACTGATACTCCAGATACCAGTTCTAAAGTTTGTTTTGTGGAAGCCCCAAACCTACCCCTCTCTGGGATAATAGTCCATGTGGCAGGGGTCAGTACAAAACAAATTGTTAATCAGGCTACAACAGATGCCCCAATTAAAATAGTACAAATGGAGAACAAACATCAGTTAATTTTGTGTCATTCATGTCCTTGCAACTATCCCATGATGGAGATAAATAAAGCCAGTAAGAAATGTTGCATTGTACAGGAACTTAAAAAAATTAATAAGATAGTTATTGTCTGTTGTTAAGTGGTACTGAATCCAGCAGTGATATTATTTCAAATTCCTTCAGATGCAGAGTGCTATAGAATCATTGCCTTCTGCCCAGTGTCTTCTCAGTTCCTCTTCACAGGGAAAGCCAGTTCCTCTTTGTGTTCTAATTTCAAAATAAAGTTCTTGTGTGGTATAGAATACCACAAGAGAATATTGAAAATACTTAAACCTTTGGTCAAATTCTGAAGAAAGATCAGGAAAATTATAGATTGCCCTGTAACTCAGAGGACTTAACCTGGACACAATTACTAAATCATTGGACTGACAGTTGTCATAAAGTTTCCCTAACAAAAATGCAGTATTGTAAGAAGGAAGCAGTTTATCTTGGTCACCATATTGATATGGTGCAAGAAAAGTCTCAAAAGAACATGTTTCTGTAATTCTGAAAATGAATCCTCCAACCACCCAGAGCGAGGTAAAGGTGTTTCTGAGACT
Source organism: Pleurodeles waltl (assembly GCF_031143425.1). Classification (NCBI taxonomy): domain Eukaryota; kingdom Metazoa; phylum Chordata; class Amphibia; order Caudata; family Salamandridae; genus Pleurodeles; species Pleurodeles waltl. Next base: position 1,283,684,248 of record NC_090440.1, on the reverse strand, counting down.
TGTTGGCTACTGTTGTCAATGGATTCCTAACTTTTCCTTGATTGCAAAACTTTTAATAAGGTTGACTCGCAGTGACATAAAACATCCGGTACCATTTGAAGAAGAGTATTCCGGGTATTGAGAGAGAGTTTATGCAGTGCACTCACCCCAGGAATGCATGATTATCATTTTACGTTCTTTTTGAACTGTCATGACAGATGCTGATATGCATTATCAATTCTCACAAAGAGACATGGTTGAATGATTAGTCCAATAGCCTATATTTCTGCTGCATTGGATGCAGTAGCTGAAAGTTTTTCTAGTTTTCTGAAGTTGGTTGCAGCTGTTTGCACTACCATTGAACAAAGTGACAGAATACTGATGGACCATACTTTAAATGTTCATGCCCACATTCAGCTGAGAAGCTATAACCATATACAAGGAGTAGCAATGACAGTCAATTGACTAGATACGAGCAAGTAATGCATGCACCAGAAAACATTTCAATTAAGAGGTGGATTTCACTCAATCCAACACTGCGTCCGATTCCAGGCAAAGGTTCTGAAGAGAGGGACACTAATGAAAATGATAATGAAGATAATGAAAGTGAGCTTGAGTGTATTTCATTCACCAAATTATGTACAGAAGCAAGACTAGATATTAAAGAGACTCCTTTGAAAATGCTTGATTTGACTCTGTTGATGATTCTTGTTTTGGGAGACCAGTATGGACCACTGAAGGCTGCCTATGCAGTATGTTCCCTTTCTGAAATTCTTGAAGCATCTTATCTACCAAATGTAATTTTAGTTCAAATGGCAGAGTTAGTTGCACTGAAAAGAGCTTGGTGCCTGCCAGACATACAGACTGCCAGTGTGGTTTTGGTGTAGTGCATGCATTTGGTTAACTGTGGTCACAGGGAGGTTTTACTACATCTTCTGAAGTTCCTTTAAAGAACAGCCTCTATTACTTGATCTCCTAAAAGCAATTTATCAACCAAAGTAGATTGTTATGGTCAAGTGTGCTGCCCATAAGCCTCAAAATGATTTGGTTACACTTAGAAATAGCTATGCTGATCACAATGCCGGATATTGCGCATTTGCGGATGAAACAGTGTTACAGAAAACTGAAAATGGTGAATCAACTATAAATACTATACAAAATGGAGAAAAGGTGATTTGTTTCTTTTTAAATTCAATCCAGACTTCTCTGGGTGATTTGAGAGACTTTCAAGAGGAAGCTACAGAAGACTAGAAAAAGAAATGGGAGAAGTTGGATTACAAGAGAAATCATCAGGATTTGTTTTACTCCTGAAAACAAATATATTCTCAGTGATGCTATGTTATATCCCATTGCAAAGTATTTCTACAATCAATCACACTCAGGGTGAGCTAGTATGGTACATACATGGTTTGGAAAATATTTGGAAAATACAAATTTTAGAATGCCTGTTAAAATCTATACTCCAAGTGTCTGGTGTGTCAGAGAAATATTCACGGAAAGAATACATTGACTGTGATGAATCATATTGGCAAATCAGAAGGCCCATTTACAACACTCCAAGAAGACTTTGTAGACTTTATAGAGATACTAGTTTGCAATGACTTGAAATGTATCTTAGTCATTGTCTGTTTGTTTTCTAAATGGTTCAAAGCATACCCCTCCCAGAGATCAGTTAGCCTTGGAGTTGCTACCTTTTGTTGAGGGAGTTGATGCCACATTTTGGCTTACCATCATTTATTGCACAAATGCTTGCGTTTCAAAAAATAAGGTTTAGCAAATAATGTGTACTGCTTTTAGATTAATCAGAGGTTCCATTGTATTGTAGTTATAGTCCTCAATCTTTCAGAATGGGTGGGATGATGAATGGAAATCTAAAGAACAAATAGACCAAACTTTGGGCTTCAACTGGTTTAAAGTGGCCAAACACTTTTCAACCTTTTTTGATGAGCATCAGATGCACCCCGACAAAAAAGATTGGTCTATCACCTCATGAGGTGATCATGGACAGAGCTATGCTGATCACAATGCCGGATATTGCGCATTGGCGGATGAAACAGTGTTACAGAAAACTGAAAATGGTGAATCAACTATAAATACTATACAAAATGGAGAAAAGGTGATTTGTTTCTTTTTCAATTCAATCCAGACTTCTCTGGGTGATTTGAGAGACTTTCAGGAGGAAGCTACAGAAGACTAGAAAAAGAAATGGGAGAAGTTGGATTACAAGAGAAATCATCAGGATTTGTTTTACTCCTGAAAACAAATATATTCTCAGTGATGCTATGTTATATCCCATTGCAAAGTATTTCTACAATCAATCACACTCAGGGCGAGCTAGTATGGTACATACATGGTTTGGAAAATATAAATTTTAGAATGCCTGTTAAAATCTATACTTCAAGTGTCTGGTGTGTCGGAGAAATATTCACAGAAAGAATACATTGACTGTGATGAATCATATTCGCAAATCAGAAGGCCCATTTACAAGACTCCAAGAAGACTTTGTAGACTTTATAGAGATACTAGTTTGCAATGACTTGAAATGTATCTTAGTCATTGTCTGTTTGTTTTCTAAATGGTTCAAAGCATACCCCTCCCAGAGATCAGTTAGCCTTGGAGTTGCTACCTTTTGTTGAGGGAGTTGATGCCACATTTTGGCTTACCATCATTTATTGCACAAATGCTTGTGTTTCAAAAAATAAGGTTTAGCAAATAATGTGTACTGCTTTTAGATTAATCAGAGGTTCCATTGTATTGTAGTTATAGTCCTCAATCTTTCAGAATGGGTGGGATGATGAATGGAAATCTAAAGAACAAATAGACCAAACTGTGGGCTTCAACTGGTTTAAAGTGGCCAAACACTTTTCAACCTTTTTTGATGAGCATCAGATGCACCCCGACAAAAAAGATTGGTCTATCACCTCATGAGGTGATCATGGACAGAGCAATGAGGCTAGCTTATACTCCTTCAGCTGCATTAGTTTCAATATCTGGTGACATTGTACTAGATTACAGCAAGTTATGACTGATATAGTGACAGGTGAATGTAGCAACAGAAGCAATGAAGGAAATACCGTGCTGCAGACTGAACCATGGAGACTGGCCCACCAACACATGAGAAATAACTGTCTTAAGGAGTGCTGGCATGGGCCCTATTAGGTGAACTCAACAATAAGCACTGCTGTAAAGTGTGCAGGAATTCCGCAGTGAATCCACACCACTCACATGAAAAGAGTGAAGGAGTGTATGAAGAAGTGGTAAAAACAAATACTGAATCAGTGTCAAAATAAAGTTTATGGTGTGGCTCCAGATGGGTGTGAACATTTCGAATCTGGTGAAGGAAATAAAGTCATAATAGTCCTGATCAGTAAAAGTGAAAGTTCTGGTGAAGAACTTGGTACTTCTTTCAGTGGTAGCGATACTGTTTAATTTCAAAGCGGAGATCGGAGTGAAAAGCTGTTGCAGTGTCAAAGTCAAAGGAATAAGTGGCAATAAGAATAAGTAGTCTCTGCTCTAAACAATGAAAGACTGCAGTTGAAAATTCAAGTCACAAGAACCCCCAGATGAAGAAAGCAGTTCATAGTGAATTGTGCAGGCAAGACTGATCAAAGTTTAGTTCATCAGTGAACATGGAAGAAGCAAGTGAAAGAGAGACCATGGAAGGAAACAAGTCAAACAAAGAAACAAGAAAGGCTAAATCCAATCAACAAAGGTTCTGAAGTAACCGAATTAGACCCAGAAGACAGTGGAAGTGAAGCACTTGTTGCTAAAAGACCAGATCGAAAGAGAACACCAAATAGAAAGTATGACTAACAGGAATGGGTATATCCAGTTGCAGTATCAGAGGAATAGGAGTTTGAGTCAGAGATCTATACTCCAATAAATCATTGCCAACACAGTTTTGTTAGGGAGTTTGAAAGTAAATCAGAAAAAGATGCACCACCTTGAGAACATTTTAAAGGCTGTAAAGATTAAAACATCCAGTTGAAATAAATGAAGAAGAAAATACTAAGGCCATACATTGAAAAATGTATTTGGTTGGTGGAGAGCCCATTCCAAGAGGAGTTTATTGTATGTGTGGTAAGATTGCTTATTTTAATCTGCCACAAAACTGGATTGGATCTTGTTATTTTGCTTTAGTGTTTCCTATAGTTTATCATATGAGTTTGGAGAGATAGTTGTATATATATATATATATATATATATATACATATATATATATATATATATATTAATATATATACATATATATAAGGTACTATTATTTCTCTATGGGTGTAGCAGCAATGAATTACGTTTATCTACAGTGATGGATAACCTTTCTTTGAGTACAGCTGAAGCACTAAACTAAATAAATTCTGAAATTCTGAACTATTTGCTATTAGAGCTATGGTAATGCAGAACTGCTTAAAATTAAATGCTCTCCTCACAAAGACAGCTATGTTTGCATAGTACAAAAATTTAAAAGGTGCTGCACTTTCATCTCTGACAACAGTCCTGTTATTAAAAATTATATAAAAAGAACTTAACTAATATTTGTCACTAACTTCAGTCCCTGGCAGAGCATAACTTACGGGAAAGCTATAGGATTCTGGGTTACTGAGGAAGGAAAGGGTTTTACTAAGGTTGATGAACAGATTGATAATTTGTGTGGGGGCTTTGTGCTTAATATTAACCTCTGTAATAGTTATAATCATTTGAGCAATCATTTTGTTTCTACTGTTAAATTTCGGATGTCTAATTAGAAATTGTAAATACTAGAATAAGGAGATGTCATTAAAGAGAAAATGGTCTGTGAAATATGAGATAGAAAATATCAAAGATCATGTTAAAGATGGTGCAGGAGAGTTGCAGAAAGTGATCCAGGCTCAATGGATTCCTGCTTAATAATAATAATTGTTTTAGTGATTGTAAAACGATCAGAGGAAGGGTTTGTTAAATTGTTTTCAGGGTTTCTATTTAGACCATCAAAATAATTATTTGTATTTCTTGTAATATATGATTGTATACATATAAACTGAATTTGCATAATTGCAATAGAAACAAATTGTGGTTGAAATGTGTTTAATAATGTGTTTTATCTATGCCACATGTTCACGTAAACACCATTTTCAACAAGATGGATGCCATCTCTGTCATTCACTCCTGTTTCCCCCCTGCACACATTCTCCTCCTCCCTCAGGCACTGCAGAGCACACAGTTAAAATGGTTATTTTGACTGTTGTAGTAGTTATCCTCCTGGTGCTGAAATTGCTATGGGCCAGCTGTAAGATTGCAACAAATATTACAACTTGGTTGTTTTACACTGTTCCATTCACTGATCAAAGGTCCTATTGTCAAATGTTCATATGTTTTAGAAGGTCTCTGGATGACATTAACATAGAGGGTGTTGAATAATTTTTTCCTTAAAATGGGATGGCGTTTACATGGTAAGGTAATGACATTTATTATTCTTGCATTCTGATTTTCTAAAAGAAAATATACTTTTTCTCACATCATGATAATTTTGCAATTTCTTTAATTTGCCAAAGGTTTAGAAGAGATGCTGAGATACTTCTTGATTTTGCTGCTCATTTGGGACTTTTACCTACTCTGTATAACTTTGAATTTGAGAACCTTGAAGGCATTGACTCTGTACCTCTTATTTTAATTTTTTGTAATAAAACCCTTTAACTTTCCATTGATCTAGAACTCAGTGATCGAGTAGACCCCATGACGTGTCAAACTGTTTTATACTGCTAATTTGGTGCCCTGACATTCATACAATTCTGAGGGAGAACTGTACAATGTATATCTTTGGACTGTCCAAAATTTGGGTGTATACATTTTTAGGTACGGTTTTGCTCCCCCATTAATACCTTGCACATAAGAATGATATGGTATTTTCACCAAACTATGCTACATTGTTAGACTTACTCTGATATGTAGACGCCATAAACACATTTACAACATCAAAATTGTGATTAATCACTATAAATGTAGAATACTGTTATATTTTGACACTAAAAAAACAATAAACAGATTTTGTAAAAAAATGTTGAGGGAAGCAGTATAATAAGACAATATCACCATTCAAGATCTGTAGTACTGCCCACCATTTAGGCACTAACACATAAGTGAGAATGGATTATTGAAAGTGCAGTTTATTGCTGGATTTCACCCTTTGTGAGCGGAATTCCAAAAATGTGTTGAATTGTCAGGCACTTTGAGCCCGCCCACCTATGCTGTTAAGGGATTAGGTGACCATGTGGGTTTTACTACTGTATTCTAAGCTGTGTTTGATTCTGTTTTCATTTTTTAATAGCTTCCTTCAGGTTTGAATCTACATGAGGTCAGTGGGATAACACACTTAATGCAATTATAAAATGACATAGGCATTTTAATGCAATAAATGTAATTAACCCTATGGCTGGAACAGTGGATGCTTGCCAGCCAACAGAAATGCTCCATTTGTAGGATATAGCTATTGTTACATGATTGCAAAGGGAGTAATCTGTCTGCTCCCAGCGTCCATCCAGTGTGCTGTCGGCCCTAGGACTACCGCGAGATTAGGAGCTTTGTTTTAGCTGAAGAGATGAAAAAAAGTCTCCATTCCCCCATAGCATTCTCACAGCTCTGGCTCTTCAGTGTAAGCATGTTTACAAATGACAGGGTGGGCTCCTCCTTTTGTTTTCCTACATTCTTTGGCTAACTTACCTTCCCTCTTTGCTACAGAAAACCAAAAGAATTCAACTATCCAATACGAGTGGTGAGTGCCATTAAGAAGATCCTCCATACACCCAACAATGCTAGGGTACATGGAGCACTAGAAGGTTTCTATATCAGCAACATTAACATTGATGTCTAGTTCTTAACAATATCAACAATACCACAAGAAATGGCAACTACACAAACTCCTAGGTCTTGCAAAAGAAATAATCACAAGAACACTCCCGATCCTAAACATAAGAAATCCTACACAGCAGAACATAATACTCTCTGATACAGAAACAGTGATGGTGCAATAATCAAGACAAAATCTACTTGTATATGATCACAGTAACAGATCTGAAGCACAAGCAGACTCATAACTGTGTGCCCTGGCCTTCTTGTTGAGTTAGTCAACAGAATCAGCCCAGCATTACACTAACCTCAGGGCCTGAAACCCACTATCCACGGCCCCCTACTCCACAAGATCAAACAACACTGAGAATGCTTAAGCAGCATCTAAGTAGAGTGGAAGACAAGATCTACTATAATCTTGCCACATGGCTGCAATGCAAAGAATAACTCTCATCCTCCACACCACTGGCATACGAGAATCTGAAGCCGGTAGAAGGGAGGTGATTACCCTAACAACATAAGCAGTACCCATAAACACAGAAGAAACCTGAGACACGCATAGAATATTTAGTATGTTGTGTCAGTTCAAGTTAAGCTCGGCTGGCCATCACAACAAAAAACCAGGAAATATCAACCCAAATAGTTCAAGCAGAAACACATTCTAAAAAAGGTAACACTGATACTAACACTCTCACCTCGAAGCAGAGTTGGCGAAAGCTATCTCAGTAGTCAAACATTCAAGAGAAATCTAGAACGAAGCCCATATTTATACTTTTACACACAAAACTGCATTAGCGCAATTTTGCGTGTAAAAGTACAGCGCCGGCTAGCGCCATTCCTGGTCACCGGCCGGGCGCCATATTTATATAATAGCGCTAGCTGGCGCTAATGCGCTGTTAGCGTCCTTGTAAATGACGCTATTCGGGTGGGGGAGGCGGAGGGGAAACTGGAGCTTGTGTGCTGAATAAGGGCGCTACACTGTTTAGAGGCATAAAAATGCCTCTAAGCAGTGTAACACCATTTCCTTGTGCACAACTCCCATGGACATGGCTCCTGTCTTAGTAAAGCCAGGAGCCATGCCCACCACCCCAATGGCCATGCCCAGGGGACAAATGTCCCTTGGGCATGGCCATTGGGTCCAACGCCATGCAGGGGACCACAAGTCAACTCCCCCGAGCAGGTGGAAAAAAAATGTACACTTACCAGTACTTACCTGGGATGGGTCCCCCATCCTGTGGTGTTCTTCTGGTGTGGCTGTGGGTGGGGGTGTCCCTGGGGCCAGGGAAGGGCACCTGTGGGCTCTTTCCATGGTCTCTGACCATGGAAAATGGCCCACAGGTCCCCTAACTCCTGCCCTGACCCAGGCTTTAAATAGTGGCGCTAAGCAAGCTTAGCACCACTACTTAAGAGCCCCATCCCCCGTGCTAGGTTTTAGAATGGGGGGATAAATATGGCGCTATGGCCATATCGTCATTTTCTGGATGGGAACACCTACCTTGCATCTCATTGATGCAAGGTAGGTTTTTACGTCCAGAAAATGACGTAAGCTCCATAACTTTGGCGCTAGACGTGTCTAGCGCCAAAGTATAAATATGGAGTAAGGTTTGCGCTGAATTCACGTAAAAAGTGTAAAAAAAAATGCCACTAATTTGGCGCAAACCAAGTATAAATATGGGCCTTAGGCCCATATTGATACTTTTACACGCAAAACTGTGTTAGCGCAGTTTTGCGAATGAAAGTATAGCGCAGGCTAGCCAGCGCTAATGCCCTGTTAGCGTCCTTGTAAAGGATGCTAACCGGGTGGGGGAAGCGTAGGTGAAACCAGAGCTTGTGCGCTTAATAATGGTGCTACACTGTTTAGAGTCATAAAAAAGCCCCTACTCAGTGTAACGCCATTTCCTGGCGCACAACCACCATGGACATGGCTCCTGTCTTAGTAAAGACAGGAACCATGCCCACAACCCCAATGGCCATGCCCAGGGGACGAATGTCTCCTGGGCATGGCCATTGGGACCAGCCCCATGCAGGGGGCCCCAAGTCAGGACCCTAAGCGGGTGGAAAAAAATGTATACTTACCGGGACTTACCTGGGATGGGTCCCTCATCCTGTGGTATCCCTCTGGCGTGGGTGGGGGTGTCCCTGGGGCTAGGGAAGGACACCTGTGGGCTATTTCCATGGTCTCTGACCGTGGAAAAAGACCCACAGGTCCCCTAAGGCCTGCCCTGACCCAGGTGTTAATGGTACAAAGCAAGCTTAGCAGCATTATTTAAGGCCCCCATACATTGTGCTAGAGTTTAGTACGTGGGATAAATATGGCACTAAGGCCATATCGTCATTTTCTGGATGGGAACACCTACCTTGCATCTCATTGACGCAAGGTAGGTTTTCATGTCCAGAAAATGACGTAAACTCCATAACTTTGGCGCTAGACATATTTAGCACCAAAGTATAAATATGGAGTAAGGTTTGCACTGAATTAGCATTAAAACAAAATGACGCTAATTCGGCGCAAACCGAGTATAAATATGGGCTTAAATATTCAACAGATCCTAACTAGTCGTACATCACTGTAGTATTTTTGTAACGTTGCCCCATAAACAAATTAATCTTTCTAGGTCAAAAAACTCTAATTTTGTATCTCACCTCAAGACAAAAGCTCACAAGATACTCGTACTCAGTGATTTCAACCACCTGAACAGGGAAATAGATAAGCCCATGGAGGTAGATAACAACACAGAACTACTTGGGGTGTTTCAGTTTTTTGTGTGCCCCACAAACACACACATCGCTGGGTACTGTTTGGACATGATCTTACCATAACATTGTAGATTCTGCTGGAGTACTTGATCACTCACTGGCCAGCCCAATGCTCATTGATACTGCCACATGTAACGATCTCGTCTTCTTTCTCTCACCCACTGCTGCATTCCTGGATCACTGTAGTTGCACAGTTTACCTGACCAATGCTGAGAAAGATTCCATGGGACGTGCTCAGCATCTGGTGCAGATGGCAGAAGAATGCCAAACTGTGCAGTCCTGTGAACAATTGCTTCGTTATGTATGTGAAGGACTCGAGTGTGAAGGGGCAGGAAAAGGCTCTGCAGGCAGGAAAGCAAAGGTGGTTGGAAAAGCAGTGGGGCATGTAACGGAAGTAGGTGATTGTGACTATTTGCAATTTCAGTAGAAGAAATTGTCTAATGTCAGTCTCCACAAGGGGCCCACCTCTGATACCAGGACCACTCCACACACCTAGAACAGTAGTGCTCAAAATCATAGACATCGAGCCTTTAGAAATGAGTGCCATTACCAACCTGGAAAATGCCATCCACACCTGAAAACGGTGTGTCTCTCAGCTGCTTGCCTGAAAAGCGTATACTTCTGATAAGTCACACATTTTGTGGTGCGAAGTTGTTCAAATCGTTCTATTTCACTTGAGATGATATGAAGCACGCCTCCAGTGGATCTCAAAGGAAAGCCCCTGAAAGGGCAACACTTAAAATAGTACAAAAAGGATGTAATGCTTGATGCAATAGGCCACGAAGAAAGCACTCCCTATTTGTCTTGCAGTTATATTAGTTTTCCACATGATAACATTTTGTACATTCTTTATCAATCCACACTTTTGAGTGCTTAGTTTTTTTGTTTCCTGGCAGGTAACCAACCCAAAGGAGTTTAGCTCAGGGATAGGTCATGTTGGGTTTTATGAAGGCTTACAACTGTGTTCAGAATCTTAGGAGTCATCTGTAGTTGGGCAGAAGCAGTATCACGGTAAGCCGTTAAAGAATATTTGCACTCAAACTGCCTGAAGGACTTTTTCAAAAGTTGACACCACATTATTTATACTGACTACTTATCGAGGACCCTCTTAAGCGACTGACATTGATTGTAAGCCTTGAAAAAGCTCGCAATGGCCTTGACTCAGGAGTCCTTGGGCGAAATGTGTTGGCTGAAACAAAGTAGTTACCGTTCAGGTATAGGGAGCACAATTGTGCAATCTGAATATGCGAATTAACAGAGATTGGACAAAACGGGATTATATTGAACAGGTGACAGTTAAGGCAATTCTTCCGAACTAGGATGATATTTAGGCCCAGATTTAAGAGGGCCTACCTCCACTCTAACAACACATTAGCGCCATGTTTTTGACGCTAATGTGGTTTTAGATGGCCATAAATGTAACACCATATTTACAAGGTGGTGCAATGCATGCATTGGGCCATTTTGTAACCCTTTGTGCTACATTATGCCTGCTCCAGGCATAATGTAAGCAAAGAGAACGTTCCCCTGTTAGGGGGGCCCAAAAAATGGAGCAAAGAAATCTAAGAGATTTCTTTGCGTCATTATTTTCAGCACTTTTAACGACTGCTCTGAGCAACCGTTAAAAGGAGGCTCCCACTGGTTACAATGGGCCTCTGGGTGCTTTGCAGGATTAGCGTAAAATTCTTTTACACTAATCCTGCAAAGCACTAAACTAGCGTAAAAAATTCTGATGCTAGTTCCTTAACTACCGTCATGGTGTGCCATATATTAAATACGGCGCACACAGGGTGGCATTGGGGGGGCACTAAGGGGTGCAAGAAACGTGGCAAAGCACTTTTCTTAAAAATGTCCCACAGTGTCCCATTTCTAGTAGCTAGCCCTCTATAATTGGTATTGAGTTATTTTGAGACAAGTAGCATTTGTTTAATTCATGTTAAGCCATTGAAACATCTGTGTAGAAATGTCACTCCTGAACTGACACCACCTCCTACACTCGCATTCTTGTTCTAAAAAGGCACCATAATAAACAAGGAACACCTCACAAACGCCCTCTTTTATACTCTGACATTCATTACGGCCTGTGACAGTGTTGAAACGTAATTAATACCAATGCAGAACAGGTTTCATTAGTCACAGTATGCAAAACGGTGGCCCTGGGCTACTGTGGTACAGTTGATGAAAAGGAGGAATTGCGTTTGTGCAGTGGTTTCCGTGAGCCAAAAGACGACACTTTATCTCCTTGACATGGGTTATGAGCGAGTGATCTAGTCAAACAGACACGACCTTAGTGCTCATTTATTCCAGAACAGAGAGCAGAACTTAAAATAGAGTGAGCGAGATAACTGCACTTTTAAACTACTCTGTGTGTTCACGTTGCCCTCCGACTCACACCTTATGGGAACATACCTAATCGTGTTAAACAGGTTTTTCCCTAGGATTCCGGAACTTCACCGTCATTGTTCTTTTCTGCTTCTCATAATCACAGCCCACGTGTCACACAAAGAGGACTGCAAGAAAATCATGTGCTCTGCTTCGGTATGTGACACCTAATGCTATAGCTGCAAGGGCACATCTGATTCACTATTCAATTGCATTCCTCAACACTCCTATGACTCAGAGGCGGCTGCCGCACATATCAAGAGGAGGGGTGGATGGGATGATGGGGAGGAATACATTTTTTTATTTTTATGGCTACTGGTCATCGCCGCCGCCATCCTCAGCTGCGGTTTGGCTCATCCTCCTTTCCTGTTCTGATCAGGCTCCCCAGCAATCCCAGTGCTGCTTTCATGCTCAAGCTAGCATCAAAGCAGCGTCAGTATTCGTTTGAGCGGCTCGGACTGCCGCTCAGACACAACCCTGGGCCTGTGCAGTTTCTCTAGTCCGGCTGTGTAGAAACTTAAGTGTGCATGTGTGTTTGGACGACTGTCTTAGGCCGTCCAAACACACATGCACACTTAGTGCACTTAATTCCTCTTCCCCCCTCCCACCTACCGTGGCCCAACCCCACCCTGCACTGCTGGCTGAGCCAGCAGCAGAAAACAAAAATTTTATTCAAGTACTGTTTTATTTATTTTTCTGCTGCTGGCTTTTAGCCAGTGGGGCAACGCTACTCTGCCATTGCAGAGGAGCCACCCCTGGTATAAATTCAGTGTCATGTCTGCAATACCAAGCGTGCTGGAGACAACACTCTCGAAAAGTGTACGGTGAATAGCGGCTCCCTTTGTTCCAGTGGCAGGCATAAACCATATATCAATGCCAAGCACATACATCAAATGTGTTGCTCACTTACAACTTCAAACGCTGCAGGAAGAGTGGGTGTGCGAGTGGTTCCCAAACTGTAGTCCAGGTACCCCTGGGGGTCCGTGAAGCCTCCTCAGGGAGTCCAACTACTTAGAAAATTAAATAATAAAAAATAATAAAAAATGATTTAAAGCTAGGAAGTGGAGCCCTAAGCAACACCCATAAGGACTAGCTGGCCGTGTTCCTGGCACTGATTTTGCCCCCTCTGAAGCGAGGGGTCATAGAGGCAGTGCCATGGGTTGCAAAAGGCAGCTGTGACCAGTAAATGACATCCATGGTATTCCCAGCCTGATTTGTGGTAGCAGTGCAGGTGCATCAAACAGAATATAGAATGTGTGGCTTCAACTGAATTTAAAAAAAACTCCAACCTTCCTGTTAAAATTATTTTTATTATTGTTTTATTTATATTTGCAAATTAACTAAAACGTGTTATCATTTGTGTATGTGTTTGATGAACGCTTATTTCTGCATTGTTTGTGTATTGCTTTGCACATCAAATCATCAACAATGTTTAGGGTCCCTGGCTTTCAGTAGTGACTGAGTGTGGGGTCCCCATTCCAATAATGATTCAGTGGGTGTTAGACTTTTCATTCTTGGTGTAGTCTCCCTTAACTTATTTGCCTCTGTTCCCCAGGTTGCTGATGTGTGCTGGACTGTGATTTTACTGTTTTTGTTACTCTGGGCACTTTACCACTGCAAACCAGTGCTAAAGTGCAAGTGCTCCTTTACAAAATGTGTATGTAATTGGCTTATCCATGATTGGCATATTTGATTCACTAGTAAATCCCTAGTAAAGTGCACTAGAGGTGCTAGGGCCTGTAAATCAAATGTTACTAGTGGGCCTGCAGCACTGGTTGTGCCACCCACATAAGTAGCTTTGTAATCATGTCTCAGACCTGCCATTACAGTGTTTGTGTGTGCAGTTTTAACTGTAAATTCGACTTGGCAAGTGTACCCACTTGCCAGGCCTAAACCTTCCCTTTTCTTACATGTAAGTCACCCCTAAGGTAGGCCCTAAGTAGCCCCAAGGGCAGGGTTCAGTGTATGGTTAAGGTAGGACATATGGGTCCTCATTACAACCCTGGCGGTCGGTGATAAAGCGTAGGTAATACCGCCAACAGGCCAGCAGTAAAAAAAATGGAATCATGACCATGGCGGAAACCGCCAACACAGAAAGCCACTTTAACACACCCACTGCCCCTGTGGTAGCAACAAACACTGCGGCGGTAACCTCCAGCTGCCAGGCGGAAGACAATGTACCGCCCACAGCATTACAACAGGCCTATCCGCCACCTTTTCCGGGGCGGTAACAACACCATCAAAAGCACGGCAGAAACAGTACACTGAAGGGAAACGACTCACCTCTGGACACTCAAGGAAGAACCACAACGCCATGGAGCCCGAACTGCACATTTTTCCAATGCTGGTGTACGTCCTCATACACCAGGAACACGAACGCCGGCGAAGACGACCATGGTGAGTACTGCTACTAGCACACAAGGGGGGGGGAGGAAAAAGAGAGTGACACGCAACACCCCCACACCCACCCTCACCCCCAACACCATACACACAAACAGATGCAATAACATTAAACAGTATGTACAATATATACAAAAGGAGGGACAATGCCCACTCCAAAATGCCCGTGGCCCAAGGGGCCATAACACATAGGCCAAGGCCACACTTGACTCCTGCCTCAGTACGGAGAGAATACTGCAGGGGCATCAGGTCGAAAAAACACAGGCACCTCAGGGGAACCTCAGCCAGAAGATGGTACAATGCCACTGCCCTGGAGGGGGCTCCATGCCCACTACTTGGTCCTTGGGAGTGCAAGGCCACAATCTCTCTAGTGGGTGGTTTACCCACTGCTTGGTCCTGGAGAGTGAAAAGCCCCAGTCTCTCTAGTGGGTGGTTTGCCCATTGCCTGGTCCTGGGGAGTGCAAAGCCACAGTCTCTCGAGTGGGTGGTGTGCCCACTGCTTGGTCCTGGGGAGTGCAAAGCCACAGTCTCTCAAGTGGGTGGTTTTCCCACTGCTTGGTCCTGGGGAGTGCAAAGGCAGAGTCTCTCAAGTGGGTGGCTTCTCCACTGGTTCTGGAGGGGGCTTTGTGCCCAGTGTGCTTCATCCTGCCAAGGAAGGGGTGAGTGGATGCCTTCTTCCACTGGTTCTAGAGGGGGCTTTGTGCCCAGTATGCTTCATCCTGCCAAGGAGGGGGTGAGTGGATGCCTTTTTCCACTGGTTCTAGAGGGGGCTTTGTGTCCCATGGTGCTTCATCCTGGATGGGGCAAGGTCACAGTCTATCACCTGGGTGTCACACCGACAGGTGTTGCTGGGGCCAGGATGCACTGCAGCCCATGTATTCACTACTACACACTGTTTGCCAGCAGTGACGGCTGCTCAGTGGATGGCATTTGCGCTGCAGGTGGCGGTGCTGTCAGTGGTGGTGGGAGGCTCCAGCCCTTCACCTGCAGTCTTAGACGGCTGACCAATGGGGCTGCTACTGCTGGCAGTGGTGCTGCTGGCCATGGTGCAGGTGGCTTTGCTGGCCGCAGTGCAGGTAGCGGTGTAGGTGGTGGTGCTGTCAGTGGTGGGGGGAGGCTCCAGCACTTCCCCTGCATCCTCGGACGGCTGCCCACTGGGACTGCTGCTGCTGGAAGTGGTGCTGCTGGCCGCGGTGCAGGTGGTGGTACTGGCTGTGGGGCAGGTAGCGGTGCTGTCCACGGTGCAGGTGGCGGTGCTGTCAGTGGTGGGGGGAGGCGCCAGCCCTTCCTCTGCAGCCTCGGACAGCTGAAGTGCCTGGCTGGTGTTGTGTGCCCGTTCCTGCCCTTGGCAGATGGTTTTACCTCCTTGCTTCTGCCAGCTGGTGTGTTTTTCTTGCCCTTGCTGGCTGGTGGTGCCTCCTTCCCCTTGCTGGCTGGTGGTGCTCCCTTCCCCTTGCTGCCTGGTGGTGCCTCCTTCCCCTTGCTGGCTGATGGTGCCTCCTTCCCCTTGCTGGCTCGTGTCCCCTTCTTGCCCTTGCTAGGTGGCGGCCCCTTCTTGGCCTTGGCAGGTGGTGCTGGCACACTGGCTGTGCTGACAGGTGCCTCCTTGGAGCCTCTCACACCTGCAGTAGCTGCAGAAACCACAGTGGCTGTGGACTGGGTGGCTGAGGTGCTGGGCTGGGTTCTGGCGAAGTGAAGGACGGGGGGAGGCGTAGGGAATAGGTCAATGGTGTCGAGGAAAAGCTTCTTAGGGACACTGGGGCGGGAAGAGGGTGAAAGTTTGGGAGTGGAGGAAGAGGGAGTGGTTATAGGAGGTGTCCGTCTGGTGTGTTTGGGTGCAGGTGCACGTGCTGGATGCTGTTGTGAGGTTGATGGCTGTTGGGTGTCTGTGTGCTTGCATTTGTGTACTTTGGGAGGAGGGGTCACAGACACAGTGGGAGAGGACGTGTGCATGGATGTGGGGGTGGTGACTTTCAGTGATAGGCGTGCTGGTGATGGAGGTAGTGGATGAGGAGGTAGTGCATGCAGGTGTGAGTGGAGATGCTACTGGGAGGGAGGTGGACAACAAGGAGGAGGGGGACACAGTGGAGGCAGTGGATGTTGGTTTGTCTGCATCTGGATGGTACTTGTGTGAGTGCCTATGGGATGAAGTGTGGTGCTTGTGTTTGCCTGAGCCACTTCTGTTTGTTGATTTGGGTGAATGCTGGTCTGAAGGTGTGCTTGTGATAGGCTGGGGTTGAGGGGATTGGGACTGGGTAGAGGAAGTTGGAGGGGGGAGGCTAGAGACAAGGACAATGGCTGCCATCAGTGAGTTGGCCAGAGCCTGGAATGCTCTGTGTTGGACCGCCACGCCAGAGTGAATGCCCTCCAGGTATGCATTTGTTTGTTGCAAATGCCCTGCTAGACCCTGGATGGCATTCAGTATGGTTGACTGCCCAACAGAGAGGGATCTCAGGAGGTCAATAGCCTCCTCACTCAGGGCAGCAGGGCTGACTGGGGCAGGGCCTGTGGTGCCTGGGGCGAAGGAGATGCCCACCCTCCTGGGTGAGTGGGCATGGGAAACACGCTGAGGGGCTGCTGGGAGGGCCGTGCTGGTACGGGGGTGGCGGCTGTACCTGTAGAGGTGTCCGCCATCGCCAGGGAGCTTCCATCGGAGGAGGAATCACTGTCGGTACTGTCCCCTCCTGTCTCCGTCGTGGTGCTCCCCTCGCCCTCATTCCCACTGGTGACCTCACCGTCGATGGATTCGGCCTCCAGGCCCATGTGGGATGCAGCTCCCTCCGTCGCCGGTGCCTCTGCTCCTCTGCCAGATGATGCTAATTCACACAAGGACAGGGTGACAAAACAAAAAGGGGGGAGAAGACAGAGAATACACTTGGCCAATCCCAGCAACAACACTACAGTTGGCATACACAACTCACAGGAAAAAGCCCTATGCACTAGGCCATGCACTACCAGTTACAATGCTAGTCACCAGCCCATGGGGTACAATGCCTAACGCCATTAGCCGCACACCTGAAACCCACAGGACCCTGCCCGGTAGTAGATGCCCACCAACATTATTGTGGTTGGAATGCATCTGAGCTTGCTCATCATGGAACCTACCCTGCCATGTTCGCCCTGGTCTAGGGACACCCACAGCCCACATCCCCCACCCGGGTAACACCTTAACGCACGCAAAGTCAAGAATCTGAATCTGTACTTACCCCCTTGTGGCTGCTGTGATGCCTTCAAGCGCCCATCCAACTCCGGATAGGCCATCGCCAGGATGCGGAACATCAGGTGGGTCAGGGTATGATGGGCAACCCTTCCTCATTGGGAGGCCAGCCGGGCCTCCGCCGTCTTCCTTGCCCAGCTGCGCAGGTCCTCCCACCGTTTGCGGCAGTGGGTGCTCCGCCTGTCAAAGACCCCCAGAGTCCGCACCTCCTTGGCGATGGCACGCCAAATACCCTTTTTCTGATGGGCACTGACCTGCAGGAAAAATACATCAGAAAAGGTATTAGTATGGCAATAGACTGGTCTCACAAAAAACTCACATCCCTTAGCCTTACTTCTAGCATTGGCTCGAGCTCGGTCGTATATAGCCTGCCTTGCCTGATAATTAAGCAAAGAGATTAATATTGCTCTAGGTCTACCACTTCCTCCTTCTGAGTTTGGTCCTATTTTGCTAAAAGGAAATCGATGGGCTCTTTGAACCTCTTTGTCCCAGTCCCACTGGTGTAAGTCCGGAAAAGCTTCCTTAAAAAGTGCGACCATAAAGCTATGTATATCTGATCCTTCAAGTCCTTCTGGTACACCCAGGACGCGCAGATTATTCCTCCTCATTCTGTCCTCTAAATCTGTCAATTTCCACTGAGTGTCCTCAAGTTGTTTCTCCATCATTTCTCGAGATGACTGGCGAGCTCCAGCCTCATCCTGCAGACGCGAGATCCGGGTCTCTGCTTCTTCCATCCGTGTAGTAAACTCTGAACATGTCTTAGCTACTCGACGAATTTGGATTTGCATCTTGCGGCAAGCCATTTGAGTCCTACGGCTCTCTAATTTAGATTCCTCTCGATGTTCCATAATGCTTTGATATATGGTTTCCAGTGACACAGGATTAGGCTGTTTTTCACCATTATCATATAGAGTTAAATCATCCTTGGAATACTCCCACTGAAGCCCCTGAAGACCCTTAGTGTCCAATGGGTTAGTGGAGTGCTTATTAGGTCCTACTTGCTCACTCCTCTTCCTCTGTTTTTTCCTAACAGTGGCACTCCTGCCACTCTCCTGTAATTCCTTTCCCAGTGCCAAAGAGGACACCTCAGATTCGAATTCAGAAGAAGTTTTATCCGCCTCCAAATCCAGCTGCTCGTTGCTTGACCAACTTGAATGATCTGATAGTGAGAAAAACTTGTCTCCTTGTATTGTCTCATTATCGCGTAATTCCACTGGCCTCCGCTCCACCTGTAATAATGACCTAGCGCCTTGTGCGCCCTCCCTCTGCTCCCTCTGCTCCATCTGACTCCCGGTAGCTTGTTTTTGTAAAGTTGCCACATCTTCAGCATCACTCTGCCCACCTTCATGCGGGGGGGGCACATCTATAGCCGTCATCTCTTCGTTTACTAGAGGATCAGCCTCCTCCACGGCGGCGGGGGGGGTATCTATGCCCCCCACCAGTATGTCCTTCCCTTTCTCAAAATACCTGTCCAGTGAAGCACTCTTGTTTTTGGAGACAACCTTCTCACCTAAGCCTTGTTTTATATCCGTACCCCCCCCTTGCCGTGCCGACAGGCTTACTCTTACCGGCTTGCCTCGTCCAGACAGAGTCACATTTTTCACTCCTTTAGGTGGCATTTTTACCTTTTTTTTTTTGCTTTTTAATGCAAAATGCGTTATTATAATATACGCCCAGTGTCAAATACTTGTAATAAAATAAAGAAACTCTGACCGTTTTTTGAGTCCACGTCGAAAATTGCCCCCAATTGGGACCCGTGAGCACAGACCTGTAGTTGTCTTCAGGTAGGAGCAGGAGCAGTCCAGACCGCATCCCGGGAAAACACTTTGCAATCCCTTTAACCTCCGTCAGCAAATCCACGTAGTTTTACTTCTCCCAGGGGAAAAAAAAGGCCCCGCAGAAACCAAGAGCCAAGTAGCCTAGAACAATCCTCACATGAAAAGCAGTCCTTCAAAAAGCAATGTCACCCGCAATATTTCCCCTGTGCCGCCCCTCCTGAGAGTCCTGGGACAGTCATCCCCAAAAAAAGAGGGAGCAGGTGAAGCAACGCGAGTCAGCACAATGTTGCTAAAATGCCGCTACATTGTTTTCCTCTAAGCGCGACTGCCGAAGGAAGCTCCGACCCGCGGGAGAGCTGCCGCAACACTGGGAGGTTTCCTTGGTCGGAGCAGACGCTTCGCGGCTGCGTTACGCGGCCGCCATCTTGCTCTCCGTTCTAATAAATGCCATATTACTGTTGAAAAAAGGTGGAGGCTCCGGCAGTTAATTCAGCCACTTCAAAGTAAGGGGGCACAGGTTTTTTTATTAAATCCGGCTAAACTGAAAGTAGTAATGGATAATAGGACTTACTTCTTCACGACAGAGGAGAAAGCAAGGGCTTTTTTGGGTGGACTTAACGGTCCGGTTCCCTAAGATAGATTTTCTGGATTGGGACATAGGGGTGGGGGTAAAGTAGAGAGGGTTAGGAGTTAAGCCCTGAGAAGTCGAGCCGGGGGTAAGATATTGTTTTGGCTGAAACAGGGTTAGATAGAGAGAGATAAAGACAAAGAAAGGGAGAAAAGGTAAAAGAAAAAAAAAAGAAAAAGAAAATCATGCACTGGGTAGGGACGGTCGGAGCGGAAGCTTTACCATCATTAGGGACAGTGAGATCCCATACTCTCCATAAATTGGGTGTAAGGGTAGGGGTAAGGGGTGTAGGGGGGTGGGGGGGGTGGTTGGTAGCAGGGTTGGGGTACAAGGGGTGGGAGGATGGGAGAGGGGGGAGAGGGGTGGTGGGGAGTGGGGGGGCACTAATATAGGTAGAAATGTTCAGAACAATTTAATGAAGACATATCAAAAGAAGAGGATGTATAGGATTCAATATCAACAAGTTGGTTTCTTTAAGGGAGAAAGTACTGACGTGAGTTTGGTACATCAAACTGAGTGATATGGCAAATAGATTAAGGATTTGTACACTGAATATTTGCGGTCTAAATAGCCCCCAGAAAAGGAAAAGAGTGGCAGCTGGTCTTAAACTAATTAAATCAGATTTATATTGCTTGCAGGAAACACACATTGCATGGAGTAAGCGAGAGCTCATACGAGAGCTTGGGTTGACGCCTCTTGTTTGTACCAGACAGGAGGTTTCGACACGTGGGGTGACGATACTTGCCAGAAATAACAATGTACAAGTTTGTAGATCTCGAGCAAGTAACGATGGGCGGTGGGCTCTCTTAGAATTATCCGTGAATACATTTAAATTTACCCTCTGCACTATATATGGATCAGTTTTGGACGAGGCTGAGCCTCTGGATACGTTGAATATGGAACTAGTTGGATGGCCCTTACCAATAATTATTTGTGGCGACTTAAATATTCATTTAGAGGTAGGTAGCAGGAGCATGGACACCCAGAGTTTATATCAGGGACGAAAGCCTAAAGTATGGAAAGCTCTAAGGAGGTTAGTAAGGGAACATGGGTTGAGAGATGTCTGGGAAAATATTAAAACTGTAGATCCAGGGTATACCTATTACTCGTTCCCACATGCTAAATTGGTAAGGTTGGATTATTTTTTCGTATCACAAAACTTAATCCATGGGGCTGAAATAGAATGCAAACCCAGATTCTTATCAGATCATAATCCATTAATATTGTCCATAACAATTAAGGGACCATCTAATCCGCGTCGTGTATGGACATTTGATAGGAAATTGTTGGTTGACCCAGGATATATATCCCATATGAAAGAGTGGATTCACCACTTTTTTGATATCAATAGGAATACGGCAGATCCGGGGATGGTATGGGATTCATTTAAAGCTGCAGTGAGAGGTGAAACTCTTAGGTATAGTTTGGGAATACAGAAAATTAGGGGGAAGGAAATTGTAGAACTTCAAGAAAGATTAATAACAAAAGAGAGGGAATTAGCTAGTAAAATTACTAGTAGAGAAGACATTACTCTCACTCAGACCCAAATGGTGATTCTTAAGGCTAAAATAAATGCTTACTTGAATAAAACAGTGGCAGCCGTCTATCAAAGTCACTGATTGGAGTGTTATGAATATGGTGAATCCACAGGAAAAGTCTTAGCTAGACGGGTCAGACAAAAGGCAGTTAAACAGAATGTTTTGAATATAATTGATGGTAATGGGCGGAAACATACAGAGTTAGAAGGAATTCTAGAGGTTTTTAAGGGTTACTATCAGGAGCTGTATAGTGAAGATATAGTGTATTCTGAACAGCTACAAAAAAAGGTTAGTGAATTTCTGGGGGGATTAAAGAGTACAAGGCTCTCTTCTGAGGAACAAATTACATTAGATGCACCAATTCGTATTGATGAGATAATTGAGGCAGTAAGCTCCCTGGCAACAGGGAAAGCTGCTGGACCGGATGCAATACCACTTGAATTTTACAAGACCTTCCTGATAGACATTAAAAAGGATATGCATAGCATTTTTTGAATAGCGCAGGCAGGTCAGGCACCCTTATCGTGGGAATGTGCAAGTATTATAGTGCTAAAAAAAAAGGATAAATCAACAGAGTTCCCCAGTTCATACAGACCCATATCTTTGTTAAACGTAGATGGAAAGATTTATGCAAAGATTTTGGCCAGTAGATTGGCAAATGTGATAGTCAGGCTGGTTAGAAAACAACAACATGGGTTTATTCCGGGTAGAGATACAATAGATCATATAAGAAGAATAATAGCCATGTTTGATCTTGCAGAACTATATCAAACAAATTTAGGATTATTACTTTTGGATGCCGAGAAGGCATTTGATCGTGTATCGTGGAAGTTTCTATGGGAAGTCATGCGCTGGAAAGGTATAGGGAGTGGATATATCACAGCTATAAAAACTTTATATGTAGCCCCAAAAGCTAGAATTTGCATTGCTGGTTTGGAATCAGATACTATCTTAATCTCTAGGGGGGCTAGACAAGGGTGTCCATGTTCCCCCTTGCTCTTTGCTCTACATATTGATTCTTTCTTGCTGAGATTAGAAGAATGCAAAAATATTCCTGTTTGCATATGCTGATGATGTAGCTATAGTGACAAGCAACACGGAGGAAGCTATTAAGGCAATAGAAATAGAGGCAAGAGAGTTCGGAAAATACTCCGGATATAAGCTGAACTCAGATAAAACACAAATAGTATGTTCTGGGCACGTTTCACTAGTAGATAGACGATTGGTATCTGAAGCAGTGTATTTGGGGGTGAAGATTACATCAGTGGTTAATCGGTTGGTGGAAATTAATTTTATCCCATTATTAAATAGAATAAAGAGGGATTTAGACCGAATGCATAATTTGCACTTATCGCTAGAGGGTCGCTGCAATGTATTGAAAATGATGGTTCTGCCAAAAATCCTATATTTATTTCGGGCTAGTCCCCTTGAGGTTGATAAAAAATGGCTTAAAAGATTGGAAAAGATGGGGAATACTTTTTTATGGGGATATGCTAAAACGAGAAGGGCAATGAAGTATATGACACTTCCCAAAGATCGAGGCGGGTGGTCAGTCCCTAATTTTACACTGTATTATTACGC
The DNA here is from genome assembly GCF_031143425.1 of Pleurodeles waltl. Classification (NCBI taxonomy): domain Eukaryota; kingdom Metazoa; phylum Chordata; class Amphibia; order Caudata; family Salamandridae; genus Pleurodeles; species Pleurodeles waltl. The sequence continues at coordinate 1,283,661,166 of NC_090440.1, read as the reverse complement.
CTGTTGCCTTCAACATATGGATGAACTTATAAGGGGAAGTTTTAAGGGTAATGAAGAAGTAAAATCAACCCCTATTTATACTATGATGGCGGGTGGGGAGGCAAGTGGTTGGTTATCAAAATTTGAGGAACCAAGTTACTTTAAAAAAGTAAGATTTAAGCCTTTTTTGTCCGCCTTCAAGGTTTGGGCTCAGATAAAACGGAGTATGGGACTGGGAAAGATTACGGCTTATACACCAGTGAAATTTTCAGCTATCCCAAATCATATCTTTAGGGATCCCATACTAGATTTTTGGCGTTCTAGGGGAATAAATAAAGTCGGAGACTTGTATTGTAAATCCGGTTATAAATCATTTACGGATCTGCAGTCTCAATTTGGCTTACCTAAGACCCATTTTTTTAAATTTTTGCAAATACGAAATTTTTTACAGTCTCAGAAGTGCGTTACAGTACAGTTGTCGGAGATCCCGGTAGTTGAGGCTGTTAAAAATGGGGCAAAGATTGGCAAGTTATATAAGTTACTAACAGAGTTACAAGTAGATGATATGGCACAACAGAATGAGAGATGGATTGCACGATTTGGGGTGGCTGGAGAGTGGGTGGACCAATCCTTAGCCATGGCTGAGACAACATTTCTATCAGCTAATTTGAAAACCCAGCATTACAAAACACTGATGGACTTATATTATACTCCAGCAAAACTGAAAAAGTGGGGGATATCCTCTGGAAGCTGCAATCGATGTGGGGAAGTTGAAGCTGAGATAATACATATGTTTTTTGTATGCCCAATGTTGCAGGGAATATTAAATGAGATAGAGGTATTCCTTAAGAAGATCACGCATTGCAATATTCAGGTTACTGTTATGCTGGTAGTATTGGGAGTCGTGGACTCACCTGAAAGTACGGAACCTGCACTGTATAAAATAAGGCGATTTGTATTTTTGTCCATGGCAATATACCGCTTATGTATTGCTACAGATTGGCTCAAAAAAGAACCCCCCACGTTTGAGAATTGGCGCTCTAGATTACTTACCATCTATAATACTGAATTAAGTCTTTATAAGTTAAAGGGTCATAAGAAGAGACATAGAGGAGAATGAATGTGGGCACCACTGACTAGATGGTTGGAATATCAAGACACAGTTTAAAAAAAAAAAAAAAAATGCTAATTGTTTCGATATGTGATATATATAACTGAGGTTTTTTTAAAGGTCTTCTTTCTCCCGTTGTTTTGTTTACTTTACTTTCTTCGCACGGATATATTATGTCTTCTTCTTTTTTTTCTCATGTAACCCCCTCCCTCCGACATATTAAAATAAAATAAAATTTAAAAAAAAAAAAAAAAAAAAAAAGACACCTTAATGATATTAATTGCACTTGAGAAGTCTGTAATATATAACTAATGAATTTAACGGTATATAGAAATGCAACTGAGATGTATTTTGTCTACGTCTATGATGACATATCAAATCATGTCACAGTACATTATTTGCAAACAATATGGAGGCAAGTATTGTGAACAAGACCAGCGTTGTGTGGTCAAAATGCATCAAGCAGCTTTTGAAATACATTTAGAATTTCAATGTTTCAATGCAAAAAAAAAAAAAAAAAAAAAGAAAAGGTATTAGTGATACCGTCCGGACTGTAATACTCATGGCCCACCATATCCCTCCCATCCTCTTATGCACAGACATTGACCATCATACATACAGCATTCTGCCCAGGACCCCTCAGACCCCTTACACGAGGCTTACACACACAGCACTCCATACATTCATGCCGCACGCATCATGCTCACAGTGTACTCACCTGTTGGTCTGGAGGACCATAAAGTAAAGGGTACTGGGGTAGGACCCCATCCACCAGTCTCTCCAACTCCTCCGAAGTGAAAGCAGGGGCCCTTTTCCCATACACTCAAGCCATGGCCGCTTCCAGACACAGGTCACAGCAGCACTTGCAGTGTAGGTCCTCTCCTGTTGAAGTTCAATTAGCAAGTGAATGAACGTACATCGCCATTGGCTCCTGGAACCCGTAGGCCCCAATGATAACCAATGCGGTGTTGCACGGCGGTCTTCGACCGCCGACCGCAACAGCGCACAATGCCAGCGGAATTACCTCATTTTCACTTGTCCCTCCTCACAGGTCAGGCAGCCACCATTTCAGGGGGGCACAGGCCATGGCACCTAACTGCGTCACATCAGACATAGGCACATCAAGTGACTGACAAATTCACATACTGTTTCTGAAAAACAAAAATTCCATATTAATCTGGGTATATGTTTGAATCTGACCTTCTGCTCTCTGTTTTTCAACCTAGAGTTCAACCACTGAGGATGAATAGAAGATGAAGACATACCCCCGTGTACAGACCCCTGGTTGACCTGGCGAGAATGGAGGACAGGCACATTATCCAAACCTACAGTCTTGATACGGCCACAGTCCAAGAGCTGTGTGCCCAATTGGAGCCAGACCTGATTTCAGCTATCCGCCACCCCACAGGTATCCCCCTCTAGTGCAGGTCCTGTCAGGGCTCCATTTCTTGGCAAGTGGTTCCTTCTAAGGGACAGTGGCCATGGCATCAGGGATGTCACAGCCTATGTTCTCAAACGTGCTGACCAGAGTTTTGTCTGCCCTGCTGAAACATATGCGCAGCTACATCGTATTCCCCCAGGTGGATGATTTGGCCACAGTGAAGGCTGACTTCTATGGGACATATCCCCAACATTATTGGTGCCATTGATGGTACACATATTGCCTTTGCCCCCGCAGAGAAATAAACAGGTGTTCAGAAATCGAAAGAGCTTTCACTCTCCGAATGTGCAGATGGTGTGTTTGGCGGACTAGTACATCTCCCATGTCAATGCAAAGTATCCTGGATCTGTGCATGATGCCTTTATCTTGAGGAATAGCAGCATCCCATATGTGATGGCTCAACTCTAGAGGCACTGGGTGCGGCTAAAAGGTGAGCCCATGGTCCCCACCAAGTTGATGTAGGTATATGGGTGTGGGGTTGTCCCTAAGGGTGAGTGTGTGGCTAACAGGTATCCCTCGATATATACAGGTGACCCTGGTTACCCCAACCTCTCATGGCTACTGACCCCAGTGAGGAATGCCAGGACAAGGGCAGAGGAACATTACAATGAGGCACAAGGGCAAACAAGGAGGATCATTGAGCGAGCCTTTGACCTCCTGAAGGCCAGATTCCGGTGCCTCCATCTGACAGGTGGATCCCTGTACTACTCACCCAAGAAGGTGTGCTTAATCATCTTTGCATGTTGCCCAACCTGGCCTTGAGATGCCAGGTGCCTTTTCTGCAGGAGGATGAGCCTGGGGATGGCTGTGTGGCAGCGGTGGAGCCTGTGGACAGTGACAAAGAGGAGGCAGAGGAAGAGGATGTGGACAACAGAACTACAATAATTCAACAGTACTTCTAGTGACACACAGGTAAGACACTGTATCTTCACCTTTCATTGCAGTTTTGTGTTGGACATTGTACATGGCAGCCTGATGTCCCTATTTCTATGGCCACTTACTGTACCCTTTGGCATCTCTATTTTCAGATATCTGTGCCCCACTCTGGCTCCTGGTGTGTTTACTGCTGCCCACTACAGGTCATACCTGTGTAAATATAACTGTACATTTGAATTGCAATGTTTACAGCTTGTTTAAGTAATACATATTTCAATCAATTGAAAGACACCATACTTGTATTTGTTCCAAGGGTGTTTATTTATGTGATAATATGTGTAGGGGGTATTGCAATGGGCTGGGTTGATGGTGGAGAAATGTCCAGGATAGAGTCTAGTCTATTGGTATCACAGGTGCATTGTCCAAGGGGGCATAGGAAGTGGAGCAATGGCAGTTCAAGGTGGACAGGGTGACAGAGTGGGACATAAGGGTGACAATCAGGAGAGTCTTATTTCCTGGCGGGGTTCTTGGCAATGTTCTCTGGCTTATGCCTGGATCGCAGGATCCTTTTGCGTGGTGGTTCTCCTTCTCAAGGGGGTGGGGTGCTGGTGGCCTGTTGTTCCGGTGGCGGGGCCTCCTGTCCACTAGCGTCGGCGGAGGTGGAGGGCTGTTCTTCGGTGTGGCTAGTGTCAGTAGCCCCTTGGTGTGCCACTGCCTCCCTCATAGTGTTGGCCATGTCTGTCAGCACCCCTGCAATGGTGACCAGGGTGGTGTGGATGTCCCTCAGGTCCTCCCTGATCCCCAGGTACTGTCCCTCCTGCAGCCGATGGGTCTCCTCCAGCTTGGCCAGTATCTGTCCCATGTTCCCCTGGGAACATTGGTAGGCTCCCTGGGCCTGTCTTCCCCTGTCGCACGGTAGTCCTCCCAGATTCCCTGTTGTTCTGTGCCTCTGCCCACTGAACCGTGTGCCCTCTGCCACTGACCCCAGGTCCCTGATTGTCCTGTGTTTGTGGGGTTGCCTGGGTTCCCTGTAGTGGTGTACACACTGCTGATTAACGTGTCCTGGGGACAGAGGGATGGGCCCGCTGGGTGGGTGCTGTGCTGGCGTTTCCTGAGGGGGAGGCTCTGTGGTGGTTTGGGAATGTGGCTGGGTCACCGACTGTCCAGAGGTCTCTGATGGGCCAGGTTGATCATCCTGATCCAGGCGTGCAGAGCTGCTGTCATCACTGTGGGCCTCTTCTGTGGGGGACTGGATGTGGCTGGCACCTCCTCTCCCGTGACATTGTGAGGGGGTCTTGTGGGGATGTAAATGCAGTGTTATTGTTTCTGCATGTGACATCTTGTGCATGGGTATGTTTCTCTCTATGGTTGTTATTACCAAGGGAGCTTTGGCTTGTGTGAGTTGTGATATGGTTGGCAAAGTGATTGTCACTAGTGTGCATGCTGTGTTGATGGGTGTCCATGCAGGTCTGTGATGGGGGTCCATGTATTGGTGTTGCATGCAGGGCTTGGTATTGGGATGGGTGGGTTGTGATGGTGGAGTACATGTGAGGTGGTTGAGTGATGGGGGTGAGGGTAGGGGTAGGTGTTTGTGATGGCATGCAGGTAGGGGGGGTTAAGTAGTAAAGATTTGACTGACCAGAGTCCAGTCCTCCTGCTACTCCTGCCAGGCCCTCAGGATGCATGATCGCCAAGACTTGCTCCTCCCATGCTGTTAGTTGTGGGGGAGGATGTGGGGATCCACCGCCAGTCCTCTGTACAGCTATCTGGTGTCTCGCAACCACGGAACGCACCTTCCCCCATAGGTCGTTCCACCTCTTCCTGATGTCATCCCTTGTTCTGGGGTGCTGTCTCATGGCGTTAACCCTGTCCACGACTCTCCGCCATAGCTCATTCTTCCAAGCAATGGACGTCTGCTGCACCTGTGATCCGAATAGCTGTGGCTCTACGCGGATGATTTCCTCCACCCTGACCCTTAGCTCCTTCTCAGAGAATCTGGGAAGTCCTTGTGGTGCCATAGGTGTAGTGTGAGTGGTGTGTGTGAGGGTGGGTGGGGTGATGTGTTGGGGTGTGTGCTGTGATGGGTGTGGATGGTGTATGGGTGATGAGGTTTTGTGGCTCAGATTCAGTGGGTGCTCCTAGCTTGTCTCTCTCTCACTTGCCAAATTCTTTGGGTCGTAAAGGGTTGTGGGTAGTGTGGGTGTGTGTTTTATATTGGTGTGGGTGTGTGGGTGGGGTGTGTGTATGTGTGTCAGATGTGTGTAGTTTGAATTGTCCAATGTGGTGTAGTTTTGTATGTGTGTGTGTATATTGAGCGCAGCGGTCTGTACCGCCAATGGTTTACCACGGTTCAATGACTACCCGGTGATTCGTGGGTCATGATTCAGTGGGCGTATTTCTGTTGGCGTAACGGTGTGGATTTTCGTACCGCCAGTTTATCACTGACCTTTTAGCTGGCGGACTTATGTGTGTGTGTGTGTATAGTGGCGGATTTCTATGTGTGTGTCATAATACCCGTAGCGGTATACCGCCACGGTCGCAGTTTGCTGGCGGCAGTCAGCACGGCGGTAAGCGGTACTTACCACCAATGTCATAATGAGGGCCATAGTAATGTGTTTTATATGTCCTGACAGTGAAATATTGCTAAATTCTTTTTTCACTGTTGCAAGGCCTGTCCCTCTCATAGGTTAACATGGGGGCTACCTTTAAATCCGATTAAAGTGCAGATTCCCTTTGGGAGAGGATGGATATGTGGAGTTTGGAGTCTCTGAGCTCACAATTTAAAAATACATCTTTTAGTAAAGTTGATGTTGAGATTGTGTGTTTGAAAATGCCACTTTTAGAAAGTGAGCATTTTTCTTGCTTATACCATTTCTGTGACTCTGCCTGTTTGTGGATTCCCTCTTTGGGTCAGTTTGACAGTTGGGCTGGTTGCACCTCACACTAGACAGTGACACAAAGGGAGCTGGGGTGTAGCCTGCATATCCTGATGAGCCATCTGTGCTACGAGGGGGGAGGAACAGTCACTCATACCTGAAAGGGCTGTGCCTGCCCTCACACAATGCAGTCTCCAACCCCCTGGTGAGTGTCTGGGGCCTGGCCTGGACAAGGCAGGATTTCACATTCAACAGAGACTTTACTTTGAAGTAGGCTTACTTCAAAGGAGAAATTGGGTATAAGAAGGGCACCCAAAACCACAGACTTTAGAACACTTCTGGAACCAAGAGCAACCTCTGCCTGGAGAAGAGCTGAAGAGCTGAGGAAGAAGAGCTGCCCTGTCTGTGACTGTGTTTTGTGGAGCTATCCTACAGTTGCTGCTTCTGCCAGAGTAAGAGGGCAAAAACTGGACTTTGTGTGCCTTCCATCTTGAGAAGCAATCTCCAAGCGCTTGATTTAGAGCTTGCTTCCTGCTGTTTGATGTCTCAGGGACAGCAAAGACTTCTCTCTGCCAGCACCTGGAGTCTCTGGAGAGACTCTGCCCTGTGGTGCCCATCCAGTTCCTGAGACCTTGAAAGGAGAAGCTTGCAGCCTAAGAGGAGGAAATCCACGCACAATGCGCCATGCGGGGAAAAGATCAGCACGACTCCGATCTGCGGCCAAAGAAACGACGCGCCGCCGGCTCCGCGGCTGAAAATCGATGCCTTCCAGAAATGACACTCAGCATCTCTGACGGAGGCTGGGCGTTTGCAACCCACGCTGCATGGTTTTCAGATCATCGTGTGGCTGGATTTCCGACGCAAGTACTGCTGGATGTGTAAAAACAACGCAAGGTCTGCCCGGACCCGAGAGTACTGACTGGATCGACTCATCGCTCTCCTGCAGAGAGAAGGAATGATGCGCCCCGACCCGACGAAAGGAGAAACGAAGCAAAGTCCCGCTTGTGAGTGGAATCGATGCATTGCAAGCCCTTTTTGACAAACACTCGCCCATGCAGGGTTATTTTTGACGCACCCAAGGTACATTTTCACGCTAACAGTGTTAGTGTGTGTTTAAAACTACTTAAAGACTCTTTTTGATTTTTACTTGATAACTTGACTCGTGTATTGTGGATTTTTGTCTTTTTGGTCTTGTTTTGTTTAGATAAATATTTCCTATTTTTCTAAACCTGTGTTGTCATTTTGAAGTGTTTTCATTAAGTTACTGTGTGTGTTGGTACAAATACTTTACACCTAGCACTCTGAAGTTAAGCCTACTGGTCTGCCAAGCTACCAAGGGGGTAAGCAGGGGTTAGTTGAGGGTGATTCTCTTTTACCCTGACTAGAGTGAGGGTCCTTGCTTGAATAGGGGGGAACCTGACTGTCAACCAAATACCCCATTTCTAACAGTGGGGGTCCTCAGGTTCCAGTAATGATAAAGTCCACACGAGCGAAAAAGTTTAGTCTAGTTTCAGATCCAAGTCACAGTCCACCACTTCCAACCTATCATTGAAACAACTCTTCCGACTCATTAAACAAAACAAAGAACACCATAAGACAAAAGAGTGGCATATACAAATAAATGATGGATTCAGGGAGGGAGACATTGCATGGTGGAGATTCCACGGCAGAGTGCAAAGGAGAATGTAGGAAAGTGCTCTCATTTTGTCATGGTTACCCCCACTTTTTGATTGCTGTCAGTATGCTTTGACTGTTTTCATTGGGATCCTGCTACCCAAGACCTCCCTGATTTAGCTCTCTCCCTCTAAATTCGGTTGCTTAGGACTTTGCACACCTCACAATTGGCACACTGGTGCCCCAATATTTATACCTAGCATATGGTACTTAGGTACACAGGACATTGGGTCATCAGGGGTTCCGCACGGGCTGCATCATGTATTGTGCCACCCATGGGAGCCCATGCAAAATGTGCTGCAGGCCTGCCATTGCAGTCTGCATGAAAAGGTGCATGTACCCTTTCACTACAGGTCACTGCACCAGGTCACTGTAAGGCACCCCTACAGTAGGCCCTCCTAGCCCAGAGGGGAGGATGCAGGTACCTGTGTGTGAGGGTACCCCTGCATGAGCAGAGGTGCCCCAACAAACTCCAGCTCCATTGCACTTGACTTCGTAAGTGCGGGGAAGCCATTTTACCCATGTACTGGACACAAGCCACTACCTGTGTCCAGCTACATAATGGCAAACTCCGAACCTAGGTATATTTGGAATCAAACATGTTGGAATCATACCCCAACACTGTTGCCAGTATTGGTTGTATGATTCCATGCACTCTGGGGGCTCCTTAGAGGACCCCCAGCATTGCTCCTACCAGTCATCTGGGGTGTTCCGGGCCGTCCACACTGCTGCCACCCCTCAGACAGGTTTCTGCTCTTCTGCTGTTTGACCAGGTCAGGCAGAGGAAGGCAAAACAAAGGACGTCCTGTGAGAGAGGGGGGTAACAGCCTCTCCCTTACAAATAGGTGTTAAATGGCTTGGGAGGGGTAGCCTCCCCAAGCCACCCATATACTTTGTGGGGCACATTTGGGCCCTTTTAGCTTACACCAGTTTGCACCAGCCCAGGGACCCCTGGTTCCTGCTCTGGCATGAAACTGGACAAAGGAAAGAGGAGTGACTACTCCCTGTCCATCACCACCCCAGGGGTGGTGCCCGGAGCTCCTCCAGATGGCCACTTGATTCTACCATCTTGAATCCAAGGTGGGCAGAGTTGCCAAGTGAGGTAGGTGACGTCACAGCCCCCTCCTGATAGTTGGCCACCCTGCTAGTTAGCCAATCCCCCTTCCTGGGCTAGTTAGGGGCTCCCTCTTGGGTGGGTCTTCACATTTGACATGCAAGATTCCAGCAGGACTCCTTCTGGCCACTGGGACTGCAACTGGACCCTCCAGGAACCGACTATCTGCAACTTCAGGGACGACTCCACTCAGCAACATTGTTTCTCCGGTTCCTTCCAGTAACTGCAACATTTCCCCAGCTGTGCATCTGAGGGCAGCAAGTCTTCAGCCTGCACAAGATATAACAAGGAATCTCCCTTGGAGTGAAGGAGGCACTCCCCTGCATTCGCAGGCACCAACTGCAAGGACGACCAGCTGTGTGGATCTGCTCTCCTCTGGAACTGCATGGATCCTACATCACAGGTGGAAATCTGGAGTGGTCCCATTGGTCCTCTCTGCCAGCTGTCCAACTTGGGAGACAGTAAGTCCTTGCCTCTACTTGCAGGACTGCACCCTGTGCACCGCGTCTCTTGTAGCTAGCAAGGCTTGTTTTTCCTCCTCCAAAGGATCTTCAGGCTCTGTGTAGCCCCGGCCCCCAGCATCTCTTCCTACAAAGCACAGTCTTCTGCCCGCTGCTCCAGCGACATGGGACTCCTCTTCATGTGTGCTACGTGGGCCTGCCGCCAGTGGGTTGCCTGTGGGGCTGCATCCTCTTCTTGTGACTCTCCTGAAGGTCATCCCATACTACCCTCCTTGGCTCAAGTCCCCTGGACCTTGCTGGTTCTCTCCCGCCTTCCAAACCTTCTTATCCGTCTCTTGCATTTGCCATGGCTGGTTGGTGGTTTCCAAGCACCACTGACCAACTGCATCTCAACTGCGGACGTGGGACACCAGTTTCACAACTCCTGGGACACCCCTTTATTTCCGGTGCTGCACTGCTGGCCTTCTTCATCTACTGTCGACCTGGTCCTGCATCCACAGAAGGGTGGGTAGTAGCTCCTGCCACCACCGGACACAAACTGGAATTGGTCCTCTTCTGTCAGGATCCACCTTTGGGTTCTCCCAGTCTTGTTTGGGTCTTGTATAATCCTTTTCCAAAGTCCTTCTGTTGGTTTTGGGGAAAACTAGGTACTTACCTCTGCTCTCCTGGTCGCCGGGGGTCACTCCAGCACTCATCCCTTGGAGTTCTTAGTTCTTCCAGCTCCTTTCTACTGATCCCACTTCCTTGGGTGGGGGACTGTCTTTCACATTCTACTTTTTTAGTATATGGTTTGGCCCTCCCGTAGGACCCTCACTGTTGACCTATACGTTTGCCAATGCTATTGCTTTCTTTGCTCTTTTCTGATTGCTAACATGTAAAAATAGTGTGTCTACTTGCCTCTAGTTTGGGGATTGCCTATACGGTATTTTAGTGTTAGTGCTACTATTATAAAATACCTTTCTTTTTGTAACACTGTATGGTTCTTTCACATGTGATAGTGCTGTGTGACTATAGTGGTGATGCAAAAGCTTTGCATGTCTCCTAGATAAGTCTTGGCTGCTCATCCACAGCTACTTCTAGAGAGCCCTGCCTTCCTAGACACAGCCTACAGTTCACTAATATGGGATGCATGGACCTGATATACAGTTACAACACCATAGGTGCTCACCACACACCAGGCCAGCTTCCTACAGAGAAGATCCTGCTGAGTAATCTGGCACAGAGTGCCAGAGAGCAACATAGAGTGGACTAGATTGTCTTAGAATGGCATAGGGCTGAGTAGAGTGTTGTAGAGTGGGGTGGCATAGAGTGAAGTGCAGTGTCATAGGGTGGAGGGGCATAGAGTGTTGTAAAGTGGAGTGGAGTGGTATAGAGCGCAGTGGTGTGCACTTGAGTAGCATGTCATAGAGTGGAGCAAAGTAAAAAACGTAGGGCCATATTCACGAGAAATAACACAGCACTGCACTACGCCAGTGTTGCATCAACAAAAACAAAAAAATGAAACACATTTCCTTGTGACAGAGATGTACCACATTTATGGAACGTCACACATATCATAAGGTCCGAAGGTGTGTCTGAAATGGTGACACATTTGAAAAAATGGATGCAACATGGCCTAAAGCAACTTGCCCCTTTGTGACACAAAGCTGATTTGCATGTCGTAAAGCACTTCTAAGTGGCACAAGTCAGCATAACAACACTTAGGAATGCGTTGCATCGCTGGATGTGTGAAAAAAAACAGACGCATTACAAAAATCTGAACAGCAGACCAAAACAAATCCACAAAATAGAGGGAGCACCACCTACACAATCCCAACCCCAGCCAAGATGACCAGACAGAAGGCCAGTGGCCCGTGAACAAGGAAGAGAAATTTCAGCGAGGAAGAGAACCAAATTTTAATAGCTGAGGTGAATAAAAATGAACACCTTCTCTTTGTTACCTCCAAATTGCCATTAGGGAAGAAAGCAGACATTTAGCAATTCATAGTGGATAAGATTAACAGGCGAAACAAAAAGGACAGTGCCAGAGAAGACTAAAGAGAATCTGGCCAAGAACCTGAGGGTAGTCACGCGGACTGGAGGACGGCCTGACGACCAGGAGGAGTTAGATGCCAGGGAGGAGCAGCTGGTGTTAGCCAGCCCAGGAAGATCTACAGGGTAAGTATCAACAAAGGACAATGGCCCTCATTATGACACTGGCGGTAAATTCCGCTTACCACCACGCTGACGGCCGTCAACATACTGCTGCTGTGGTGGATATCCGTTCTCCATATTATGACACACACACACCAATCCGACAGAATACTGTCACACACACAAATTAGGCAGCCCAAAAGTCAGTGCAGTCGGTACCAACACCCATACCGTTACGCCAACAAAACAACACCCACCACATTATGACACACAAATCACCACGGCAGACATTCAATGGCGCTAAACCATGGGCGGTACATACCGCCGCGCTCAGAATGGACACCCACAAACAAAACAACACCTCATTGGCCAACACTAAAGACATACACCTTACATTCGTACATACACCACACCCACACACCAACAGCTTTATAAAACACACACCCACAGTACCAAAAACCCTTTGCCAACACCAAAAGACTGCAAGAGTTAGCCACCGACATCACAGAGACAACTACACACACACCACAGACATCCATACATCTCTCACACACCCCACATCACACACCCCACCCCATCACCCAACACACTCTCACCAACACACAACATACAACATCCACAGCACCACAAAGGCACCCCTGTTTCACTGAGGAGGAGTCATGGTGGAGGAAATTGTCAGGGTGGAGACACAACTGTTTGGAGCACAGGTATAGCAGATTTCCATCGCAAGGAAGATGGAGCTATGGTGGAGGATCATGTACAGGGTGAGCGCAGTACCCAAGAACAAGGAACAAGGGACGACATCAGATGGAACGACCTATGGGGGAAGGTACGTTCCATTGCAGCAAGACGCCAGCTCGCCATACAGAGGACTGGCGGCGGACCCCCGCCTTCTCCCCCACAGTTCACAGCATGGGAGGAGCAAGTACTGGCATTACTGCATCCTGAGGGACTCGCTGGAGTAGTCAAGGGACTGGACACTACTACCTATCGTTTACTACCTATCACCCCCACCAATACCTGCATGCCATCTCATACCCTCATCCTCACTCACATCACTCCATTATATCCCACGCACTGCATCTACACATATGACTAACTCCTGCATGCTATACCAATGCATAGACAGCCCTCCCAGCCCTGCATGGACACCGATCACAAAAGCGTAGAGGGGAAGCCAGGGATGTACAATATGTCATACACATAAAACATAATACATCACTTACATCCCCACAGGCGCCTCAGCCAATGTCAGTGGAGAGGAGGTGCCACGACAAGCCAGTCCGCAAACAGAAGATACTCCAAGTGATGACAGTAACTCTGGACTTCTGGATCTGGATGACCAACCTGGCCCATCATGGACCACTGGACAGCCGGTCACACAAGCCCACTCACAGACCACCACAGAGCCTCCCCCATCAGGATCCAACATCACAGCACCCACCCAGCGTATCCACACCTCTGTCCTCTGGACACGTCAATCAGCAGTGTGCCCACCTGTACAGGGACCCCAGGCCACACCTCGCACCCAAGACAATCAGGGACCTGGGGTCAGTGGCAGTGGGCACACTGTTCAGGGGACAGAGGCACAGGCCAACAGGGACACTGGGAGGACTGCTGTGCGCCAGGCAGAGGATAGGAGGAAGGAACTAACTTTCCTCGAGGCACTCTCCGAGATCCTGCAAGCCTACCAACATTCACATGACACGATGGGCCAGATCCTAGACAACGTGCAGGAGAACAGTATCAGGGGATCAGGGAGGACTTGCAGGCCTTCAACACCACTCTGATCTCCATAGCAGGGGTACTGGTGACATGGCTAACATCATGAGGGAGGCATCAGTCCACCAGAGGGCCCCTACCACTAGCCAGTCCATTGACCAGCCCTCCAGTTCCGCTGCCGCTAGTGGGCAGGAGGCCCCACCACAGGACCCACAGGCCACCAGCACCCCTCCCCCTGCAGAAGGTAAACCACCCCGCAAACGTTCCCTGCGACCCAGACAGAAGCAGGAGACACTTTGCAAGACCACCTCCAGGAAATGAGACTCTACTGATTGTCCCCCTTGTGTCCCACCCTGCCATCTTGTCCACTTTGAACTGCCTTTGCTCCCCTTCCTATGGCCCCTTGGACACTGGACCTGTGCTACACACAAACTGGAACAATACCCTGGACTTTCCTCCATCATCACCCCATTCCATTGCACTTTCCCCTCAATTTCTTAGCGCTACAATAAACAACCTTGGACACAACTCAACTACTTGTATGTCATGTGTTGAATATGTGTATTCTTGGGAACATTTACATCCATTGCAAATGTACTGTACATTTTGAGAGCATACACATAATGTCCTGTAGCTGGCTGTAGTCAGCACATCAGTACACAATTGTTATACACCAACATCTGCAAAATGAAAAACCATAAGTAGAGGTAAAAGGAAGTTAATGCCATCTTACCACAGCCACACAGAATACACAATTAGTCATAGAAATGTTAATCTGCACTGTCTCACCTGTGTGTCATTGGAAGTACTGATGCATTACTGATGTTCTTTTGTCCTCATCCTGATCCTCAGCCTCTTCATCCTCACTGTCCACAGGATCCACTGCTGCCACAAGGGCATCTCCAGTCTCCTGCTCCTGCAGAAAAGGTACATGTCGTCTGAGGGCCAGGTTGTGCAACATGCAGCATGCCACTACTATCTGGCAGACATTCTCAGTGAGTAACACAGGGATCCACCTGTCAGATGGAGGCACCTGAACCTGGCCTTCAGGAAGCCGAAGGTCCTCTCAATGATCCGTCTGGTTCTCCCATGTGCCTCATTATAACATTTTTCAGCCCTTGTCCTGCCATACCTTACAGGGGTCAGCAGTCACGATAGGTTTGGGTAGCAAGAGTCACCTGCAAGTATTGAGGGACAACATTTAGCCACACACAATCCTATGGGGTTGACACCAGAGGCATACTCTAACATACAGTAGGTGGGGACCAAAGCTCACCTATTAGCCACACCCTGTGCCTCTGTAGTTGGGCCATCACATTTGGGGTGCTGCTATTCCTCATAACAAAGGCATTATGCACCAACCCAGGATAGTTAGCATTGACGTAAGAAGATGTACCGGTCCGCTAGGCACACCATTTGCACATTCACTGAGTGGAAACTCTTACGATTCCTGAACACCTGTTCATTCTGGCAGGGGCGACAAACGTAATATGTATCCCATCAATCGCACCAATAAAACTGAGGATATGTCCCATTGCATAGAATCCGGCCTTCACAGTGGCCAAATCTTCTGCCTGGGGGAAAACTATGTAGCTGCACATATGTTTCACCAGGGCAGACAAAACTCTTGCCAGCATGACAGAAAACATTGGCTATGACATTCCTGCTGCCAAGCCCACTGTCACTTGGAAAGAACCAGTTGCAAGGAATGGAGCATCGATAGAACTTGCACAAGAGGGGTGATCCCAGTGTGATGACGGATAGCTGATATCAGGTCATGCTCCAATTGGGCACACAGCTCTTTGATTGTGGCACTGTCCAGTCCATAGGTCACTATTATGTGCCTGTCCCCCAGTGTAGCCAAGTCCACCAGAGGTCTGTACACGGGGTTATGTCTCCACCTCCTATTCATCCACAGTGGTAGGTATCTAAGGGACACAAGAGTGAGTAGAATGTCACAATTGGAACAACAATACCACAGCTGCAGCCCACATGGTGCACTTATGTATTGGGACAGTGTAAATGGCGAAGTATGTGTCAATCTAACCTGTTTGGAGGGATAGGTGGAAGTGAGGTTATTCCGCCGACGTTGGGCGTCATGGTGGAAGGCGGTGTTGCACTGCCGTGCAATTCCTCATTGGATAATATGAGGCTCTATGGAGTACAGTGGTCAATGGGGATCTACGCCAGCGGTGACGGTGTACCCCGCCGCAGACTTGACCGCCATTTTCTATCTGATTCCTCACTTGTTTCCTGACCTTCAACAGGAGAACACCTACACTACGTGTGCTGCTCTGACCTGTGTTTGGAACCTACCATGGACTGTGTGACCGGGGAAAGGGCCCCAGCCTTCACTTCGGAGGAGCTGGAGCGACTGGTGTATGTGGTCCTACCCTAGTACGGACAGCTGTATGGGCCTCCAGACCTACAGGTGAGTATACTTTGGGCATGATGCATGTTGGAAGGATGCATGGAGATGTGTGTGCAAACATCATGTAAGAGGAGAGAGGGGGTGGGGCGAATGTCTAGTGGCGGGGTACATGTTGTGCGCTGGTCTATGTGTCTGCCAATGGTGATGGAAATGGGTATGGTGTGCTATTTGTGTGACAGGCTGGACAGTTTGTCTAATGGTGTTCTCCTGCCTGTATTGCCTCTGCAGATCAGTGCTCATCAAAAGAAGGGAATATGGCATGCCATCGCCAAGGACATGCGGACCCTTGGGTTCTATGGCAGGCAGAGCACTCACTGCCGGAAACGGTGGGAGGACCTGAGACGCTGGGCACGGAAGACCGCAGAGGCCCAGCTGGGGATGGCCTCCCAACGAGGAAGGGGTGCCCGTCAGACCCTGACCCCCCTGATGGCCCGCATACTGGCTGTGGCCTACCTGAGCTGGATGGGCGATTGAGGGCATCACAAGCAGCCACAAGAGGGTGAGGACAGTGAGTATCAATAAATATTTTGGCTGGTGGGATGGTACCCGAGTGGTGGATGTGTGTTAGTGGGTGCCCCTAAGACATTGAAGTATGGCCCAACGAAGGGTAATGTGTGCATAGCAAATATAGGTAACCTAGCTTGTTAGCAGTCCATTTCAGCCAGGGCATCATGGGTCCCAGGAGTGCTGCAATTGGCGGTGTGTGGTCCTCATTTTGCCTTAGTGACTAGCCATATCACTGGTAGTGCAATGGATAGTGCTTAAGCCTGTTACATGTGTGTGAGGGCAATGTGCATGCCAATAGTGGTGTTGGTGCAGTCATTGACCAAGTGTATCCTTTGTCTCCCCCCTTTCTTGTTTTGTCATCCTGTCCTTGTGCGCATTAGCATCATCTGGCAGAGGAGCAGTGGCACCAGCGACAGGGGGAGCTGCATCCCACAGGACCCAGGAGGCAGAGAACACCGACACCGATGGAACCAGTGGGACAGAGGGTGAGGGGAGCACCACGGTGGAGACTGAGGAGACAACATAGACTCAGATACCTCCTCTGATGGGAGCTCCCTGGTGGTGGTGGTGGACACCTCTGTGACCACCCCAGCTGCAGGTACAGCTGCCACCCCCTGTACCAGCACCACTCTCCCAGAAGCCCCTCAGCGAGTTTCCCGTGCCCACTCACTAGAACGGTGGGCATCTCCTTCAACGCAGGCACCTCAGGCCCTGCCCCAGTGACCCCTGCTGCCCTGAGTGAGGAGGCTATTGACCTCCTGAGATCCATATCTCTAGAGCAATCAACCATTGCAAATGCCATCCAGGGGCTGGCATTCCAGATGCAGCAATATAATACATTACTGCAGGGCATTCACAGTGGATTGGTGGCCCTACAGAGATCAATTCAGGCTCTGGCCTCCTCTCTGATGGCAGCCATTGTCCCTGTTTCTACCGTCCCCCCTCCAACTACCATTTCCCAGTCCCATTCTCCTCAACCCCTGCCCATCTCATGCACACATACAGATGAGCATGCACACGAGACAATACCCAAGAGTGGCACAGGCAGAAACAAGCACCACACTTCATCCCACAAGCACTCACACACCATACAGTTGCAGACAGAACCACATCCACTACCTCCACTGTCTCCTCCTCCTCCTCCTCCTCAACTTCCCTCCCAGTCATGTCCACACTCACACCTGCAAGCACTGCCTCAACATCCACAACCAGCATCATCACACCAAGCAGCACATACACCTCACTAGCAGACACCTCCACAACATCCATCCACTTGTCCCCTGTGTCCTCTCCCACTGTGTCTGTCCCCCCTTAAAGGACACAAACACAAGCACTCAGATACCCAACAGCCAACCACCTCACACACGCACACTGCCCATGCACCTGCACCGAAGTCCAGCAGACGTACACCTCCAACAACCACTCCCTCAACCTCATTCCCATCCCTCCTCCGTCCTCCTGCCCCACTGTCCCTAAGAAGCTTTTCCTTGCCCAACTTGAGCTCTTCCCTCACCCTCCTTCCCCCGTCCTGCCCATAGGACCAGGGTGCCAACCAGCCAGCCCAGCACCTCAACCAAACAGTCCATGGGAACAGTGGAGGTATCGCCTAGTCGGGGAGGCAGGACTGTGATAGATTCCACTCCAACAGCCAAACCGGGGATGGAGTCCACAACACCTACAGCCAGGAAGGGGAAGAAGCCCACAACAAATATAGCCAGAAAGTGGAAGGAACCCACAACACCTACAGCCAGGAAGGGGAAGGAGCCCACAACAACTACAGCCAGGAAGGGGAAGGAGCCCACAACACCTCAACCAGGAAGGGGAAGGTGCCCACACCTCCTGCCTTGGAGAGAATGAAGCCCTCAACTCCATCAGAGGCTGGGAGGGGAAACCACCACCGCCACCACCTGTGGTCACGGTAAAAGCAAACAAACCTGAACTGGAGCACCACATCATACATTGACCTTAGAAACCTGCCCATGTTTACTGTGACAATGCAGGCCCCTTGCACCATGAGGCCAATGTCTTTGTCCTGGGGCTAAGCAGCCAAAAGTAGAGTGCAATGGAATAGAATACCAGAGGATTCATTTCTCACCTGAGAGAGGATCCAGGTGTTAAGTATGTGGAGCTTCTCCAAGTAGGAGCATGTGAAAAGCCATTCGTACAGTCACTAGAATAATACCACATTGCAAGCTGATGAGCTGGTTCAGACCACACAGGTGTTGCCTGCTTTGTTAAAGACCAATCTACTTCCTATCTTGTACAAGTGAATTTTGGATTTGGAAGTGAATGCATGTGATGCACACCAGAGGTCCATGAGAGTCTGTCTGAAGCATAGATGGTATGTGATTATCGTGGGCCCCTGTTAGTATAGTGCTATGTAGGTGTGGCTTAGTACATTGAAGTGACAGTGTGTCTGAATGGGGAGTCCTTGGATCTCATGGAGGTGATGTGTGATGTTTGTGCCATGGTAGCATGAGTGATCGTCATGCACTGATGTTTTTGATAGTGTCAAGTTTGTGTAGTAGCTGTGAAGGGGTGGTGTAACAGAGGGCATTAGTGCACTAAACTTGACATGTGATGTGGACCTGGAAGAAGGTGTAGGAAGTGTCAGGATGGAGGCGTATGAAGAAAAGTCAGACTATGCTACATATGTCAACGCAGGAGGACGTGAAACAGGGAATTGTGAAATGACAGGACAAGCCAGGTGTCCAGAATGATGGGCAGGCTTTGGGGATGGTTGGAGGATGAAGTGTCTGGATCTAGTTGTGTGGGCAACCACGGTAGGTACGTTATAGAATATTATCACTATTCTCTTGTGAGGTTCACCATGATCCATAGCTCTCACTTACAGGGCAGTATGTTGGTCATTTGTATATTGTAAAAAATGTCGGATGGCGCAGGTGTCTCCTGAGAGTCAGTATCTGATCTGGGTGTCATCAGTGTGTGAGTGTAAGTCCTGGCTCTGGGCCCAAATGATGATTGACAGAGGAGTCATGTTCAGGTACAAGTGAGAAGGCTGGGTGAAAATATTTGTGGAACTCTGCAGAGGATCAACTTGGGTAATGACAAAATGAGACGAGCTTCAGTGGTTGCATATTTGCAAGTGTGACAGTGCTAATCCCCTTCAGAGATGGTTCCCAATGTAAAAACATGCTCTCATCCATTTTTGCAGTGTAGCAAGCCCGCTTGCTGTGTAGGTTTGTGTGGATTTGTGTCAAATATGAGCTTGTCGTAGTTGGACTCTTGCTCTAGGCAAGACTGCTGGTTTAGGAATGACAGCACTTTTGTTTGTAGACGACTAGGCTAATCCTACAACAAGGACAACAAGAACACCTGTCAGCCGAACCCTCCCGGCGCACAAGCAGTACCTCACCAAAAACCCAAACAGTAAAAGGTGATTTCTGGCAGGCTTAACACATGGACTTTAGAATGCAACATCTCAGGGGGGTTTTGGTGGAACGGAGAGTACCCTTTTTTCACATGAGCAACAGGTCTCAGTCACAAACAGGCAATGAAAGATATGTACGAAAGTTTTCAAGTTTTCAATAGGTTCATTAACAAGACGGAAATCTGCAATAAAATGCATGAGCTGCAATGAGTAGGATAATGCACAGCGCAAGAATCATAATTGTGAAAATGAGAGTCATGAATACAAAGACCCCCACCATCTTGCAATAAACATAAGATGTAAAATACCCTAATACCCTAGAATGATTAACCTAATCTCTAAACTAAAGTGAGCTAGGTGTGATAAACCTAATCTGCCAGTACCGTGTCAATGAGAAGCACCCCTGTCCCTTGTTACCTTGGAATGAAGCCTTTAGGTCAGACTCCTTGGGAACACAAAGGCTGGGTCTGTATGAAGGTGATGTTTAGCATGGATAGCATTGATGGCATCTGTTAGGAATCCCTCTGATAACCTTGTGTGCATGAGATGTATTTATACAGCTCTTGTAGGACACCTACGCAGGTATGTTCCCAAACAAAATATAAAAAGGCAAGCTTAGGGCAGCAATTATGTCAACAATTCCCTCCAAAAGTACATGATGTTCCTGTAACACGTAAGTGGGAAAGAGATGTGATGTGAATAACTACGTATATCACTTGTCTTTGACACTGATAGTGACACCTTGACAGAATGGCAGTGATAACGGGAAATCAAAATATTTTCCTAACTATAAACATAGCAACCATCTTGAAAGAAATAATTAAATAAATGTGCTAAAACAGAGCAGGCTAAGTAGGTTAAAAAGTACTAGGTGATGGGGGCACAGGCCTGAAAGCCAAAAGGCTAAGCGATCTCCTGGTTCCCAATAAAACTAAATAGGATCCACTACAAGCTCTTGGCTGCATGAATGCACAAACTGTATGCAATACAGCACATCAAGGCAGATTGGCATGGTGTACTCTGTTAAAGGCAGAGTGATGGACCAAAACTAATAGATGAGCAAACTAACATCACATTGTCAGGAGCTGTGGACTAAGTAATGGCTTGAGGCAGTGCAGGCACCCTGGTAGCAATGTGCAATGTTCTCAGTAGTAGTGTCAATAAGTGAACCTTAGATCAATATAGCCATGATATGAAAATAAGCTAAGCAACATGGTAAATCGGACCCTTATATGGACTCATCTTTTCAGCCAGAACAAGCCAGCAAGCTCTGTAACTGCCTTGCAATGTGTGCTATGACACATAAAATGGCCTCCTTGTCACACAGTGGTTGCGTGAACAATGGGAAGACATTGTCATGTGCAAAGCCAAAGCAGTGTAACTTGCCTTCATTTACTGTTAGTAACACAGGTTCGGCACATCTATGTTTAACATAATAGAAATGATAATAAAGTCTGTTTGTCACCAAAACTACTATTATAAACATCTACTATGGATCATCATTAACATATTACAATTTCATTGCAGAGGAACAAAGGACATCTCCTGTCCAGCAGACTGTCATGGATGACCAACCTATTGGTGATGGCATCCTGCCCCCCATGGACGATGACACCTTCTAGAAACTCCTGGACTCTATAGAATCTCCTTCTACAGACATGGCAAGGGATGACAGTCTCCAGAGGAACCATTACGCACATGACACGCCCCATCCGCCAGTACAAACACAGCTGCGGACTCTGAGGACCCCCAAGTTGTCTTCCAATGGTGAGTAGTAGGAGTCCAGCAGTGGATGGTTGATGAGGTGCAGGCAGGGATGGAGGCCATAGCTGGCACACTAATGAGAGTATGGTTAAGGCTATTACAGACACCTACATGAGGCTCCATTCAATTGATGAGTCCCTAGCTGACATTGCTGGTGTCATGAGGCAGAGGCAAGAACAACAGGCCTCAACATCTGACACCAGTGAGGTTCCCACCAACCTGGGGACAATTATTAACATCATGGCATCTATGGAGCTCAGGTTGCACTCTTACAAAGCAACAATGGGTGCCCTCCATAGAGACATTGTCACACTGTTGAGAAGCCATCAGACCCTTGTCGGTACTTTGCTGCCTTCCGTGCTGGCACAGACAAATGCTGGCAGGGACAGGGGAGCCACATCTTCTGTCCCTGATGTGTGTGTGTCTCAGATGGCTCCCACACACTGTAGGGGAGGCCCAATACCCATCAGCAGTGGATTATTTGAACTTCCCCAATCTCCATAGGAGAACTGATAGATAACAGGTGTCTGTGCCACCTGGCCAGTTCCTCAGTGGCCTGTGTCTAAAATCATACATCCTTCTTTGTCACCATTACTGCACCTTTTGTTTGTGTGCCTGTCAATTGTATCCACTTGAAGACTGTTGAAGAGGTCACCGTTCAGTAATGTTAATGTGTACTTCCTCACTGAAAATCTCCTCATCTCTACATGTTGTATGACGAACTGTGCCTGGTCATCCTTTGCTCTCAATCAGTGTTGGTGCCATTGCCCCGAAAACTGCAAAAATGCTCATCCTGACAAACCCACATGTGTAAATAAATTCACTCATATAAACTGAATTTTGTATACCTGTTGCAGACAGGATTAATTATATCATGGTGGAAGAAAACACAGTTCTTTGCATCAAGGATAGTGAGCTAAAGTCAATGTCACCTGTTCTCTTTCTATATGCCCCAACATCAAGTACATCTACTGTAATGGCATTATGCAGAATGTCCTGTCCCCCAATTGAACATCATGGTGTGAGAATAAGCTTCAGCAACTTGCCACAGAACACAGTGAAAAGGCCTTACTAAACACACAAATGCCTCCCAGCTGAAAATGGGGCCTTTGAGGTATGTTTCGCTAATCCACAATTATCTAGGTCCGTGTCCATGACAATGTGATCAAGCACATACGATAGCCTCAATGCTTAAACTGAGGAGATCCTAAAGGACATACAGGGAGTGCAGAATTATTAGGCAAGTTGTATTTTTGAGGATTAATTTTATTATTGAACAACAACCATGTTCTCAATGAACCCAAAAAACTCATAAATATCAAAGCTGAATATTTTTGGAAGTAGTTTTTAGTTTGTTTTTAGTTTTAGCTATGTTAGGGGGATATCTGTGTGTGCAGGTGACTATTACTGTGCATAATTATTAGGGAACTTAACAAAAAACAAATATATACCCATTTCAATTATTTATTATTACCAGTGAAACCAATATAACATCTCAACATTCACAAATATACATTTCTGACATTCAAAAACAAAACAAAAACAAATCAGTGACCAATATAGCCACCTTTCTTTGCAAGGACACTCAAAAGCCTGCCATCCATGGATTCTGTCAGTGTTTTGATCTGTTCACCATCAACATTGCGTGCAGCAGCAACCACAGCCTCCCAGACACTGTTCAGAGAGGTGTACTGTTTTCCCTCCTTGTAAATCTCACATTTGATGATGGACCACAGGTTCTCAATGGGGTTCAGATCAGGTGAACAAGGAGGCCATG
Source organism: Pleurodeles waltl (assembly GCF_031143425.1). Taxonomy (NCBI): domain Eukaryota; kingdom Metazoa; phylum Chordata; class Amphibia; order Caudata; family Salamandridae; genus Pleurodeles; species Pleurodeles waltl. The sequence goes on along the minus strand of NC_090440.1, from coordinate 1,283,637,909 downwards.
TCATTAGATTTCCTTCTTTTATACCCTTTCTTGCCAGCCACGCTGTGGAGTACTTGGACGCGTGTGATGGAGCATTGTCCTGCATGAAAATCATGTTTTTCTTGAAGGATGCAGACTTCTTCCTGTACCACTGCTTGAAGAAGGTGTCTTCCAGGAACTGGCAGTAGGACTGGGAGTTGAGCTTGACTCCATCCTCAACCCGAAAAGGCCCCACAAGCTCATCTTTGATGATACCAGCCCAAACCAGTACTCCACCTCCACCTTGCTGGCGTCTGAGTCGGACTGGAGCTCCCTGCCCTTTACCAATCCAGCCACGGGCCCATCCATCTGGCCCATCAAGACTCACTCTCATTTCATCAGTCCATAAAACCTTAGAAAAATCAGTCTTGAGATATTTCTTGGCCCAGTCTTGACGTTTCAGCTTGTGTGTCTTGTTCAGTGGTGGTCGTCTTTCAGCCTTTCTTACCTTGGCCATGTCTCTGAGTATTGCACAACTTGTGCTTTTGGGCACTCCAGTGATGTTGCAGCTCTGAAATATGGCCAAACTGGTGGCAAGTGGCATCGTGGCAGCTGCACACTTGACTTTTCTCAGTTCATGGGCAGTTATTTTGCGCCTTGGTTTTTCCACACGCTTCTTGCGACCCTGTTGACTATTTTGAATGAAACGCTTGATTGTTCGATGATCACGCTTCAGAAGCTTTGCAATTTTAAGAGTGCTGCATCCCTCTGCAAGATATCTCTCTATTTTTGACTTTTCTCAGCCTGTCAAGTCCTTCTTTTGACCCATTTTGCCAAAGGAAAGGAAGTTGCCTAATAATTATGCACACCTGATATAGGGTGTTGATGTCATTAGACCACACCCCTTCTCATTACAGAGATGCACATCACCTAATATGCTTAATTGGTAGTAGGCTTTCGAGCCTATACAGCTTGGAGTAAGACAACATGCATGAAGAGGATGATGTGGTCAAAATACTAATTTGCCTAATAATTCTGCACTCCCTGTAAATTAGTATGCTTGCACTGACAATATGCAGATAATCATGCCCAGGCTCCTTATGAATTTGCATCATACCTATACCACACAAGGATGTACAAGATCAGTCCAACACCTTGGATGTCAGTATGCATGAAATGCAACTAATTACTTTTGGGGTTCTGTGTCAACTGACAAATGGTGTTGAAAGGTGCACTGGGATACATAGGGTAAATGTGTCCCTCTGCCCCTAAGAATCCTCACATTTATTGAGTGTGAGAGTAATCATACATGACATCAATTGTTCAATATACACACATATTACTGCATAGGAGACAAAGCACAGAACCGGTAACAAAGCAACAGCTGCCAGGGTAAGAGAAAATGGAAGACATATGGATTTCAAACTTTGCAAGTAGTTGCACAAAGTTACATGACTATAGTGCCACACTTAGCAAGTACTTATTGCCAATAATGATTGTGGTTCTCCAGGCAGGTGGGGCCACATCCATGATTTGTAACCAGCTAACAATGACCTACTTGCACAATGGTGCAAAGGTGTGTGGGTGTGTGTGTGTGTGTGTCCCAACACAGACAGAAATCTGTAATCTGTAGTGACAAAACCGCCCAGACTATACATGCCATATCTCAAATATACACCATGCTACAGTACGTTACTATTTGTGTTGGGCTGTGTGTCAAATCACACAAAGATGATCACTTACAGTGCATTAAGAAGCTGAAATAGTTCTTAAGTGACTCAAATGTGAGGTACACTAACGAGGCCTCTCCCAAAACAACAAATACCTTCAAAGACTGCAATGCAATAGCTATCTCATGTACTCAACTCAACCCACTCAATGTTATAAACTCTCAATGATGCAATGATGTTGTGAAAGTATAAAACGTTTTAATACTACAAAATCTAATTAAACAAACTAAAACTACGTATCCTACACTATCTAACCTAAAGACTACTTACACTATCTAAACCTATACTAAACTACCTACATCTACCTATCCTACGCAAGCTAACCTTAACACTATCTTACACTAGGTTAACTTATCCTAACCTATCTTTAACACTAAACATAAATAACATGTAAATCTAAACAAATATATACATTTTGGTAATTTTGCTTTTTTTTTTAAACAAATACTACACATCAACCCCCACCCACCAAAAAACATAAAAACAGAGAATAAGATATAGACCAATTACCTATAAAAATATGCAAAATCTAAAACCTAACTACACTAAACCTGTCCTAATCACTAACTTAATCTATGCATAACTAATAAAAAAACAAACAAGAAAGGTAACCAAAGAAAAATATTGTCCATGGTAGAGACTACACAAGTCCATACACCTGCACAAGGGCCTCCTCCATTGTCTCTTCACTTTGACGCAGGCTGGTGTGCTACCTCTGTATCCCATCCCACCTCTGGTTAAATTTCTTCAGCTCCCATAAAATTCAGCACTTAAAAACTGATTACCGGCATCTTCTGGGCCTCCTGGAACATATGGTTGTGGGCTGTGTAGTTGTGGGCTAGGTGGACAGTGCCAGGTGTAGCCACTGGTACCTGGGGTTGGGTTGGCTGCTGCCGGCTTGGTCCCCCTGTGCTCAGGTTGTCGTGGAAGTGGATGTACAAGATGTTGTGCTTCGATGAACATTCCAGGATCCCGCTGACCTTGCACATTCATATAGCTTGGTCATTTTGTGGTAGGCTTTAGAAACATTTCTTATGTGGCAGTAAAGATCCTGCCGCATCTCAAATGCCTTGGCCTCTTCAGCTGTCATTTTATCTAGGGAGATAATGGAAAAACTGTTTTAGCACAAGCAGTACTGACATAGGACTCATCATCGGAACAAGACTGCTGGTTTCAGGCAGCACCACCACCGCGTGTGGGGGACTGATTCTTATCCCACACCGTCTGATAGCTGTTGGCCTAAGCCTTTCACCTAGCTAGTAGTACCTCACCAAAACCCAAAAGTAAAGGTGATTTGTGCCAGCTTGACGCATGACTCTGTGACTTCTCAGGGAAGTCCTGGTGGAATAGATCCTACCCCTTTCTCTCAGTTACACAAGTCTCATACATGCACAAGACACAGATAAAAAGTCCCAACATTCTGTCACAATAGTGAATCTAGAATCCCTGCCTGCACTACTAAAAACCTACATGAGAGTGATAGCAGTGTTAGCCCTAATCTGCCCGACTACTCTTTGCCAGGAAATCCCCCCCCCACACCTGTGCGATAGGTAGAAAGGAGGTCTGTTGGTCTGCTGGCAGGCCTCCCAAGTGGATAGAAAGAAGATGCCATATTCAGCAGAACTGCGACTTCAGGGTGCAGAATAAGATGGCTGGCTGACTGGAATGCCCCTAATGCCTTCGTTTGGGTAGCATGTTTTTTTATCATAAAACATGTTGTTGTTCTAAGAACTGTCCTGATGTGATAATACATTCTTTCTGTGTAAGGTAGACATTGTACTCTTTGGACCAGCAATCCCCAGTAAATAATCACGTACAGCCTTGGGACGGGCACAAGATGAAATATCATGCAAAAGAACTAGCATCAAATTCTGCATGGAACAGCAGATGGTAAAAATAAAATGAAGCTTTACTAAAATAATAAAAGGAATAAAATGAAATGTAACTAGAAATAGGAATTGATATATGGAAAATATACTGTTACTACATAGACATCCCCAACTTGAGCAAGAAAAAAACCGTATGCCCTAATACAACTTTGGTGGTCTTTACCGAAGACCACCACAGTGACGGCTGCCAAAAGACTGCCGCGGAGGCAGCACTCCGCCCGCCGTATCATGAGTCACAAAAACCAAAACCGACAGAAAGCAACCATACATTCAGTACCGACAGAGCCAACAAAGGCAAAAGAGAGTTGGTCCCACCACCCACAACGCCACGTCTACAACAAACCTCCACCCAAATTATGACCCATGAATCACCACAGTGGTCCATCAATGGTGGTATCCCATTGGCGCTGCGGACCGCTGTGGTTGATTTCGCCACTCCACAATAACAGAAGCCAACATTGGCCAGCTTGAAATACCCACACCTGATACACATACATACACCATACACACGCACCAACAGCACCATAAAACACACCCCCACACAACCCACAATTCTTTGCAAAATCCAAAAATCTTCTAAGGGTTGCCAGCCCACACACAAACCAAAGCCACCTATACACACTTCACGCATCACATACCACATATCATACCTCTACATCAAAAACACACAACACTGCATTCAATCACTACTTCACAGCATCCTACATACTCACACAACCTGCACCCCATCAAACATACCAACCTCTGCAAAACACACACACTACACCCACTACACAATTGGCATGTCCCCACAAAAAAAACCTGTTATACTGATGTGGAGTTGTAGGTTATGGTAGATGAAATCATGAGGGTAGAGCCACAGCTGTTCGGTGCACAGGACAAGCAGATATCCATTGCCAGGAAGATGGAGCTATGGCGGAGAATAGTGGACATGATGAACTCTGTGGGAACCTATCCACGTACAAGGGACAACATACAAAAGGGGAGGAACAACCTACTGGGAAAGGTGCGTGCAATGGCATCTAGGCACAACATTGCAGTCATGAAGACTGGCAGTGGACCCCCACCCCCTTCCCCACAGTTGTCAACATGGGAGGAGAAGGTCTTGGCTATCCTGCATCCCGAGAACTTTATTGGAATCACTGGAGGGCTGGACACTGGCAAGTCACCATTACTCCTCTACTACCACATACACCTGCATGGCATGTCTCCCAGTTACTCTATCTCCCTTCAACCCACTCCATTCCAAACCTAGAACCACCCCCATAACCACCCTCAACAATTTTCCCTCTGCATGCTCAACAAACTTAAAGCACCCCTGTCCTAGATCATCAATCATGCACACGGGTAATGCATGGCCAGCATGAAGCACTACCAACCACACAATGCATCACCATGCACAAACCACAGATGGAAAACTGAAACCCATCCCATAGGGAAACCCATAAATGCTAAATATGTATCTGAGAATGAAATGAGCAACTATCATACATGCCCACGGGTACCCCAGCCAATGTCAGCCGGCAGCATGTGCCCCGCCAACCCAGTCCTCCACCAGAAGAAGGCCCCAGTGATGACAACTACTCTGGATATCTGGATCTGGAAGATCTTCCTGGCCCATCTGGTACTACTGGTCAGTCAGACACCACAAGCAACACCCAGTCCACCACAGAGCACCCCACATCGGACTCCACAACAACAGCAGACACCCAACACCCCCAAACCTCTGTCCCCAGGATACATAAATCAACAGTGTGCCCACCTGTACAGGATCAGGAGTCAACACCTCACAGGCAAGACGAAGTAGCTCCTGGCGTCAGTGGGAGTGGGCACATAGTTCAGAGGAGACAGGCACAGGGGGCCAGGGCCAGTGGGAGGATATCTGTGTGCCAAGGGGTGGGCCAACCCAGAGAACCAACTGCCCAGGAGACACTGTCACATGTCCTGGGAGCATACCAGAAATCCCAGAAAAGGATGGGCCAGGTACTCACTATCTTGCAGGACAACCAGAAGCTGCTGAGGGAACACCACCAGGAGGTCATGCAGCAGTTGCAGACCCACAATGCCACCATGGCCTCCATTGCAGGGGTGCTCAGTGAAATTGCCACCATCATGCGTAAGTCCATAACACACCAGCGGGCCCCTTCCACTGGCCAGCCCTCCATATCTGCTGCAGCTAGTGGACTGGAGGACCTGCCACAGGACTCACAGACCACCAGCACCACTCCCTCTGAAGCAGAAGAACTACCCCACAAATGTTCCCTGTGAGCCAGACATCCTTCAGAGACTGTAGCCGTGACCAAAACAAGTAAACCTCACCAACATGTCTCCCTTGTATGCCAAAGAGACACCTTGTACACTTTGGACTGCCTCTGCTCCTTTTCCTATGGTGCCATGGATACTGGACCTGTGCTACAAACTAACTGGGCCACTACACTGAAGATTTTGGCCACCATCACCCCACTCTATTGCACTATCTCTTCCTTTTTGAATTTTAATAAACACACTTAAAAACAACTGAAGGATTTGTGCTTTTATTTTATCAATATGCAATGTCTTGACCTTTATTATCCTGTGCAAATATAATGTAAAATGTGAATCCATCCAATGTACAGCCAGCTTGGGGTACACATTATCAGTGTAAGTGCTTGCCACAAGTCACCACCCACCAAACTGTGTGAAAGCAGTCTGTAGGCATTCCATGAGTTCACACTAGTGACCACACCAACATCTGAATGAAGGGTGACCATTAGTGACATTCAAATGAGAAGTAAAGGGAAGGAAACCACATTAGCCCCTGTAACATAACAGCCTACATTCATCTGGTCACATCAACTTAACATTTGGCACTACAATTAACTCCAAACACCAGTAGTGACAGGAAATAACTTATGTAAGGGCCTCAGACGTGATACCACATTTCCAATCCCTCCTCTGGAACACTTAGTCCAGGCCAAACTGTCAGGGACAATGAAGTCACAGAGCAGTTGTGTAAGCACATTGAAACTCACACTACCCAGCAACAAATACTAAGTAGTGTATGGAATGAGGACATAGTTTGACATGGGCATGTATTTGAAACTGCGAAACAGCTGATACATAGCATAGGCAGAATAAGCTTTTTTCCAATCATCATACCACTGGCTCGGCTGACCACAGATGGAACAGTGTCAGGTTTCAGAATGCGCACATTTGAGGTTGGTACATCATAGCTGCCACACAACTCTGCCTTGACATGGTGGTATAAACAGAACTACAGGCTTACCTTACTCTCATTAGAAGTACTGGTGTATCAGATGTGTCCTGTTGTCCACATCCTCCTCCTCCCCATCTTCATCACTGTTTTCAGTTTCCTCTGCTGCCACAGGTACATTCTCTCCCCCTCCTCCTGCAGGAATGGCACATGCTGGCTGAGGGCCAAATTGTGAAGCATGCAGCACACTACTATCTGGCAGACCTTTCGAAGGGAGTAGAGTAGTGATCCACCAGAAATATGGAGGCACCTGAACCTGGCTTTCACTAGCCCAAATGTTCTTTTGATGACTCTTCTGGTCCGTCCATGTGCCTCATTGTATTGATTCTCTGCCCCTGTCCTCGGATTCCTCACTGGTGTCAACAGCCACAATAGGTTTGGGTAGCCAGAGTCACCTGGAAATAGTGAGAAATTCACATTACATGTGTATAATAGCACAGAGGACTACTACAGGTAACATATTGTGACATACATTGTGTGAAACATCATGCTTACCAATGAGCCAGACTCTCTCTCTCTGTAGATGTGCCATCATCTGTGGGGCACTGCTGTTCCACATTATGTAGGCATCATGTACAGATCCTGGAAACTTAGCAGTAACATGGGGAAATATACTTATCAGCAAGGCACACCATCTGCACATTTATAGAATGGTAATTCTTCCTATTTCGGAGCACCTGCTCATTTATCCTGGGAGAGAACAAAGCAATATGGGTCCCGTCAATGGCCCTAATCACATGTGGAATGTGTCCCATTGTATAGAAAGCAGCCTTAACACTGGGCAAATCATCACTTTGGGGGAATGTGATATAGCTGATCATGTGTTTCAGCAAGGCAGTCAAAACTCTAATCAGCACTGTAGAAAACATTGGCTGTGACATACCTGCAGCGAAGCCCACTGACCCCTGAAATGATCCATGGGCCAGGATGTGGAGAACTGACAGAAACTATACTGTAGGAGGTATTGCAGTAGAGCTACAAAGAGCAGGAGTGAAATCTGGCACCAGTTGTTTACACAGTTCAGTGATTTTGGCCCTGGCCAGACGATAGGTGAGAAGTATATGGCATTCCTCCATTGTAGCCATGTCAACTAGGGGTCTGTATACAGGTGCATTCCTCCTCCTCTGCAGGGGTTGGTATCTGAACGGACAAAATATCACAATTGTGTGATAGTAGGAAGGATAGAAACACTTAACTTCACAGTTAACGGAGCTGTCTCATACATTTCAGGCAACCAATGATTGGAATCTGCTTTGGTGAACCCTACATGCAAACGGACTTCTGATACCCAACATTCTCATTAATGTGTCATTCTACTTCATAGATGTAGTCGAAGTTGTGAGACGTGATTTGTACCATCACATTTAACATGTTTTACCAACTACTCTTCTACAATCAGTGCACTGGTATGAGCTCTCATTGAAGAGCCAGATTCTTCCAACAAATGTATAATGTAGACATGTAGGGATTGCCTTGGTGTGTACCATAAGTACCTATGATGCACATTTTATTGACTACCATGATTACAATCATCAGGAAATGACACCCGCCTGCCCTGCATGCAGAGGACAGTCGGAAGTGACCTCACTCCGGCTGCATTTGCCTTCATGGCGGAGGGCAGTCTGAACCGCCATGCAACTCCTCATTAGTTAACATTGAAGTCAATGGAGCACATGGGCCAATGATGATCACTGCCGGTGGTGATGGTGAATACCGACACAGACGTGACCACCATTTTCAGAAGACCATGTCACTTGACTCCTGACTTCACCCTATCAAGAAATCCCCTGCATGAGCTGCAGTGTCCTGTGTCTGGAACCCACAATGGCCCGTGCTACAGTGGATAGGGCCCCAGCCTTCACATCCGAAGAACTGGAGAAGCTTGTGGATAGGGTCCTCCCCTTGTATGGACAGTTGTATGAGCCTCCATATCAACAGGTGAGCACCTTTTAGGTATTTTGGATGGAACATGGCTGTTTGTTGATGTATGTGTGTGCATGCAGAGTGTCCTTTAGGGACTGTTGTTTGCTGCTTGCAATATGTACACAGAGGTATGAGTGATGTTTAAGATGATTGTGGGATGAATGTAGTATGTGGTCCATTTCTGTAACTGAATGTAGTGTGTAGTTAATGGTGTCCTTCTGTCTGTGTTTTCTATGCAGGCCAGCGCCCATCAGAAGAAAGGGTTATGGCGTGCCGTCTCCAAGGATGTGCGGACCCGGCAGCGCACCCACTGCAGAAAGAGGTGGGAGGACCTGAGATGCTGGGCCTGGAAGACCGCGGAGGCCCAGCTGGGGACATCCTCCCAATGAGGGAGAGGTGTTCGTTGGACCCTTAGGCCCCTAATGGCCAGCATACTGGCAGTGGCCAACCCAGAGTTGGATGGGCGCTTGAGGGCAGCACGGCAGCCACAAGGGGTGAGAACTCACTGTGTACATTTGTTTCCTAATGCCTGGCATGGTCTTTGGATACCAAGGTAATAGTCAGTGTATGCCTCAGTATGCCCTTCTATGTTATGTTGTATAGTTCAGCATTGCTATGGTGAGTAGTATGTACAATTTGTATTAGGCATTTGCTGGTATTTCTGTTTCAGTAAGGGCCTACATCCTGACTCACCAGTGTTGGGGTGATGCGCTGTGGTCCACAGCCTAGGTGGTGTGACCTGGTAATTGCAGGTTGTGCAGTCACTGTGACGGAATAAGTGTAGCTGTGCCTTCGGTATCAGGCAGACATAGATTAGTGAGTCTCTGTGGGTGTGCAGATGGTAGTGTCTTCATTTCAGCTGTTGTTACCAGGCAATGGTGTGGTTTTGTGGTTGTCACTGTATAGTGTAAATTAACAGTGAGCCATTGTAATGTGTATGCCATATGTGCTGTCATTGCTGTTATTGACCCTGTGCTCCCTTTCTTTCTCCCCTACCCTCCCTCCTTTTTTCCCCTGTCCTTTTGTTCATTAGCATCATCTGGCAAAGGAGCAGGGGCACTGGCAAGGGGGGAGCTGCAGCCCACAGGACTCAGGAGGCAGTGAGGGGAGCACCACAGGAGAGACAGGAGCTGATACTACTGACTTTGATTCCTCTTCCAATGGGAGCTCCCTGGTGGTGGCAGACCTCTCTGGGACCACCCCGGCATCATCATCTTCCACCACCCCCATTCTAGCACCTCCCTCCCAGTAGCCCCCACCCATTGGCCCGTGCCCGATCACCCAGGAAGGTGGGTGTCTCCTTCACCACAGGCACCTCAGCACCTGCCCCAGTCAGCCCTGCTGCCCTCACTGAGGAGACTATTGATCTCCTGCGATCCAGGATGCAGTAATGCAATACCTACCTGGAGGGCATGCACGTTGACTTGGCTGGCCTACAAAGATTGTTTCAGGCTCTGGCATCCTCTTTGACGGCAGCCAGTGTCCCTAGTTCCTCTGTCCCCTCTCCAACTACCTGTACTCAGTCCCAGAGCCCTCTCCCCTCACCCATCCCAAGCACACAATCAGACAAGCATGCACCCAAGACAACAGACAGGGCTTGCAAAGACAAGCACAAGCACCACAGATAACACCCCAAGCATACACAAAGCCAACACACAGAAGCACACTCTACAACAGCCACTGCCTCCACTGTCCTCCCCTCCACCTCCTCCTTCACAGTCACATCAGCACTCACACCTGCAAGCACTGCATCTTCAGTCCCAGATCCTGTCACCTGTTCATCCTTGCCCACAGTCACAACAGCAGACATGCAGACTAGCACCTCATTCACCATATGCGCAGTCACCACCACCACCATCACAACCACATGCAGCACACCAACCTTACTTGCAGACACCACCCCAACATACATGCACACTGTCTCTCCCTCCCTTTCTCCCCCCTCCTCCCAAAACACATATACGCTCCCACTCAAACACTCAACAGTCATCCACCTCACACATGCACACTTTGCATGCACCTACAACCCAGGCCAGCAAACTTACACATCCTACGACCATTCCCTCTACCTCCACTCCCAAACCTCCTCCCACAGTCCACCCCACTGTACATAAGAAACTTTTCCTTGCCGGCCTTGACCTCTACCCTCCTCCTGACCCACCCCATTTGTCCCCAAAATTGAACGTCCCGCTCCCCCAGTCCAGTACCTCCAGCTCCCAGTCCTCCCATGCCCCACCCAGTGTTTCCAATGTCCCTCCCCCGCTAAGAAGGCTTCCACTCCAGGACACAAGACAGCCACTCCCACCCCCGCTCCAGACCCACTCGCCCACCCCTCCACCTCCTTAACAGAGGAGCAAGAGCCCGCCCCCTCCCCTCCCTGGTCATAGTGTGCTGATGTGTGACATTACACTTTATTAGGTGTGACATATTGAGTGACACTTTATTGTGAGGGGAACCAAGTAATTATTGTAATGCATTGAAACATTTTCAAGTTTATCTTTCTTTTGTGGATTTTAATAGGGATGGGTGGACTTACGTAGTTGCGGTGATGCCAGAAATGGCATATATGCGCACTTCACCCAGTGATGTATGGTACTAGGCTGCGTTTGGACGGGTTGGAACTACTTGGCTGGTTTGTGTGACAGAGGGCATTGTCCAGGTGATGAAGCTGGGTTGATGTAGTTTGTTCATGCATCTGTCACTTCATGACAGGTGGGCCGGCACATGTACTGTGGAGTTAGTCTGGGGTTCAAGGAGTTCATGTGCATGCCTTTTCACCCAGCCAGGGGAACAGAAGGCAACATGCCAGCATACCAAAGTAGGAATCAATAGCTGTCTGATCACTCTTCAGTTGTCACAGCTGTTACCAGGACACACACCTGAATGCCCCCCCCACAGTCATATGTTCATGTGATGATTGCTACTGGGGCCTCTGACCCACGCTGTTGTAGTCTCTATTCTGTCCAATTTCTTTATTAGGTCAATCTGTCAGTTATCATTCCATATGAAGTGTTAAATATGCAAAACATACTTAGTGAAGCATAGAGACGGGCATGCTCACCAATACTACAGTGCCAGCCAGCTTGCAGATTTACTGGATTGTTTATAAGCATATGATGTAATTCTAATATACCACATGTGATTGTCAGGCAGGCATGTATTTGCGCACAAAGTTAGGTAAGGTCAGCCATGTAATGAGGTGAAAAAGACAAGTCTGTGCTCAGGGCTTTATATCTGAACCAATATGTGTGCCGCTGGCACAATGCACCATGGTAAATGTGCTATGCAAATCTATTTGCATATTGCTTGAGCCAACCAAGATCAGCTTGTGTAGCCTTGACAAATGTCTTTGATCAGGAGTAACACAATGTATTGCAAATCACTGCATTGCCTTACTCTGCATCAGAAAGAAGATCCTTGCCCATTGAATGTGGATACCCATTCACATCCAATGGTTTTCAACGCCTTCTCAAAATTGCCATACCGGGTAAACCTTGAAATGTGCCAGTTAAGTGCTACCTTCCCAGGAGTGGCCTCGTTACTTTGTTTACCATGTGTGCTGCATTCTGCAGAATACATAGATGGTGGAATATGACTCTCAGGATATATTGGTTAACTGTAAGATGCACCTTCATGCACAAATACATTCCTGGATGCAACAGTAGCATCCTTGCTTCATGGTGCAAGTGTGCCTGCATTGGCCCTAGGCAGCCAAAACAGCACCCGCACAGGGGGAAATTAATGGTTGTTTTGGATTCTATTAGATAACTACATAACGTGCATTTTGCTTTTACACATAGCTGTACAGTAGGGAGACAATCTGTTCTGCACTGTGGGGCCATGCTCAATATATGCCCCTCTTCTTAGAGTCACAGGACATTAGGGGAACTATACTGTGACCCACATGTGTCAGAAGTAAACAAACAACATGACTTGCAGCACACACACTAAGTCATCGCACACTGTTTGGTTTTACACTCCCTTTGGACTGTGCTAGAGTGTCTGAAGGTGAGCACACTCTAGCAGCACACACACTCTCAGCATGTGCGCACTGTTCCATATTGCAACCTTTGTATTGTGGGTGTCTTACACAGACACATGGTGTTATCATGCACACATATTATGAGCAACATGAGGTTGGCAGGGGTGAGTGTAAAACACAAGAAACCTTTAGAATAGGCAAGTAAGCCCATCGGTCGCACTGCAGTGAACCAGGATCACCTTAACCTGTTCACTACTAATGTTCAATGAACATCATGCTTCCAAACTCACATAATTTCTGTCTGACTTCTGTCAAAGACACACTAAATCTACTCTGGGGGGGGGGAGATCTTTGTGTGGACCTCCAGTCCTAGAAAACTGCAATCCCTGACATATGTAATGGCACACATGATAAATACTATTTCACCTTTGGGATTATTCAAGATTTGTGATCCCCTCATCCATGCACTTGTACACTCAGGGCAGGCGTAGACTACTTTTGCCATGCAGAGGTAAGTTCATTTCCAAATTCCTTCATCACACCATGCTCAATGAGTTGGTGTATGACTTTTGACTTGGACACGTCATAATATTCACATCTATGTTTTCTTCAGGGGTTGTGATGTTTGCAAAAACCATCTCAATTGTCATACTTATCTTGGTAATTACTCACACTGTAAATTAATCTGCTCATATTGTTGTGTTACGGGACTTTGACTCTCATCACATTGCTGTGCAATGCCTGTGAAATATGTATTTTGACAACTGTGGCCTAAAGTGGTATATATGACAATCCGGCCAGTAATTGACTCACATGTGGAGTGTTTTGAGGTTTCCCACACATATGTGGGGTATGCATTCTGTGCAAACACCATTTTAACTTTAACATCATACTTAGCCATTGTCCATGACAGCTGTCACTGATGGTCTGTGAAGTTATGTGCTACAACATTTGTTCCTGCTACATGCTGTCATTCTGCATGCTACCACATTGGTTAGAAACACTACACTGATTGCTTTGTCTCAGGTATGGATATATTGGGTGATGTGTTTTGCAATACTCACTGAGTATCATACAAAACATACTGTGCTGCTGCATCACACAGAAAGACTGCTACCTGTGCAGCACTACTCTGCTCAAGAGCATGAGCTCAGAAATATCCTTGCTCAGGTAAAAGCAGGAAAAAATATGTTAAAGATTATGCACATTCTTGCAGAGACATACCTGTCTATGTGTTTTATATATACTGACTCACAGATTTGTATTACAGCATCGAATGTTATGGGTTATAAATACAGTTGACCATGGTTTGGAACATGTCTCTTCCAGTTATCTCTGTCAGTGCTAATGTTGTTTATGCCCTGATACACTTCTACATGCTGACTTTCATGTTCAGCCAGTTGATTACTGTGATAGGTACTTCTGATGGCTGTGGACAACTCTATGTGATGTGCACACACTACGTGTACACAGAGACAAAATAGTGATCACATTTCTTATATATTTAGCACTAGGTAGATTTGGACAGTGCCAACATGTTTGACACTCATACATATGTCCTTTTGAAAATTCTGAATATTGTGGCTTGGCTACATGACTTTGACCAAGTCTTTGATTTGTTCACTTACTTTGACATTGACATTGGACATTGAAAAGTGCTAACTACATGTATTGCATTTGCAACATGTGACATGGATAATTATTCATTTTGTTGTGAGCCTTCAGCTGATGCTTGTTGTCAGTCAAGTAATGCTGAACTTAGATGTACACGCAGGTATGGCAATGTGGGTCACTAGCATGTGGGACTGACTTGTGTAGATAAAAGTAGCTTTCTACTACAGACCAGGACACAATACTTTAATATTTACCAGCTACGTATATAATTCAATCTTGTAGGGGACTCTGTTTTTCTGTGCCTTGATTGTGTCATCATTGATGTGGCATGAGAATGTTGAGTTTGGGATCCTGGGTATATTGGGATACCTTGCCCTGGTTGCATTCCATTGTATGTTAGTTATTGGTGTATAACATGTTTCACAGCATTGTGTTGGAGTTTGCAAGTTTAACATAGAAGGCTTCATATGCTGAGAATTTGGCCTTCTTACGCAAATATGATGGTGGTCTATCACACTGGTTATATATGACAATGTGGCTTGATACATATGTATGTGTGTGTGTATCTAGACCGCCAGTATGGCTGAGACATATGTGTGATTTGTAATGTTGGATCTTACTTTGGTGCTCTAAATTGACTTACACAAAACTGTGACCTACACTTACATTGCATGACACAAATGAATTTGACAACTAGTTCTTCCAGAGTTGTCCAATGAACTATAATCAACCTACAAATATTCAGCCATTGTATTATAAGTGCTACACTCACTTATGAACACAACATAATTGTTCACATACCATTAATTATTTTTAGTTTAACTGATACAGAGACTAGGTACACCATTGAAGAAACACTCATCCCACACCTCACATGCAGTTTGTACTAATATTTTGTTGTCTTGAGTACCACTTGATTATTATCTTGATTTGTTAGCCAATGCTAATAAAGTGGTTCAGTCCATCAAGGCAGTGTGAGATGAGACAATACTACATACAGATGCTCTGTTGCTACTGCCAATACAGAATTAGTGAGGATACGCCAGAATGGGAAAACACTGTCTACACATTGTTGTAAGTTGTTCCCACTATGCGCACATAACACTAAGGGCTAGATATTTGCAAAGTGGCACAGTGCAGGACAGCAAGTAAATTTACTGTGCTGCACTGCATCATTGGGAAAGTGCAGGGATGCACAGTATTTAAGCCAAAGAGTACATTCCTGTCCTTTCACCCTGCAGTGGCACATAAAGGGCTGCCTAGCACAAACACGGCCACCCTTGCACCATGATGTAGGTGTACCTGCGGTGCATATATGATTATTTTAGTGGAGGAAGGGGAACTTTACAGTACATAAATAATCCTTAAAGGCATATTCCTCTAATTCTTTCTGCCACAGGATGCAGCGCACACAGGAAGCAGAAGTGACTTGGATGATTTATGTCATTTATTTTGTTACACATCAGCTGGGAAAGCAGATTTGTTTTATACTTTTTACACTGGTGTGCCATGTTTGGAATACATGACTTGTGTAATCAACCAAGGATCAGCATGGATAGACCCACACAACACACATGTAACCCATCCCTTACACATAGTAATGCAACACAGCATTTGGCACTATGTTGCATGACTCTAGACTTTTTACGCCATTCCAAGCCATACAAAGGGACTTGGCATGTCTTCAATTATCTGACATAGGAGTTTGCATCACACATGTACCACAATGCACGATGCAAGTATGAGGCACACCACTATTACATATGCACCTAGCTCCATCAACAGACAAAGAGATAGCTATTATGCCATACATTTCTGCATGTTTGTTGGTGTGTTGCACACTTCACATTTACTTACCAACAAGTAGGCCATTGGGGAAGCGCTCACTGATAATACTGTGCCGGAAGATGTAGGCATCATGTGTGCTTCCAGGATACTTGGCCAGCACACTGGTGAACATCCCCAGATGGTTCACTATGGCCTGGAAGTTGACTGAGTATGTGTGTTTGGAGTTACGTTGCAGGTGTGATGTTTCTGCAGAGGAAGCCAATTGCACATGTGTGCAACCTATTGAACCTCACACATGGGGAAATCCTGCAATGGCATAGAAGCCTTGTTTGGTCTCCAGATGTTGTTGGTGGGACTTGGGGAAGAGAAGGTAGTGAGGTGTGACCCAGACAATGGAATTCAGGGCAGTGGGTAGCAAAGCAGAAAATGATGCCTGGGATATTCCTGCCAATCTTGCTGTAGTGACCAGGAAGAAACCAGAAGCAAGCATATGGAGCACAGCCATCTGTTTAACCTGGGGAGGAATGTTGGTAGGCCTGGCAGTTGGTGGTAGGAGACTTGGCACAATCTTGTGGAGCAAATCTATAATAGACTCCCTCCTGAGCCAATAAAATTTGATAACCTCATTCTCCCTGAAGTTGAAGAGGGATATGGGCTAGCAGAAAACACGCTAACTCCTCCCTTGCTGCCTATGTGGTGATGGTGGTGGTCTCCTTGCAATGCCAAGCTACAGTATCACAACCTCCACGGCGTAGTTAAGCTTGCCAAAGTGTTTTTATTTGTTCAGGTTTTTAACCAACAGTCACTGTGTCATTTCCTATGCCTGAGTTACCAATACACAGTTTGTTTGGCACATTTGAGGCTTTGCGTGCTGCATCCAAATGATGCGTCACACATTTCCAAACCCATAAATGTCACTGTGATAGTTTTGCATGATATTTTTTGGGTGAACATCTGCCTTGCATATTTTAATTTGTGCGTGGCACAACTGGTTTAGGCACAGTTTTAGCCTGACGCAAGTCTTTAAAAGATGATGCATTTGGGCAAATGTGTTGTCTCATAGGTATGGAGTACCTGCTTGCGCTGCTGTTGTGTCAAAACCTTTGGCACAATGGCAGAGCAAGTATCTCATAAATATGCCCTGTGGAGTGGTGTAGAGCGGTGGGGCACAGCTTAGAACAGAATGCCATAGAGTGGAGTGTCCAAGAATGAAGTGAGTAGAGTGGATTGTCATTGAGTGCCTTAAAGTAGTGTAGAGAGGAGTAGAGTGTCGTAGAGTGGAGTGTTATAGTGTGGAGTAAAGTGGCGTGAAGTGGTATAGAGTGAGTTTTGTAGAGTGTAGTAAAGTAGAGTTGTTTAGAGTGGAGTAGATTGTGGTAGAGTGATTGGCACAGAGAGGAGTAGAGTATCAGAGTGCAGAGTCATAGAGTGGAGTGTCACAGAGTGGAGTTTTGCAGAGTGGAGTGGAGTGGCATAAAGAGGAGTAGTGTCATAGAGTGTTGTAGAGTGGAGGGACCTAGAGTGTCATAGAGTAAGCAGAGTAGCATAGAGTGGCACAGAGTGGGGTGGCATAGAGCAGAGGGGTACAGAGTGGAGGGCAAAGAGTGGAGTGCCATACAGAGGAGTAGAGTGGAGTAAATTGTCATAGAGTGGCATGTTGTGGAGTAAAGAGTTGTAGAGTGGAGTAGTGTCTCATAGAGTAGAGTCGAGTGGTATGTCATGGAGTAGTGTGGACAGGGGCATCTCCTTCGCTATGGCAAAGGAATGTCACCCCACTGGCTGAGCCAGAAGCGGAAAAATAAAACAATAGTTTTCTATCTTTTTTTCTGGTTCTGGCACAGCAGTTCAGGGACCGGTGGGGCTGGGCCATGGGAGGTGGGAGTAGGGAGGAGGAGAGAGTGCATCTAAGTGCGCATGTATGTTTGGCTGGCCGTCTGAGGCTGGCCAACACACATGTGCACTTAGGTTTCTCCAGCCTGGCTGCGTTGAACAGCTGGGCTGAAGAAACTGCACAGACCCCAGGGCTGTGTCTGAGCGGCAGTCACTGCCTCTTAGACCAATCCTGGTGCTGCTTTCATGCACAGATTTGCATGAAACCAGCGCCAGGATTGCTGGGTGCCTGTGCTTGTGACCCAGCAGTGAATGCTGGGTCACCAGAAGAAGAGGAGCGCTAGGTGGCAGGAGGCACCAGCAATGGAAAAAAAGGGAAGTTATTTTCATTTTTTAAACTTTTTACCTCATCCCCGTCCCCCGACTCCCCTTGCATTATGCAGACCGAGTGCCGGTGTTGTCCATTAAGTGATCCATGGAGGGCTTGGAGGGCCTTGGACCCAGCACTCCCTTAGGGGAAGGCAGTGAGTTGAGGTAGGGGAGTGCAGGGGTGGTGGACAGAGAAAATCCAGGCCTCAAGAGCCGGTCCAGCCACTGCATTGGAATTTCAGCTTTGGCTGAACGTCCTGTGGTCCTGCACAGTTCACTTAATCTTGCAGTGCCTACTAAAAACATGCAACAACTATGTGGCAGAAATGCGACGAAGGAGGGGAGACCGTTTGGAAACTCAGGCACACTTATGGAGTGCAAAAATGTAATTAAAAAAGAGTACCTTGAGAAGCATGCGGCCCTGGAAGGAATCTGGCTGCCAACCACCAGCTACCAGCCGAAAACCGTTCTTGATCAAGCCTCCAAGAAACAGTAGAAAAAGCAGAAGTGGACCTTGAGGGCATGACCCTGAGGCAGCTGACTCATCAAAAGCTACGTTTTTGGATACTCCAAAAAATAGTTTTTAACAAGTGCAGAAAACATTCATATGTGGTAAATATCACAACCAATAAAAATCATGTGTGATTTTTACCAGGTGCGATATTTACCACATTCAATAAAGTTTACACCTGCGCATTATTCACAGAAAGCAGCCAGGATGCCTTGGTGCACTGGCAATCAGTATATTATTGATATAAGGTTTACATCAAGGAGCAAAAAAATGAATAAGTAGAGAAAGTACACTTATGGAAGGAAGCAGCCATTTGCCGTCCTCTAAATAAATTGCGGGCCCTATTCACAAGCTGCCATTATGTTGTACCTAAATAGTACTACAGTAGTACTTCTAAAGTGCTACAAAATGGTATTCACAATCATGTGTAAATCTTCTCTTCCAACTCTTCATACTATTCCATTGGGAGATCCTCACACATGTAAGCTTACTTCTTTGTAGTAAAAAGGGAAGGGACTGGGGGAGGGTTGAAAAACGCGGTATACATTTTACAAAATAAGTTGTGGTTAGAGAAGGAGAGACAACCCGCCCGGTGCCCAATTTAAGCCGGTGAGTGCCAGTGGGGGGGCCATTGCCAATCACTTATGGGGACTGGCACTTATTTTTCCCTATCAGTCAGTGAAAGACGGAAAACCCGTCTCAAAGAGAGAAAGCAGAAACCTGCAAGAGAGAGATGAAGGGGCAGGACGTGTCTGGAAGTAGACTAAGAAGGCCTAAGGTGGCCTTCGGACTCTGCAGCTTTGATAATTGATGCACTGACATTTAATAGCACCACCGGGGGCACTCTGAACAGAGCTCCAGGCACTCTTACTATTACCATTTAAGCAATGCAACGACCTACCCAAAAAAGAGTAATCTCTTTGCTATTCACAAACCACATTTCTAAATCCACTACAGTTTTAAAGGATAACAGAAGCATTTATCTGTTCAGAGGATTGTTTGGCAAATCAGTTCTCAGAAAAAGGCTACTAAACTAAAAATATTCCAATGGCAAATATGGCCACTGCAAATGTATGTAGAAAAAGGAAAGGCACATTGTCCAAACATTCTTTGGAACTGCTTGTTGACTCTGTTCTGGCAAACTATGATGTTTTATTTAGTGCACAGTCCCATCATACATCTCTGCACAATAAAAATTGTATATTGGATAGTATTCTGCAAAAAATAAATGCCATTTCCAAAGCCCTTGTAATCAATAATAAAAAGAGATAGTATGGACTGCACAAGAAAGTGTGCAAAGGTTATAGCAAGGCCAAACACTATGCCAAAAGAACAGGTGGTGGATGTCCCTTAGAGCTTAACCTTAGTAATGTTGAATTAATAGCTGTGGAGACTATGGATTCTGCTAGTTTGGAAGGACTGGATGAGATTGATATCAACCAGAAACGTACAGAAAATGAACTGACGGGTACGTTTTTCCCTTCTCCTTTTGTTACAATAACTTTAGGCTGTAGTGAAGTTTCCATTACATGAACGTAACGTCATATCATTTTGGTAATTTGTACATTACGCATGTTAAGCACAATTTCTAAAATTAATGTATTATAACCCCACAGAATTAAGCTCCTATGCAGCAAATATTTAGCAGAGAACAATGCGAATGACCAGAACTCACGTGCCTTCTGTTTGCTGTTCTTCTGTTTTTTGCACAAATTCTTTAGCATGAAATGCGTCCACTCGTTCAACATAAATACAAACACACAATTTGTGCTATAAAATAGTGCCAAATGACTTTCTTGCATTTTATGTAACTATGCATAATGTTATGTAATTTCTCAAAAAGTTCACATAATTCTACAAAAACATATTGCACACATTTCACACACACACCTACATAACCTTAAACACTTTCACTTTATGACCTTTATTGTTATCTAACTTTTACATATTTCTGAAGCCTGTGCACCACCCAGAGACCAGATAGGCATCGGGCAGAAAGGCCAGCCTGCACAAGCATTTTTCTAAGCTGGTCCTGAACAAAGCAGTGACCCTGAAATTTATTTAAACAAAAATAAAGTTATGATTTAGGAAGTCAGAGACACAGATGGGAATTGTCAGTCAAGTATCACAATTCTGGGAAATGTACAGGGTGTTGTAGACTTTGAGAATGAAATAATCCTGTCAGAGTGTGATGATATTGGAGAACCGGAGATAGTGCAAGATGCATACCCTGTTAGGAAAGTTAATATTCGTGAAACTAAAGACATCATTCAAACTGTACACAATTGACAAGGTGAAGTGGATGAAATTTGTGAAATAAGTCTGAAAGATAAAAGGGATGTAAAGAGGCCTAAGGATCAAAGTAGTGGAAATGGCAGAAAGGGTCAGACAAATCTGACTGCTGTAATGCGTGACACTGGTGAAATGGGCAGAACAGGATGGAAGAGTCAACTGTTTGGAACGAATGAGAGGACTGAAAAGGGTATAGAGGGTCAATGGGATGATGAACTTAATATGGTCTATGAGGATTGAAAAGGGTATGGAGGGTGAAATGGGGAATTAACTTAATAAGGTCAATGTTTTAGAGGGTCAAGACAAATAAGTGCAAAATACTGACAAGCATTGTCTATTGATGGATTCAATGAATAGTTTAATGCACAGACATACAGTTGAAATGAAAAAAGGCTACATGTTTTTTCATGAAGACAACTTGTCTACACTGAGTAATTTTGCACATTGGTCCGGTTAGTGAACACTTTAATATTGATAACTTAGCTGAAATGTACATGGTCTATGGTGGATTGCGTGGTCCTTGGGTCGCATGTCATCATGAATGACTTCCTAATGTCGTCAAACAGTGCTATCTAGGCCTGTTATTTTATATTTTGATACTTGTCCAAATTCATGATTGGTTTGTTTGCACTTTTTGTGAAACTTTGCACCTTGTTTCCTTTTAGTGAACGTATTAATGTTGATATTTTTTACTGTATTGTGCACAGTCTGATCGGCTTGTCTTTTGCCTTTTGGAGCTTATGGTTTTTATTAATTAATAAACAAAATATGTTATTACTGTCCAAATTGCATGACTTGATGCAAATAGGCAAAAGTATTGATAATTTGACAAAATCAGTTACAAAATATGAAGACAGTATCGAAAAACATCCAGTAATAGTTAATTACAATACAGGCCAGTTTGACAGCATGGACAGTAACACCAAATGTACGGAAACCATAAAAGGCATAGTTGTGAAAACTGTGAAAGTGTTAAAAGAAGAAAAGACTTTAGTAATCTGCAAAAGTACTAACCCTAAATTTGCTGAAAGATTCCATTCTGTGCAATCTGTGCAGGTTCAGTTTGATCAGGATAGCACTGCTTAGGTCTCTAAAGTGCCCCAGCTAATTTCATGTGTGCTGCGAATTCAATGTTGATATGTTACACCTGCACCAAAGAAATCCAAGTTTTAAATGTAAAATATTGCTGATTCTTTTCTACTATTGCAATGCATGCCTCCTGCTACATTTTGATGAAGCCACATTAAGGTAGCATGAATGTTGAAAAGTTTAAGTTGTCTCTCAATGGAATGTATTTGCTTATAGTTGTTTTCTTTGCAAGTGTCAGGTTTGTTGCCACTTAGAATAGCTCCAGGTTTGAAACGCTACATTCTTAAGGAACAGTGCAGCTGTGTACTGATTGCACATTGTTTAAAAGGCCACTTCACTTTCTCAAAGGAGAACATATGTGACAACTTCTGTTCTGTGACTCGCACCTCAAGAATGGTGTGTGTATTTATACAAGATACAAATTTTATGCAGCCACAACAGCTAACATGATGATGAAAGAATGACTTATGTTAATTAATTTCTACGCAACTATAATCTTCTCAACATAATATTTACACCATAATAAATACCATAATTCTTGTCACTGACTTTGGTTTGATGGAATATGTTGGATTATCACTTTTGATAAATAATCAAATAGATTAACAGATAACTTCTTGTAAGTTCTTTATTTTGCTCTTGTCTGCACTTAAAATGTAAGAAATATGAAACAACCACCTTCCATTGACCAATACAACAATGGAATTATTTATTGTTCCCATACCAAATATGCAAATAAATATACAACTGTTTTGTGAACATACCAGTAAAGGATTGGTGAAGGCCAAAATATAGAACATTGCCTACTGATCAAGAACACTGTGGTACATGTGATATCTGAACCACTTATGTAAAGGAATTCTGAACTACTTCTCAACAAACTTCAGTAGCTTTACCTCCTTCATCAAACACATTTTGATCATGCACATCTATATCTTCCACGGGCATGTCACAATCCACGGGTGAGGGATGTTATAACTGGTTGCTATGTTATGCAACATGCAGCATAATACAATGATATGGAACACTTTCTCTAGTGAATAGTGGACCTCACCCCCTGATCCATGAAGAAAGTAAATTCTACTCTTTCATAGGCCAAAGGTTCTCTCCCCTGTGTTCCTGGTTCGTATGTGGGAGGCATTGTACCTGGATTCTGCTGCATTGTGTGCATATACAATTGGAGTCTTTAACCACGCCTTCAATGTATAAGCGCTGTCACATGTAGAGAACAAAACTTATTGAAGTATGTTTTACAAAAAAGGTAATAATTGATGTAATAATATAAACAAAGTTTATACTAAGCAATTCAGCTGAAGAACTATTTTGAGATCACTCTCTGATTTAAAGAACACAATTGTCTGGCCTCGATCTAATGCCATGACTGCGGCTGAATTGATAAACCTGACTAGAGCTATTGGCAATTAGCCCAAACAAATAGGGATAGACACCTTCCATATAAAATCTACAGTTAGAGGTAGTAAAGACCATGGCAAATCCACTTTTTGGGGGATCTTTCACCAACTACCATGGGCTGGAAATATCTCTTGCAAACTGCAGGCATTATCCCTCAGTGGCTCATAGACTACTGTGAAGCTACCAGCCTGCACCAGAATCCCAAACTGTTTGGCAAACAGATTGTCTGGCAACAGCCCATCAGAAACAGCCTAGCAGAGGATCCTATTCTCACTGCTCAATAAGGAAGTCAATCAGATTGCTAATACAACAGCAATCTCTTTGGCACTCTTTCAGACAAACACTATTGGTCTCTTTCTGTTATTACTATGGCTTTTCAAATAGAAATTCTATTTACAGGCAGACTTCAGAAAATGATAGCTTTTGATTAATTATTTTAACTATTTTACCACCGTAATATACCTTTGATTATTATGTGCCTTATGTCTCATGCTTATGACTGCATGGTAATGATAAGCCAATGCCAATAACAAAATGTGATTGACAAAAAGAAATACACAGAAATTAAAAACACTTACCAAGTAACCAGTTCCTTTCATGTTGAAGAGCAGTCATAACATCAGGAATGCTGCTACTACGTAGAATAAAGGACCCATGTGCAGAACCTGGGAAATTTGTATTGCAGTGTGTGATGATGAGGTCAGCAGTCCTGGTCATTTGAACATTGATTTGAGACAGTGGTTTCCAGTGCTCGGCACAAACATTTAATTCTCAACACCAGCTCTTACAATGGTTTGCCACATGGTGGAAATATTTATCTAATTTAGAAAGGAGCACAACAACAGATGTTTATTAATTCAATATACATTAAAATGAATATTACCGGCCGCTGAGGCCATGTTTATGTTTATTGGAATAGTCTGAACTGTCACACTTGTAGGAATGGGATGGTTAGTAGTTGTGTTGGTTCTGTCTTTGGCAGCAATGACAGGAGCATTGGGTGGCGTATGTTGCAGTGGCCTCCCGGTGAGGGCCCTGGCACTTATTTCATAACAAAATAAGCACTGAGAACAGATTTCGATTCCCAAACATCTGTTCTCAAGCATGAGGTGGAACAATGTTAATATGTGTACAATCAATGGCTCTAAAAATGTTTGGGAACCCTGCCTTACCATATAATGCACTCTTCACTTTGGTCGTTAGCGCACTTGCAGTTTTAGGGAACATGATGAAACACTGTTTCAACACATCACTGAGTGCTCCCTGCAATATTTTACTGAAAGTAGACTGAGAGAGTACCAGAAGGCATGGCAACCAATCCTTGAACAGGACCAGTTGCACAAATGTGCAACACTGACAAGAATTTAACCAGTGGTGGGGCAGCAGTTCTAACATTACTATTGGGCTCTAAATCCCACTTTGTAAAGTAAAGTATGAATAATATTGTGTGACAATCATGCCTGAAATTCTTTAAAATCTATTCATGATTCTGAGCATCATGTGACAATGCAAAAAGATCAACTATACATCTGTAGATGCACTGCTTGTTCTTTCTTTAAGTTTGTAGTGCATCATAGAATGCCACATCCTGCTAAGGACCAACAGCAGATTGAACAGGCACTTGTCTCTGCACAAGAAGTAAAACGTTGTTGCACAGAGCAGCTCCTATTGCTGCTATTTTGTGTATTCTATTATAAAATACACAAATAACAAAGATAGAACTCGTTTTCTGTGATGAAATTACCACAATCCTTTTCAGTAAAGTAAAATGAAGTTGCTAAACCAGCTTCTTTCTGGAGGGTAATGCTTCAAAATAGAGCACTAGAAACTGTAGATGAGTGGTATCAAAATTAACTTCATAACATCTCATTCTGGTAACAACCAACAGCAATGGTAACCATGAAAGGATCTCCAGATTTCTGGAGATAAAGTATCAGGGGAGGAAATGTAATTACCCTTAATATGTTTGTAATGGACAGATTAAGGGCATTGTGTTAAGGAACATAGGCCCAGATGTAGCAAAGGTTTTTACCCACTCTGTGTCTGTGGGAAAAAGTGTTCGTACATATGGCCCATAGTAACGTACAAATGCTGATTCTGGAGGAAATACTTCAGCCTCCAAAAATGGATTTTACTCCACAATAATACATGCACCAAAATTAGCACCTAAATCACTTGGGTTTGGATTGAACTGTGGTGTTGATCTTGTTCTATTTTTATGCCCTAAATTTTCCTTTCCTGTGTTATCCATATGGTTTGAACCTTTTTATGTGTCCTTAGTGTCTTCTGTAACTGAGGCACTGGACCCGATGTTCAAGAATTGCAATAATTTCCAGTCTATTTAACAACTGCAGGTCTACAGTTAGAGGCTGGACCTGTGTCCATTCCATCTAAATATGACCTAAATATCATAGATTATTTTCTTAATTGTACTACAGGACCTTGAGATTTTCAGTAATTTAGATTAATTCTCCATATTTCCTGGAGACAGCGTTTTTGAAACTGCTCATGGGCCTATCAGCCCCTCCTTTGGGACGCTCCCCACTCTTTTCCTGTGGGTCCTCTTTTTGATCACTGCATTATCGTCCTCAGCAATACTCTTAGTTGACAGGTGATGGAAGGACACACATCTACTGGTTCAGCCCTGAAGACCCAGTCGGCTGCTAGAGAAATAAGAAAACACACTCTCCCAGATAGTGCAATTCACTACCAGGTAAAGTACCACTCCATTGGTGCCATCCACCACAGCCATCTCTTCTGGTATCACCATAGAGATGATGGAGAATATTAGCACGACAGCCCATGTTCTAGGGACCTCCACGGATGCCTGTTTTAAAAAAAATGAAAATTAGCCATGTTTTACTTAATTAGCCATTTGATTTCTGTGTTGTTACAATACTTGAAATGATGTGCCAATATTCTGGCACAGTGGAATCTGTTTACCTATCATTTTGTTCTTTTCACATTAAGCAAATGCTGTACCTCCACACCAAGTCATAAACAGGTTCGAATTTCAAAAGACATATCACATAAATCGGTAAAAAAATCGGATGTGCTTTATGTTGAAAATAATATTAAAAATTGTGAATTCATTCTACTGAATCGTGGTTTTAGATAAAATATTTACATTATTTTTTTATTTTGGAAGTTTCGAAAATCAATACAAGATGTTTGTAATTGAAGTAAAGAGGTTACCCCTTAGTCAGTGCATTTTTCACACTGGTGTTGTATTCATGGTGTCAGCATCCATGTATTTCAAATAGTGTTTT
This sequence comes from Pleurodeles waltl, assembly GCF_031143425.1. NCBI lineage: Eukaryota > Metazoa > Chordata > Amphibia > Caudata > Salamandridae > Pleurodeles > Pleurodeles waltl. Next base: position 1,283,610,999 of record NC_090440.1, on the reverse strand, counting down.
AGATACTTTATACAATGTTTAGGCAAACTGACCCTGATATCAAAAAATTAGTATACAGAAACATGTGGAACTGGAAAAAGTTAACTGAGAGCTACTAAAAAAGTAAGGAAGGGCCTGTATAGTTGATCATTTTGCATTGTCACATGAACATAGTAGGGATAGGTTTGTTAAAGATCAACTTTGAATAATACATTAGTGGCTTATAAGTTAGTATATGGTGGCTTACAAACCTTTAGTTAAAAGCCTAACAGGGAAATTAACGTGCAAATGTAAATTGTGCAAGTTTAAATTATGGTGGCCGCCACTCGTATTGTGACATCATGGTTTAACATGAAGATATTGTGCCCTTTTATTTGAGTAAATTAATGCTAAGAGTATTTTATTAGATGCACATTAAAAGTGAAGTATTACATGGACATTAATTCATCGTATTCATACTAATTTAAATGAAATTTATTAACATGAGTTAAATGTGAGCAGAAAAATAAATGCACGTTTAAACTGTGTCTAAGATGTTGAAAATAATGTTTGCAATAAAATAATTTGCTTTGCATAGTTGGTTCTAGGTGTAAGGTGCGTAATAGGATTCAAGTCTATTAATTATATTAATGTGTATTAAGGCTTTCTTAACTTGATTAGGCATGAAAGATTCATTTTTGCAGCAGTGAAGGAAAACTATTTGCTTAATTCTGTTCCCTCTGACCTGAATTTTGTTCTCTAGGTTTATGACATGATGTTGAATGTCCTATTGTGTTGAAGGCGAGGAACATGTTTCAATAATAATTATGTAACAATATTTGCTCTAGCTTTTGAATAAGACAGGGAACTCATAATTCCCATGTGAGAAATGTTTGGTCCATCCTGTGTATCATGAGAAAGGATGCTGAAGAAACAAACAACAGAAAATGCAATATTTTGTTGGAACTGTGTGAAATCATTGAAATGACAACGTGCTTTTTCTGAGAAAATTTGGAATAGTTGCAAACTTGATGGAGTCAGCAGCAGTCATTCAATACCAAATCTTGTGTGTACGTTGACCCACCGAAACCACCTCAAAAGACCATGGATATTTCTAATCAGTGAGAGACTTTGAAACTTTGAGTTAGTCCATCTACAACTCTGCCAGAGTCAGTCTACTCCTGCCTTGAGTCTGCTGCTGTCACCCTCCCTCCTCCTCCAAATCGTCTGACGAGTTTCTCCTAGTCTTATTTGGCCCATTTGTTCATGCTGTTCAGTACTAATATGCCCAACTAATTCTGAATTGCTGACCTGTCCTATGTGCAGCCAGTATTCTACACTGTCCTGATACTACTATCTACTGATGCCGGGAGAAGATGAATGTTCTATCTGATTAAGCATTTCTGTCTGCTGTCCCATGAGGAGAGGTATAACTAAACGTGGTTTCTGGTTTCCTTTCCAGTTTAGATATTTAAACCAGCATATTCTTTATAGAGAGTAACTATAGTTAGATGATTTTTCCAAATTATTTTTCTTTTTTTCTTTTTGCTTTTGCCCGCATGTGTTAGCCCATTCCCCCACATGCAAGTTTAAATTCGTGTTAGTGATAGAAATGGCCCAGCCCTGATATCTAAAAGTCATTAACTGGATTTTGATGATTTGCTGATGTCATCATCATCTGCTTTGAAATTAATGTGCAGTGGCTTTGCTATTTTATGTAATTCGTTTGGAGTGTTTAACAGTAATGATGTTTATTAAGTTAAATCTCTTTAGGCGTCTCAGTCTGCCTACGGCTTTCATGTATGTTTATAACTTATTTTTGTGCACCATATACATTACATTAATTCTGGGATTGTAATAAAGCTTTCAAACTTTTAAACAGTTTGGAGTCTGATTTAGTGTTTAAATTATCCATGATATTTAAAATGTGTTAATGGTTTTATGTTGTTGATTTGTGTTGAAAGAATCTGACTACTACACTGCTCACTGAGTCCAAAGATCCAATTGTATTCAGAAAGTGGGATTGGGTATGATGTCCCACCACAGTACTTGAAGTTTCTGAAGCCTAGGTGGGAAGAAGCTCTCCGCGAGCGCATCAGCAGTTTTTGGTAGCAGAGTTATGGTTATGTCTTATGAGGATGAGAGTCAGCATTTGCCCACGTTGTGATTTGTTCTTGGTGTAGTGTAGGGGTTGATGGAATTCCAGCACTGTGTTACAAGTTTTCGGTACCGTTTGCGTTTGCAATGCTTTTGGCTAAATTGCAGAGAAGTGCAGTGTATGGAGTCAGTAGGGAGTTTGCGTACTCCAAATAAATGAGTAGAGAGTTTGCGTACTCTACGTCGGAGACTGGGGAGTTGGCGTACTCAAAATGAATGTTGTGCTAAAAAGTGCTCCTGTGGTTGTTTTTGTTTTCGGATCCTGTGAGGCCTAAGACTCCGGAGTATTTTACAAGTGTATGAGACACTTGCTTAATTTATTGTCTGCAGTGACAGATTAGTTGATTGAGCACTGTTGACAATACCAGTAGACTTTCCTTGAGTGCATGAGTTGTTTGTTGGTATTAGTTGAATCCTGAATGCACAAGGAGAATCTGTATCAACCAGAGTGAGATCTGCAGGTCAAATCTTACTTGCATTTATTAGAAAGCCATAGTCGAAAGAGTAGCTATTTGTGCTGAAGGCCACAGTTAAAACTTCTGTACAGCTTTCAAAGCGTTTGAGTCCTACCCAAAGTGAGCAGACAGGTTTGGTCTTTGTGATCGCAATGTTTGCATTTAGGAATTTTATGTGAGAGTTGTATGAGACAGCTCTGAAGTGAGTCGCAGCTGCTGAGTGAAGTGAGTATGACATAATTTGGTCCAAGTTGGGATAGGTTGGATTGCTGGACAAGACTGCGGTGTTATAGGACCAGAACAGCTCTTGAAAAGGATTGTGAGATTAAAAATTACTTCCAGGTTTGTAGAATTTGTATTTGTGAATTAAATTTGGGTAAAAATGAAGCTTTTCAAAGCTGTAAAGAGTGCGCTGAGAGGAGATGTTTTTATTCCTGTTAGAGAGGGTGAGCTTACACCACCTGAGGGTACACCAGCATTTGAGGTAATAGAGGAAAGAGGAGGTTTGGCATGCCTTTGAGTAAATCAATGGTGTAAATTAATTGAGAAGGAAGGCAACTTAGCCTTTCCCTATCATGGAACTTTTAATTTATGAGTTTTAGAGAATCTGAGGAGGGTGTTGTATGAGCCAAAACCCCTTCTTAGACCTGCAAAATTTGAAGTTTGAAGCACTAACTATTGAGAATTAGTTATGAGACAGAAAGTGGCTCAGAAATTCGAAAGGAAAATGAGGAAAGCAGACAAGACATTGTCAGAAGCTAGATGGCATGAGGAGCAGAGAATGTGGAGAGCAGACACATCACATGCACTGAAGTTATTCTCATCAATTACATAGGAAGGTGATGGAAATGTTAAACCTAAAGCCAAAAAGAAATCTGAATAAGATCCAGAACAGAAGTGAGGTGAAAATAAAAAGGTAGCTGACACTGAAAGTGATTTAGAGGATGAGTTTATAGTTCAAACAGTAAATCAGAATGTAGTCCCGAATAGTGACACAGCTCCAGTTGCACAAAGTCAGATGACTCCAAATGTTACTACTGGTAATGTTGCACAAGTGCCAGGGGTTTATCCAACAATTTCAATTGTTAATAGAGCCCAGAATGTGTCAGTTCCAGGTATGGCACAGCCAATTCAGAATGCAGGGATGACTCAATTTGAGTCTACAGCCAATGTACAGACACCTGCACAGATTGTGAACCAGAGACAGACAATGCCTATGCATTCCCCAGTGAAGACACCACCCAATGCTCCTCCGAATTGGTCAAGTCAAGCTTTCGGTACATTATTGACTGGCCAAGGTAGAGGACTAATGTTTCCACCAAGTAAACATAATTTGTCAGGACCAGATGCATTGACAGTTCCTGTAACGATAGGTCTGGTTGTCCTGTTGTATGCCCAGGGAAATAATGAAAGTAGTCACCAGATTCTAAATTCAGTATCAGCAATGAATTCACTTTTTGGAACTAATGCAGAAATGGAGAGACTAAGCACTACTGTGCCAGTCATGACCTTTATGAATTGTTTTGGTTCTTACCACACACATGATAGGGTAGGTCCACTGACAAATGTGACATATCCCTCATGCTCAACGGGATTCTCTGTATTAGCTCAGGAGCAGGCTATGGAAGCATCCTGCAATCATTTGCAGCCAATACCTTGCGGTAATAACATTAGTTTACAAGGGCTATCAGCACAATAATTGTCCGAATGATTAGATGGTTTGAATGAAGGGTCAGGTTTGAAAAACATCACAGAGGGAGAAAAAACATTGGACATAGCTAGACTAAAATTTGAATTAAATGAAATGATTGAGGGAACACTTGAATTGGAATGGTTGGATTTTTACAGTGAAAATAAGTTGTGCTTTATGTTCAAGGATTTTACTCTTTAAGAAGGATAGATTTATGAGAAATTATCTAATTTAGCTGAGAAATATGAAATTGAGATGAATAAATCCAAACAGTTAAAGAAAAACTACAGATTAGAATCTGATTTGCGAGACACCGCAAACATGAGATCACCTGGAATGAAAATCCATATTAAAGAACTTATACATAGCATTCAAACACGGGGAGCATTAGATAAATGGGAAGGCAGATGGGCAAAGAAGGGAGACCAGAAGAAAAAGCTGACTAAATTTTTAAATGATATACAGGAGGCTGAGGGAGCTGTTAAAATTATGCCAATGAGAGAGATTCCAGGAGAGACTTTTGTGCATAACCCATGGAGCAGAAGGGACATACTGTCAATTACAAATGATTTCCTAAAGTTAAGAGAAAAACCAGTGGAATGGTACCAGCAAACAGAAAGGTTTGTTAAACTTGCAAAGTGTCTATGGGAAGATTTGAAGACTTTATTTGAAACTGTGGTTCCAGCAGATTTGTGGGTTGAGTGTAAGCAGAGTGTTGATTGGCCAGTGCTAGGCCACCAAGGGATGCAATAACAGGTGCATCATCTGAAGAGCTGATAAAAAGCTACTATAAGATGATTGAGCTTTTGAAAACTAGAGTTTCTCCCAAAGATGTTGATTGGCAAAGAATTGACAGGACAGCTCAGGAGACAAAGGAGTCTGTTCATGCTTATTATGAGAGGTTTTTGCAAGCATTCAATCAGTAAAGTGGCACAGAAATTATTGAACTGAGAGACATGATTCATTTTGTGTTCAGATTTGTTGAAGGAATGAAGCCTGAAATTAGCAACATGATTCAGAATCATTTGATTTGCTGTCAGGGAAAACCGATTTATGAAGTATTGCACTATGCAAAATACAGTAGTGATGAAATTGAGTTGAAGCAGAAAAGACTAAGGGCAAAGGCAATGGTGATGTAGATTAAATCTGCCCAAGCAGCAGGTATGCAGAGATCACAAGGAATGGTGCATGCAGGTGAAGTGGAGGAAGCACAGCAGCAGGGAAATATGGTGCCTCAGTTCAGAGGTAGAGGTTGTGGAATTCGAGTAGACCCGAATGTTAAAGTAGCTGATGTACAGACACCAGAAACGGGAGTGTCCCTATAAGAACAAAAATAATTTGGTGTAAGGTGGTGTTGCGCAGATGGTTGACAACAGACAATTTCAAAATCAAGAAGTTCAAAGACCCCAAAACTAAAATAGGAATGTTCCTACTAGAGCAGTCCAAATGCAAGTTCCTCAAAACAAGTACAATTTCGCCAACAGCAAATCCAAGCCCCACAACAAATGCAGATTCCACAAGCTCCGATGGCATAGCAACGGGTTGTGGTTCCTTAGCAGAACGCGAACCAAAGAGCAAATTCAAATATATGTCAGTTAATCGCAGAATACCAATTGATTGATTTCAATGATGATGAAGTGAGTGAAGAAAATATGAGTGAAAGTTCGGAAGAGGAAGAATGTGTAGGCTGCCTCACTGGAGGTAGATCAACGAGGTCCTTATGTGAATGCAAGTGTAATGGGTTATGATGTTTCATTTCTGGTTGACACTGGAACAACTCGCTCCACTGTCAGAAGTGTCGAAACCCCTAATGTGCCAATTTCAGGAAGGACAGGTCAGGCTGTATGAGTGGCAAACTAGCGTTTGGTAAACCCCATTACAGAGCCCATTCCAGTTAAAATAGGAACATTTGAGGATCTGCACCAATTCATAGTTTGCCATTCCAGTCCTGTGAGTCTGTTAGGAAGAGACTTACTATGCAAATTAAAATGCTCCATCACGTGTATTCATGAAGGGATAGCAATTCATACAAATAGTGTTGATGAAACGTCCAGTCAAATTGACAAGATGTATCCTCTCATTACATGATTTCCTGCCATGACAGTCAAAGACCTGGCTGATGAGTTACAAGACACAGTAATGTTGAGAGTTGGCGATCTTTCTGGAAAGGATATTGGGCTCCTAAAAGATGTTGAACCAGTCAAAGTGACTGTAAAGCCAAATACAGTTTTTCCCAGAACGCCACAGTATAACATGACTCCAGAAGTAATTGAAGGAATCACCCCAATAACTACAGACTTTGTTGAGCAAGGAGTTCAGAAAGAAGTGATGGGTAGCCTGTGTAATTCCTCTATTATGGGATTGCGAAAACCAAGTGGGAAATATTGCATAGTACAAGATTTGAGAAAGGTAAACAAAATGGTAATATCCTATTGTCCTGTGATGCCAAATCCAGCAGTAATTGTCTTCTAGATTCCCTATGAATCAGAATGGTTTTCTATTATTGACTTGCCACTGGCATTCTTTTCGATGCCTTTACATTAGGATAGTCAATTCATTTTCTCATTCAGATCCAGCAACCCTGTGTATTCATGGTGCCATACTCCTCAGGGGTTTTCATAATCTTTGTCCATTTTTAATCAGATCCTGAGAAATAATTTAGAGTCCTTGAACATGCCATTTCAGCCTGCCATTGATGACCTGATGGTTGCATCTAATAGACATGAAGCTTGCAGACAAGATACATAGCATTGTTGAATCATTCGGGCGAAAACGAACAAAAGGTTTCCCCTACCAAATTACACTATTGCCAGAAAGAAGTGAAGTATTTGGGTCACCAAATGAGAAAAAGGTGGAAGGGAAGTGTCCAGAGAGAGAGTTGCAGCTATTATGCAGATGAATCCCCCAGTTATGCAGAGAGATGTCAGAATGTTTTTGGGCACGGTGAGCTATTGTCGCCAAAGGATACCAAATTTTTCAGTAATTTCCAGAACACTGCAGAAGCTAACATATAAATAAGTTACAGACCCATTGCCCTTTAATGAAGAATGCATGAAAGCTATCACTGAGTTGAGAGAGAGTTTTTTTTGCAGAGCTCTAGCACTGGGAATGCCTGATTACACAAAAAGATTTTCACTGTTTTGTCATGAACATGATGGTTGTGCTCTTTCTATTTTGACACACACAATTGCATGGAGAAACAAACAGACCCGTGGCATATTTTTCCGCCACACTGGATCCTGTTGCTGCTGCTTTTCCTAGCTGTTTAATAGCAGTGGCAGCTGCTGGCATAAACATAGGTCAATGCGAAGGCATTATGATGGGATACTCTTTAACTGTTTATGTCCCACATTCAGTTCAAGTTCTTTTAACAAGAACAAAGACCCAATGTTTGACCAGTGTCCATCTCACCTACGATGAGTTATTGATCCTTGGCTCTGCTAATGTGATAATTTGGAGCTGTTTTGTGCTAAACCCAGCTACATTGTTGCCTGTTAATGTTAATGATTCAAACAATGATAATGAAATAGAACATGACTGCCTCAATGTCACTGAACTGGGCACCAAACCCAGACCTAATATCCAGGATACTCCTTTCAGAGGAGAATGATCAAGTTATATTTGTTGATGACTCCTGCTTGAGAGACAACAAAGGAACACTGACAGCTGGTTATGCAGTCTGTGCCCTCTCAGGAGTAGTGAAAGCTTCTTGGCTTCAAAGAGTTGTATCTGCCCAAGTAACTGAGTTAGTTGCTCTTACAAGAGCATGCTGCATATCAGAGCAGCTCAAAATGACAATGTTCACAGATGGTCAATACGGATTTGGTGGTGTGCATGACTTCGAGCACTTATAGCACCAGAGAGGTTTTATGACCTCAACAGGACCACCCATTCGAAATGGTGAAAGAATCTATAGTTTGTTAAATGCTCTACAGTTACCTGAGAAGATTGCGGTTGTGAAGTGCATTGCCCATCAAAAGTCAAATGATTATGTATTGCTAGGTAATGCCTGTGCTGACCAAATTGCCAGATATTGTGCACTCCATTGCATCACCTTCAATGAAGTGGGGTGGTAGAACTGCCACCGGTGAGACAAATCAAAGTTTCCTAATGTCAGTGGTTGATATCTGGGATAAAATTAAGAGATTGCAGGAAGAGACATCAGAGGAAGAACACAGATGTTGGAGTCTAGCAGGTTGTGTTCAAAGAAAGGAAGATGATGTCTGGATTTCAAATGAAGGGAAAGTTGTGTTACCAGATTGTTTATTGAACTTGATGACTAGATATTACCATGGTAAGGTTAATCTCGGCACAGATGCAATGATTTGCACATTCAAACAGACATGGTACAACCCCAGATTTAGTTTGATTGCAGAAGCGGTTTGTCACAGATGTGTTACTTGTCAACAAATGAATGTAGAAAAACACACAGTGGTTAATTTGAGACACATGGGCAGATCTAGAGGTCTATTTAATAGAATGCAACTTAATTTTATTGAGATGTCTACTTGCACTATTTTGAAGTGAGTGTGTTGGTTGTTGTGTGCGTGTTCGCCCACTTGATAGAAGTCTACCCAACATATAGGAATGGCAGTCTTATTGAAGCTAAGCTGCTGGTCAGCTCTCTGATACCGAGATTTGGGTTTCCAACTTCTTTGGAATCCGATCCAGGAACTAATTTTCATAATGATCATAACGTTGTTGTGTGCGGCACTGAACATTGAGCAAAAATTGCACTGCATTTGCAGACCAGAGGCATCTGGATTAGTGGAATAGATTAACGGAACACTGAAAACTCGATTGGCAAAGGATTGTGCCTCTAGAACATTGAAATGGCCTGATGCATTGTCACTTGTCTTAATGAGCATGTGTAGCACCCCTGACAGGAAGACAGGACTGTCACACCATGAGATCCTTATAGGGGATGCAGTGAGGTTACATCAGTACCTGCAAATGCACTTGTGAACATAACAGATGACTTAGTGATGGATTATTGCAAAGATCTGGCTGATGTGGTTCGCTCACTGTCTCATCAGATTGAAGCAGCAACAGTTCAAATGGTTCAAGAACAGTGTCAGAGCTTGACAGCTGGAAATTGGATTCTAGTTCAGAAATACGTAAGAAAGACTTGTCTAGACCCAAGGTGGAAATAACCGCATCAAGCTATCTTTCTGACAACATCTGTGAAGTGTACTGATCTTCCGAATTGGATTCATGCAAGCCACAAACGCAAAGTTCTGTGTCTTCTTGAAAACACAGAGTCTGATCCCCTAAGAGTGAATGCAGATGAAGAATGGGTTCAGATTAGTCAAGCTGTGATTAGTCTCTGGTTCTACAGAAGCCATGAACCCAGGACAGGGTAAACGTTGTAAATGTAAATATGTGTGTATTGGTTTAGTTATAGTATGTATGATTGCATGTATTTTATTGATTGCAGGGATGAGCGTTTCAATGAAAGGAGAAGTGCAAAGCACAGCAACTTTAGTCCAGCGAATGATAACATCTAAGCAGGATACATTTTATAAGTATGAGGGATTGCTTCATTTAGATGACACAAAGGAAGATTTGTCTTGATGTGTATTATAGCTTGCTGTATGAATACATGGGCACAATGAATGTGAGTGATTGTTATGTGAGTACACAAATTCCTTCGTCAGTACAGGAGGGAATCGTCTATCACAGCTTACTACTCACTTATGGCATGATTGCAGTTTATTATTATAACACTTGTACAATCAAGAATACATTCAGTATTTCTATTCTAACTTTAATTTAGTTTTCTCTTTCGCTTCTATTAATCAGCATTTGAGCAGCATTGCAAAGGTTATAGATATATTAGGTGGGTACTTGTTTTGCTTTCAATAATGACCGACCTGACAAAACACTCTGGAATGCACTTCTCAGTTCAAATAAGACATTTATTATTAATTTCACCATAAGGTTCCTAAAAAGGATGTTAGTATGTTGAAAGCAACCATTTAAAAAAATAGTCACAGCAATGAAAGGAAAACTTACCAAAATGATTCTCAACTGCAATGTACACAGCAAAGATATGTAGTTATTTTATATTATGCAAAGCAAACAATGAAGTAAAAATTCATCACCGTAGGGCCTGCCAAGCTCTTCATCTTTCTCATGCCAGCAAGACGTTGACCCCATTCAACTGCAAAAGAGAAAGAGATCACCACCCTCACGGGACAGATATCAAGCATTCGATGTCAAGAATCCTGATTGATGCCACTCTTACTCTCGCTGTTGCACTGAGTCTTTTATATCTGAAAGAACCAAAAGGAGCTTTCTGGAGAAAAAAAAACCTAATTTAGCAATTCAAAACATGCTGGCTAGTTTAGGTCTGCTTTGAAAATAACACGTTGGGATTTGCTCACAGTCTCAAGATGCTAAATCATAACAAGGCCGTTTCCTGCCGTCTAAGTACATCCTTATCAACCAAAGCCCTTGGTGAGAAAAAGCACGAAAACAAGGCAGTGTCTAACGCTACGATAAAGTCAATAGGCAGCTACACTGAATACAAAATGTAGTCTGCAACTGGTGAACACTAGGCAGCTAATCCAGGTGCAAAGTGGTGCAACACAAAGTCAGTGGTCAAAAACACATATTTCACTAAAGTACTTTGAACCTACTGTAACCTTTGGCATAGCATATGAACACCAGAGTAGTTTAACGCGTCTTCTTACACAAGTAGAAAAGAAGTTCATTAATCAAATTGATGATAAAAGAAAAGCAACAAAAGAAAAGATAGATAAGGGTATGGTTTCCAAGAAGAAAACAGTTCACAACACACCTGATACACAAGGATACTTAGTTTAAATTAGCAGCATGTAGGGAAACTTTATGTATATAGGCCGCAATTGAAAACTGGCAATACGTTTGTGGGGGCAAGTGAATGCAGATGCTTTTTTGTTTAAGACTGTATGGGATTCTATGCTAAATGGAAAAGACCCCAGTGTGCCTGGTGTATATTACATCTGTGGAAAAACGCTTAGTATAACTTACCAAAAGGTTGATACAGCACATGCTGTTTAGGGGTGTTTTTTTCTGAAAGTCTATCAAGTAGACAATATTGACAGCTCAGCAGGCATTGAGAGATTTAAAGTAAGATTTAAAAGAGGAGCAAATGGTTCAGAGATTACAGGAGATATTTCTGGAGCTTTTATTCCATCAGTGGGTGTGATCTTGAATGACATAAAGATAAGGAAGTTATCAACAATTGTAGGTAAGATTTGGACAGATTTTCCAGGTGCAATGCTCCTAATGGACACAGAAATTGTTGCTGTAGGATCTATGGTTTTGCAGAATCGCCTTGTGTTAGACATCCTTTTAGCAAAGGAAGGCAGAGTCTGACGAGTTTTAAATTCAGAGCACTGCTGCACATACATACCAGAGAACAGTAAAGAGATAAGAAAGTACCTATCTAATCTGAGGAGTCTGAAAAAAATGACTTTAACGACCTGAAACAAACAAATGTTTGGGAGACAATAGGTGAAGGATTCTCAAAGGTAGGATCTTGTTTTGGAAACCTGGGAAATGGATTTGTGAGAATACTCCAGAAACTTTTATTGATTGTGACAGTGTGCTTAATTTGTGCACTTGGATCTTACAATTTCTTGAAGAGACAAAGAGTACATAATAAACAGAGGAAATGGAAATGGAAAATTTGAGTAATAGGTGTATTCAGACAATGGAGAGAATTGACAATTCTCACAGACCTAGATCTAAGCCTTATCAAGCTACAAGGTTTTGATTTATCTCATTGTAAATGAGAAAAGTTCTTTTGTGATGGCATAGATTGCTGTCAGAGGAGGTTTATCCATTCTGTGTCTATGGGAAAGTGCGTTCATACATATGGCCCATGATGACGTAGAAACCTTAAGTTAGAAGCCTAACAAGGAAAGTAACATAATTTAAATGTAAATTGCGCACATGTAAATTTTGGTGGGCAACATGACCGCCACTCATATCTTGACATCACACTTTAACATGAAGATATTATGCACTTATATTTGAGTAAGCTACTGACATGAATTAATGCTAAGATTATTTTACTAGGGGGCGTGGCCTGGCCGTCGGGCAAGATGGCCGTCACTTTGTGAGGCTCTGCCGGGCCGTGGGTCGTTTCTCCGCTTATTTCCTCAGACGGGCGATGTGGACGGAGGCGGACTGGTGTGCGGGCCCATGAGACCCCTGGCGCGGTGTGGGCTTTAGCGGCGGTCCTCTGTGGGGGCAGGCTGTTGGTGTTCCCCGATCAGGGGAGGAGGCCTGGCCACGCAGTACAGCCTAGGAGGGAGCACGCGCCATGGGCGTTGGAGCTCTCTGTGGTGCGGCGCTCCCGGTTGCTTGTTAGTGCCGGGGGCGGGTGGATTTGCTGGGGGGTCTTGCCTCCCCTGGTGGACAGGGCCCTCGGCGGTCGGATCGGACTGCGGCCCTCGCGGCCCTGGTGGCGCGGGTGAGTGCTGGTGGTGGCGGCATTGCGCCTGGTGGCTGGGGCACCTGTGGCGGGCTGTCTCCGTGAGGGGGTTGGGCCTGCCCTCCGGTGAGTCAGGTGACTTTGGCTGGGCGCTGGTGCCCGCCGTTGGCACACCACTGGTGGAGGAGGAGAGTGGAGGAACGGCGCTGGATTGAGCCTCGAGTAGCGGGGTGCTGGTGGATTGCTTGGCCGGCCTGGGTGACCTGCTGACGTGTGGCCGGGCTGCCTGAGTGCGGCTGGGCATCCGTGCAGCGGCGGGATGCCTGACAGAAGGAGGAGGGGGGCCACGATGGGGACAAGGCGGGGCTGGCATTGGCTTGGCGGGAGCCTGGAGTTTGGAGGGCGAGGCTCTGCGCTGCTGTGCTGGTCCTAGGCCGGGCTATGGTCTTGGCTTGCGGCTGGAGGGACTGTTGCATTGGACTGTGGAGCTGGTGCCAGCGGTGGCTGATGGTGGTGGCTGGTGCTGATTAGACTGCCATATGAGGTGTTTAGATGCCCGACTGGTGCCCCGTGCCTCGTTTGGCTGGCTGGCGAGGTGAGACTTGAGTGGCTGCGGAGGGGCTCCTCATTAGTGGGAAACTCTCAGATTGGACATACCCTTGCTTCATCTCTTCGACGCAGGAGTTGGTTGCGGACTGAGCTGAGATCATGGGTAAGGCTGATCAGCGTCAGGCTAAGCTCACCTTTGATGGTGGGAAAAAGAGAAGTGGGGCTCCTGTCTTGACGTCTAGTTGCGACGGAGCTGAGGAAGGGAGCTCGGAGCGTCAGTGAGGTCCATGTTCTTACCGCTCAAGAACAGCCTGGCTGGTATTGACGCGAAGCTGGACCATGTGACTGAACAGCTGGACCGTATTAAAGCTTGGGTTGACGATCACAATTTCAGATTTGAGGTCCTGGAGACGCGGACATCGGAGATGGAGGACGCCCTCCGGGGGGATAGGGATCAGATTGCGCAAATTGAGCGTATCCTGGAGGTGATCCGGATTTAGAACGAGGACTAAGAGGCGCGGTCGCGACGTAACAATATTCGCCAGGCACTCCTCCGCGACCAATAATAGCACACCTGCTGCAATATCGAGATCGGGACACCGTTTTACACTTGGCAAGGGAGAGGAAGCCGGTGATGGATAAAAACTCTGAACTCAGCTTCTTTCCTGATTACACCCCAGGCGTGCAGGCGTCGCAACGTGCCTTCTTGCCGATTATGCGCTTGTTGAACCAGGCAGGCTTCAGATTCACTCTGCTATACCCTGCTAAGCTGAGGGTGCAGCATGAAGGAAAGTTACTGTACTTTATGGACCCCAAAACACCTTCCAAGATTGCTAGACGTGTGCCTAAGCGGCCAGAGGCTCCGGATCTGAGAGAGCTGCCTTGAGTGACAATGACTAGTCAACGCATTGCTGGAGCTGGAGGCGTTTGCTGAAGCTGTCGGACTATGATGGTTCGCTTCTGTCCTTAGGATCGCTCTGTTGTTTAATCTGCTGTTAGGGCCCTGTGCCCCTCTCCACTAGTTCTTGCTGGGTGGGGAGTTGGTAGGCCGGTTTTCGCCCCTAGAATGAGTCCTGATTATTGTGTTTATGCTCTAATGGGGTGGTTTTGGGGCTTGGGAGGGTGGGTTTCTGCTATGACCCGATTGGGGGGTCTGCGTGGCAGGAGGGTGGGGTGGGCTCAGTTGTGTTGCACATTCTCTGTCTTCTATGCTATCTTTACTGTCCACTTTCAAGTTTCTGGCAGGCGGGGCTGTGCTCCACGTGGTGTACAGTATGTATGTGGGGGGAGAGATGGGATTGAAAAGTGTGACAACGGTTCGTTGTTTGACCTGGAATGTGCGCGGGCTAAATGATAAACGGAAGGCGCTCCTGGTGGCAGCGTATATTAAACAACATGAAATAGACATTTGTATGTTGCAGGAAACCCACTTGGTGGCGTCAACGCTGGACAGGTTGAAGGCCGGCTGGGTCGGCCAATCTCACTGTTCGGTTTATTCGAGTTACGCTCGCGGAGTGGCGATTTTGCTGCGCAAAGGTTTACAGTGGCGCATTTGCAGGGTGGTTGCTGACCAGAATGGCAGGTATGTTTTGTTGAGTGGCAAGTTGTCGGACAGAGACTGCCGGCTCGTCACTGTTAACGGTCCCAATGTGGACGACCCAGAGTTCTTCCGAGAGTTGTGGCGTTTAGTGGAGTCGTTGGGAGCTGGGACAGTAATCTGGGGTGGCGACTTTAATGTGGTCCTCGATTTGAGGATGGGCCGTGAGAGTGCGGCTAGGGTGCAGCATGTTGCAGCGGCGAAGGCATTGGCAACGGTGATGCAAGGGGGTGCTTTAGTGGATCTGTGGAGGCAGAGGCACAGTGATGTTAGAGAGGGCACATGCGTGAATTACGCCCACTGCAGCTGGTCCCGTATTGATAGTTGGTTGGGCACAAGAGACATGGAGGTTTGGATGAGTTCTGTGGATCATTTGCACCGCATGTTGTCTGACCACTTTCCGGTTCGGTTAGTGCTGGAGATACCTTGCGAGCTGGGACGTTCGTTCATGTGGAGGATACCCTGGGGGGCGCTTCTGGATGCGGCCTTTCGTGCAGAGGTGCGCAAGGCTATTGTGCTTTTCTTTGCTGAAAATGGTGGCTTTGTGAGGGTGGCGAGCACCTTGTGGGAGGCATTCAAGGTGGTCATTCGGGGGATATGCCTCTGGAAACAGCATGGAATGTTGAGGACCCTGCAGAGGGAACTGGCTGATCTGGAGGGGAGGATTGCGGAGCTGGAGCGGCGTTTGGTGGAGAGTTGGTCGGGTGAGGTGCTGGCGGTGCTGCGAAGAGAGGTGTCTTCATATGAGGAGGCCTCCCTTAGAGAAGTCTGCTTTATGGGGACGAATACCCGGGCCCGTCGCTATGGTGAGGGGGAGAGGGCCGGGCGCATGCTTGCTGATATGCTGCGTTGGCCGTGGGCGAGCAACTACGTCACTGAGATTGTGGGCGCTGAGGATGAGTGTGTGACTGGGACTAGTGGCGTCATGCAAGTTTTCACTCAATATTCTGCACAGCTATATGCTGATCTGGTTGGACTGGACGCGGCGGCGGCACAGGTTTACTTCTCTGATATTGCGCTGGTGTGGTTCGACGAGGCTTACCGGTCGTATTTGGATGTTCCATTCTCTTTGGAGGAGGTGACTGCGGTGATTCGCGGTTTGCCTGGCGACAAATCTCCTGGTACTGATGGTCTGACCCCCGCATTTTACAAGGAATATGCGGATATTCTTGCCCCACACCTCTTGGACGTATATGCGGAGTCTTTCGAGGCTGGGATTCTCCCTGCCTCGCTCCGGGAGACACTGATAGTCACAATCCTTAAACCCGGCAAGGATCCGGCTTGCTGTGACTCGTATCGCCCACTCTCTGATTAATATAGACAACAAAATCCTGGCCAAAATGATCACGGCGCATCTGCAGCCGCTGCTTCCTCAACTGGTGTTGCCAGACCAGTCAGGTTTTGTACCTGGGAGATCCACGTGTCACAACTTACGTACGTTTTTTGCAGTAGCTGGTTCGATGGAGGCGGACGACAGCGCTGTGGCGGGGTTTCTAGGTGCCACCAAGGCTTCGATTCTTTAGCATGGGTTTATATGTTTGCGCGCATTGCCCGGGTGGGTCTCAGCACGCGCTTTGTGTAGCTGATTAGGTTACTGTACACTCAGCCCACTGCTCGGCTGTGGTTAAATGGGAGTGTGTCAGCCCCATTTTCTGTTGCTCGTGGAACGCGTCAGGGATGCCCACTGTCCCCGTTACTTTTCGCAGTGGCAATGGAGCCTCTGGCGGCGGGGTTGCAGCAGAGACATAACGACAGAGGTCTGCAGTTCCGGCAGAGACCCGTTTTGGTATCTAAGTATGCGGACGACATTGCGCTATATGTGCGGGACCCTTGTCGGAATTTAGATATTTTGTTGGATGAGATTGTGCACTTTGGTACTTTTTCGGGTATCACAATCAACTGGTCCAAGTCGGTGGTCCTGCCTCTATCTCCGGGGGTGGCGATGTTCTCCTCACGGTATCGTATAGCATGGGCGGAACTCCTGGTCCGTTATCTGGGGATCCAGTTGAGTTGCGATGTTGAAACTCTCTGGTTGGCCAATTATGGTGCAGCAATTTCGTGGTTGGAGGAGATGGTTGAGGCTTGGCGCGCCTTACCGCTCTTGCTGATTGGGTGTATTGCTATTGTGAAGATGGTGGTTCTCCCAAAATTTTGGTATCTGTTGCTTCAACCTCCTGCTTCCGCTCACGAGGAGTTTCCTGCGGCATCTTTGCTCTGTTCTGATCCGTTTAGTGTGGACTGGCAGCCAACCTCGCATTTCCTGGGAGAAGTTGACGCTGCCGTTTGAGCTGGGTGGGCTTGCTGCCCCTGATTTGGAGCTATATTATAATTGTGTGCAGGCGCACTTTGCACATTACTGGTTGCGCCCGATATGATATCTGCCGCATTTGGCACCTGAAAGTGATGCAGAGTGGCCGGATGGCTTGGTGCGCGTGCTCGGAAGCCTGTCTCGGCCTTGACCTAGGGGTGTCGACACAGTGGCATGTACGGCGAGGGCGTGGAAGGCGTTGATGCAGTATACTGGTGCTGGCATGCCTTTTGCTCCTTCGCTGCCTGTTATGGCGGTTGCTGATCCCCAGATGTTCCGGGATGGGGGAATGCGTGAATTTCTTTGGGATGCCAGCTTAACGGAGCTTGGTGCTTGGTTTGCGGATGGTCATTTGATCCCTCCTGGGGAGGTGCTCGGCGATGGGCGCACTACTGCATTGCAGCGGATGTATGTGCTCAGGGATTGTGCTATGCTGCGAGCTCGGTTCCCTGGCCTACCGGAGGTTCCATCGGAGTGGCATGCTTTGGAGGTGCTGTGCCGCACGCAGTCGCCACGCAAACTGGTTACCAAATTATACAATTGCATTCAGGAACAGCGGGTGACCTGGGTGCGCCCTCTAGGTCCCGATGGGAGAGGGATGTGGGAGAACCTATAACGGAGGAAACGTGGCGGAGGTGCTGTGTGCATATGAGAGCGCTGTCCCCGAATTATAGGCTGCGGCATTTTAAGTTTCTGCATCGCGTATATTGCACGCCTAGTGGGCTTTATTCCATGGGTCTGCGTGCAGATGGGTGCTGTGAGCGCTGTCGTTTTCTGCATCTTGCATGGGAATGCGCGGAGGTTCATGCGCGGAGGTTCATGCCTTCTGGGTGGAGGTTTTGCATATCATTGCTGAGTTGACTGGATCGGAGATACCCATTTCCCCCAAGGTCGCGATACTTGGGTGCGTGAATGAGATCAGTGGCCTCATAGAAGATTGGTGGGTCTGCTTCTCTTGCTCTCTAAGCGCAGAGTTGCTATGTGCTGGGGCAGGGGGCGAGCTCCACGTGGGTCTGAATGGTTACGGGATGCTGCCTTTTGCCAGGATCAGCTGATGATTTTTTGGGAGCTCCTGCCTGAAGGCTCTCGATGAAGGATATTTGGGCTTCATTGTGTGCTTACCTGGTGACCTTGAATGGGCAGGAAGAATGATGTGCGTTTGCTCGCGTTTTGATGTCCTTTCTCTTTCCCCCTGATTGTGCCGTGGTCTGTGCATAGCTGATGCTGGCTGGTGCCCTTCTGTTTGCACGCTCTGCCTGCCTTTTGCCTATTTTCCTTTGTTACTCTCTTTCTATTGTTACTCTTGGCCTTGATATTTGGTTATGACATCCCTCCTGGACTTTACACGGAGACTGTACTGATCTTGACGGCTGATGATCTGGGCTGGTGCTGATAATATAGAACTTGACGCACACTGCGGCGGAACTTTGTGCCCTGTTGAACAGTATCTACTTCAAGGCAGAGGAGGGCTGTATTCTGATATAACTTGTTTCTATAAATGAGGGGCCATACTTGTTGCTCTTTGTTTTGTACTTATGCAATAATCAATAAATAAAATATTTGTTTTTAAAAAGATTATTTTACTAGATTAACATTAGCAGTGAAGTATTAAATGGACATAAATTAATCATATTCATACTAATTTAAATGGAATGTATCAGTGTGAGTCATGTGTTTGCAGAAAAATAAATGCACTGTTTCTAATATGTCTAAAATAATCTTTGCGATAAAATAATTTGCTTTGCTGGATGATTCTAATTGTAAGGTGCGCAATAGGATTTATGTCTATTAATTATATCATTGTGTATTAACGCTTTCTTAGCTTGATTAGGCCAGAAAGGTTCATTTTTGCAGCAGTGAAGGAAAACTATTTGCTTAATTCTGTTTCCTCTGACTTGATTTTTTTTCCCTATGTTGCTGTTGTGATGTACAATGTCCTATTGTGTTGAAGGCGAGGAACGTGTTTCAGTGATAATTACGTAACAATATTTGTTCTAGCTGTTGAACAAGACAGGAAACTCATAACTCCCATGTGAGAAATGTTTAGTCCATCCTTTGTATTGTCAGAGAGGATTCTGAAGTAACAAACAACTAGAACATTTAATATTTTGTCTGAACTGTATGAAATCGTTGAAACAACAACGCACTTTTTTCTGAGAAAATCCGGAATACTTGCAAACTTGATGGAGTCAGCAGCAGTTATTGGATACCGCATTTGTGCTTAAGATGAGCCCACCTAAAGGATCAATCAAAGGACCTTAGGTGTTTCTAATTAGGGAGAGACTTTGAACCTTGTTTTAGTCTGTCTAGAACTCTGCCAGAATCAGTCTACTCCTACCTTGAGTTTGCTGCTGTCACCTCTCATCCTCCTCCAAGTCTTCTGACGAGTTTTGTCTAGTCTTAATTGCCCCATTTGTTTATACCGTTCGGTACTAATATGTCCAACTGATTCTGAACTGCTGACCTGTCCTATGTGCAGCCAGTATTCTTCACTGTCCTAATACTGCCGTCTACTGATGCCAGGAGATGGTGAACATTCTATCCGGTGAAGCGTTTCTTTCTGCTGTCCCATGAGGAGAGGTAGAACCAAATGTGGTTTCTTTTTTCCTTTCCAGTATAGATACTTACATCAGCACATTTCTATAGAGATTAACCCTAGTTAAATAATTTTTTCAAATTATTTTTGTACTTTTATTTTGCTTTTGCCCGCATTTCTTAGCCCGTTAACACACATGCAAGTCTAAATTGTCTTAGTGATAGGAATGGCCCTGCCCTGAAATCTGAATGTCATTAACTGGGATTATAATAAAGCTTTGAAACTTGTATTCATTTTGAAGTCTGATTTAGTGTTTAAATTGTCCATGATATTTAAAATGTGTTTATGTTTTTATGTTGTTGATTTGTGTTGAATGAATCTGACTACTGCACTCCTCACTAAGTCTAAAGATCCAAATGTATTGAGAAGGTGGGATAGGGTATGAAGTCTCACCAGAGTGCTTGCGGTTTCTGAACCCGAGGGGGGAAGAAGACCTCCACGAGCACATCAGCAGGTTCAGGGACATCCAACAACCACTGCCGAGGGACTTCTATTTCTTGGAACACCGATCACAAGGTAATAAAACACAAATGGATTTGGAAAAAAGACAAGAAGGGAGGTGGAGGCTTCTGCTGTATGCCTCAGAAAGGAATTAACATCATTATAAGACAGTGGTTCCTAAAGAATCATTTGAGTTAAGTATTTTGATGTTTTGAGAGTGCAGTATGTATCTGTGGATATATATATATACACACACATGGTCTATATATATTGAAATATGATGAAGCATCGAGGTTTTCACTGACATCCAACTAAAAAGGAGGTCCCGTCAATAATATTGGACATCTCAATAATAGGTGGCAACCAGTCCGTCGGTCTCTTTATTACAAAGCAACAGACTCCCATCAATTCTAAAAGTAAGGTCAGAAGTTGCTAATATTGTGAACATAATATAAAATATTTAAAAGTGAGGAAATAGTAAAACAATATTTCCTCCCAAATGTGGTATGTAATTCAGGCATTATCTACATCAAATAACAATAGCTATATGTTGGAATGAGTTTGCATAAAAAATACAATTATTTTCTACACATAAAAAAGACGAAGACAATAGTTTACCCAGTGCAGAATCATTATGCAAATCTCACTGAAGATGCATAAAAATCTGGCATTAGTAAGTTATAGCATGTGAGGTAGCAGAAATTTAGGTATTGTCCCTCATGTCACAGTGATCATTTATATGTGACAGTTTATACCCTGTAATAATTAAAGTACTAATAGTTTAGTTGTAAAGAGGTGCACTGAAAGCCATATTACCGTGAATTCACTCTAGGTCAACTGATGAAACCTTTGCGGTATAACTTTTAAATTTCATGTCTAAATTTCATATCTAAAGAATGAATTTGTCACTATATTTTAGAGTGAAAACTAATGTTTTAACCTTCAATGCAAAGTTAGAGGAAATATTACTCGGCCATATCAACAGAAATGCATTTAAAAGTTACTGTAACATGAATGAACGAAGCAGTACTTAAAAAACGTGTGAATACCTGAAGGTGTCTTAGCCCTGAATGATCTAGGCACAAATGTAGCAGTATCCTAAAAATGATATCAACCCACATGAAATAATATTTCACATGGGGACAACTATAAAGTATAAAAACACCCCTTTACCGAACCCGGAAAAACAATCTAATAAGAAGAATATCTAAATAACCAGGTTTTCAAAAGCTTCAGGAATGGTAATAGAAGTTTATTAATGTTGAAAATATTCATTTCAGTGCTAAATGTTTTATTTGTGTGATTTAATGGGCTGTCTTAATTCACTTGCATTTGCCTAAGTAAGTCCTGCTAGGCCCTGTGTTTGTGACTGTGAAGAAAATGTTTAGTCTTCTTGCTAACATGAATCTTTCTTTCAGATTTCATTCTCATGAGAATGCTATCTTGGTAATAGATGATTTACGGTTCTACACATAGAGAGCTTGGGACATTGTAATTGAGTACAGTACTATGGACTTGCAACAAACAAGAATGTTACAATTCACAGGGATGTGACCAAATGGGAATGTTTGCTACCTGTTGTTGATGAGAATCATCAGCTATACTGTAGTCTTGGTTGCATGTTCATTTTCTATTGGATGTTACATCCTCAACATAATGTGGAGTGACAGATGGACTAATCATCTTCTTCTATGAACTTTAATATACCGTTCTTCAGATGGACTTGTGGCAGTCTCTCTCAAGATCCCTTTGCAGCTGTCAGTTCCATCCTATTCTGCTTGCTGAATCCCATGGACTCTGAGAGGTATACTCCTCTCTTCCCTTGCTCTTTGAAATGCGGTGCTGAGACGTAGAGAATTTCCCCTTGACCCAAAGAAAAAGACTCATTACCAAGCTTCCGTGCTACTGACATCTTCCCCTTTTACTTACTTTTCACCCACTATAGTTAGAAATTTGTTGTCCTGGATTATAATTTTTCATTTTTTTTTTGTCCTTTTTGTGCTTTTGTCTTATTGCCCACATGTGTTTAGCCCAGCACATGTTAATCCCTGATTGGTTAATCTGTAGGGTTTTCCCTTGCCCCATCTAGCTAAAGCTTTGCTGATTTAAATAGCTATAATGCATACTACAACCGAAGAGCACGTGTTTTCTGTACATCAGGTTATTCTGATGTTCTCAATTGTATTTGTTGAATGTTTAGTTCTGCTAATGTTAGTTTGTTTCAATCTTTTTCGTAGACTTTGGAAACCCTTGGTGATATTGTATCTTTAGAACTTTGTGTTGAGAATTGTCTACATGACTTTGAGTCTAAGCTTGTAATAAAAACCCTTGGACTTTATTTCAGATTGGAGTTTTTCCCTTGTATGTGAACATTAGTCATATTGTGGCAATGAAAAATTGATTTGTTGTAAATTCTTGTGACTTCTCACCACACCCTTATGCTGGATCCAAAGACTCTGACCTCTCTAGCACTGATTCCCGTTGAGGATGAAATGTGTTAACACATGCATGTCTAGGTACAAAAGGAGAAGGGAGAAAAAGGAATGAAAATTCCCTTATGCATGCCAACAGACCCAATTCTGGTGAGAGACTCCTGATTTTAAAAGCTAAACATGGTTTTATTTTAGTTGTCTCCCACCTAAAATTGCCTCTGCTTTAATAACAATCACTGGGTGGAATACGTTTCCCCGAATTTTTTCGAAATCTCCCACTGTCATGTTATAAAGTGGTGGCATGTATTTCCCTCATTGCATAAAATGTGGAAAATTACCTGCTGTGTAGCTCCATTCCATTTACAATAATAAGAAGATAAACATGAGTCCACTTAGCAGTAGGATGAAGACTCTATCTGCATTTTCAAGAAAGCCACCCGAAGGCACGCTTCAAAAAAGGCATGACATACTGAAAGGGCTGCCAAAGATGGCATTGGTTGAAAAAAGACTAGAACATGACCCCATGGAAACCCTATTATCATGTTAACAAAAAGAATGAGAAGAATGTCTACACAAAACACAAATCATAGCTGCTGAGTTTTCAGCATGTGCATGAGTGACATTTCCATGTTTTCTATGTGCATTTGAGTGACAATTAAGTCCCTCATGTGTGACACTTTGAGTTTCACTATACCGAAAGTAGTTAGCAAGAAATCGTGTATGGGATAACATAGTAAATCAATTATATTTTGCAAGACCTGTATTATATTACCAACCTCTACATGACGCACACCAGTTTTCTACATGTTTCCTGAAAAGGGAAGCTGGCTCTTCTGAACGTGGATTCAGTGATATTCTCCAACTGCTTATTTCTGAACTCCACTTAAACCTTTGTGTTTTTGGTCACCCAAATCTCATAGAGAGAAGCAATACACTGCTGGCTTTAAATAATGGACCATATGTCTGTGAAAAAACTATAAATAGTATACTTGAGATGAGTACTAGACTATAATGTGATTATCACACAAAAGGAATGTTATTTAAATGTGGAGGATCTGTAGAATCTGAATAGGCCAGTCTTTCACTCTCCCCTCCTTTCCCATTACCCGCAGGTGCATTAAAACACTAGTACAGAGAGAAAAACACCAACTTTTGACTTTGGAAGAGCGCGCGAAGCACAGTACCTATTTATTACTGGAGCATGAAATACTAGAAATCAACATATGTGACAGCGATGCAGATATTTGAAATAACTAGACACAGGACTACCTAAGTTACTTCAGCAACAGAGCTAGACAGACATTTCTGCATATTGAGAGATGCTGAAGGTGCTCTCTGTTTACAAATAAACATCTTACCTACTTATACCGTGGAAGAACAACGATTTGTCTGTACTTCAAACTCCTCCTTTGTTACAAGACAGCCAGAACGCCCTCTTGGAGGGCGTGGCCCACTAGCAGAACCACTTGAAGCTGGCTGCCAGGCCCAGAATCCGACTGATAAAAAACACCATCCTGCAGCCAGCATAGGGGTTGTGTGCCGGTGGGGAAAAAGGTGCCAGTTTGAGTTTAACCTAGTGCAACAAAGAAATAAGTAAAAATTGACACTCACTACCTCTGTGTCTCCTTCATTAGCCTGTAGTGAATCCTAGTTTGTTTTAATGAGATAACAGGAGTTAGCTTAGCCTTTGGCTTTCAGACTCGTGCCCCCGTCACCTAGTGACTTTTAACCTACTTAGCTTGCTCTGTCTTAGCCCATTTATTTAATTAATTCTTCTAAGACGGCTGCCTGGTTGATAGTTAGGCCATTTTGTTTAGCTTTATGTTATCAGTGCCTCCGCACTAAGGTGTCAACTCATGCAACAAAGACAAACAAACTGTAGGTGTTCACATTAGGAATGATCGTCCCACGCATGCTGTGTTACCTATTGTTTGGGAACAACCTACGTCAGGGGTCCAAGTAGATCTGTATAAATACATCACACTTTAGACAGATAATCAGAGGGATTCCGACCAGATACCATCACTGCTATCGATGCTGCATGTCACCTTGATGCTGATCGCTTCGTTTTCATACAGAGTCTGAGCTCAAGACCTCATTCCAAGGTAACAAGGGTTGGGGGCTCCTTCCAGGGACATGGCATTGGCAGATTAGGTTTAACATACCCAGCTCTCCTCTAGGTAGAAGGTTAGGCCTATTATGATAGGGTACTAGGACATATTATACACATTGGGGGTCATTACAACATTGGCGGTAAAAGCCGCTTACAGCCGTGCAGAAGACCGCTAACACACCGCCGCAGCAGTGGAATTCCGCCACGGTCATTATGACCCACAGCTCGGAATCCACCAAAACTGAGACACCCACACAACTCCGCCACACTAAAGGTCAGTGATAAACTGGCGAAAACAAAACCTCCACCGTCACGCCAACAGAAATACTCCCACACTATCACGACCCACGAATCCACGCAGCGGTCTTTCAACCGCGGTATTCCATTGGTGGTTGTGCTGCTTTACTCTTCAGAATATCAAAACTATGCACTTCAGGATATCTTAAGGCACAATGTAAAGCAATCACTCTCAAACACCTTCGTAAGTAGAATAATCAAGTTTATTTAAGGGGCAAGTTCTCAGCTAGCAAAACTAAACCACACTAATATATATATATATACATCAGGAGAATAACATGAGAATAATGATAAAGATATAAGCACTCTGTGAATAATTGCAAGAGTAAGTGCATATAATACAAGCACACACAATATACCTCAATGCTCAATAGCATGAAAATGACTGCAAGAATAAGTGCATATTACGCGCGCACACACAATATACTTCAATGCTCAATAGCATGAAAATGACTGCAAGAATAAGTACATATTACGCGCGCACACACAATACACTTAATAAATTGAAAAGCTTCACCGAAAAGAGCGTCTGCATCCCTCCGCCGTACACAAAGCTGGGGAACCCAAATCAGCTAGCACAGGGAGCCTCTGTTCGGGACAATCAGTCCTCCTGGCGTTGCGTCCAACCCAGAAGAAAGTTCCTAAACCAGCCCATCCAGGCCCCCAACTTTTATAGTATTTACTAACGCCCAGGAGTCTTTTCTAGAAAAAGACCCCCTCCTTTACAAATTGTGCAATCGGCGGTACCTTGTTCACCCTTCAAGACGTCTCCTCAGAACGGGCCAAGTTCCCAGGAGAGGATTCCAAGGTGAAGCTTGCATTCCTCCTTGTGTACAGGCAGCTTGCATTCCTCCTTGTGTACAGGCGCATCCCCCCTGTTGTTCTAACTGATAGCTCGTGGAATGTAAATAGCGCCCTTCGTACCAGGCAGATGGAGCGAAATTGAGCAGAAAAACACCCCACCCTTCAGCTTGCCGAAGCTTGTGGAAAAACACAGAACAGTGCCTTACGCACCGAACCAGACTCGACAAAATGGAGTCGTGAACCAAAATGGAAGCGAAGGCCAATGAAAGCAGAGGCCAATGGTCCACACTCTGCACCACTGTTTACCTTGCACGTAGTGCTGCCGCATGCACGTAGTGTATGTAGCAATACATTTCCACCCTTGGACCATTTGGCCAACTTACAACTAAGTATATCCTATAAGCTGAAATGGCAATGCTCTTGGGCGACACTGAGATAGAAGGTTAGGCACACACTGAATACAACAACATAATGAAATTAAAATAACTGTTATGATAATGATTACACCAAAGATATAACGCAGTTGGCCTAAATTAGGCAGCCATCCAAAAGCCCAATCCCACCACCCCTTGTCAACATCCTGCTGCACCCCCTTCACCAACTTATGCAGGGCCTCTATGTGGGAGTTGATTGATATGGAGTGGTCAGATAAATTGAAGCAACATAATCCTTCAAAATCACTGCAGCCATGGTTGTGTTTAAGCAGTAAATAATCAATAGCAGCGCGATTCCGCAAAGCAGCTCTTCTAATTCCCTGTACATCTAATAGCAGCTCAGCTAAGGCAGCTGATGTATAGTTAATATTCTTGACTACTAAACATGCAAGTTTATTAATAACTCTGGTATTATATACTGCAAGTCCTGGCACCCCTACGATAGAACCAGCTAAACTAACATATTCTGTTTTGGACAGCAATGAAATTTCAGAATCACAGTCCGTAGGTAATTGAATAGTGTCTCTGGTATAGCGAGGGTGTAGAGCAGTATCCATAGGAAACATGAGAAAGCCTAAGCGTGACCAGGCACAAGGCCCTCTGGTTAGATTGGCTGGAATATAAGTAAAAGAAAGATTACCACAAGAAAAGAGCCAACCTTTAGGCAACTTAACATTTTGAATGTGGCTGGCAGCAGGCACCACATGTTGGCAAAACATCGAATTATTTACATTCAAACAGGTTAGGTCAGTCCGTGAGTGGCACAACGTCCGTTGTGCACCAGTTAAGTTTTTGTCTCTTTTCTCCAATTTGAGCTGAGCACATTTACCTATTTTCATAGGATCACAGGTCAATGAATAGCACACATCCCCATTTGAGATGTTAAACGTGAGTATAGATGTCATGTTCCTCCACAACCGCCTGCCCACCTCCGGGCAATGACGGCAGTACTCATAGAGTGACAGATGGGAGCGAACGTCACTCACATCCACCGTTCCATCCTGGTTTGTATTCTTAAAGATGTGTAATAATACAGCAGCAGGAGTGGGCACTGCCACTAGACAAGTGGTAATCAAATCTTGAACGCTTTGCATGTTACTCATACAGAAGTGAGATATATTCAGCACTTCCTGCGCTAGATGAATCCAAACATTGTTCGGTTGATGCAGCAGCGTTGGCATCTGCGGCTGACGGTTGAATTTTTGGGCTATGAGCCCCTCCCGCTCCCCGGTGGAGTCTCCCGAACGGGCTCCATACACCACACTCATGGCACAGGCATTCCACAGGATGATCTGAAAAGAACAAAGGACAAAACACGTATTATCATTCTCGCAGATAGCATTTGTCAGCGGGAACATGTTCCCATTTGTCTTGACCAGGTCGCATAACTACCAGGACATTGTCTGGTCCAGTGGCGATGACATCAGCGGGTTGAGGAGGGTTATTTGGGGATTCAATCCACACTTTGGCCCCTGGGTTCTTGTCAGTAGATCCAAACCCTCCTTTGCCTCTCACAGTGAGAAGAGCTGGGGCGCTCCCCTTCTTAACAACACCTCCATAAACCGGCATGATGACAATTTGGGCAACGCGATCACCAGGTTGCACCACTAGGTCTGTGTCACCACTGTTCAAAAGAATGACTTTCAACTCGCCTTGGTAGTCTGCATCTATCACGCCTCCTAAAACTTGGATGCCCCTCAAGGCAAGCCCAGATCGAGGGGCGATCAGACCGTAATGCTCAGGGGGAATCTGAATTCCCACCCCAGTTTCAATCAGAGTGATGTCTCTAGGTTTCAATCGATGCATGTGTAAAGCATGTAAGTCAAGTCCTGCAGATTCTGGTGTAGTTCGATATGGGGCCAAAGCTCCTGGAGCTGTTTCCCAATACATAATGGTATTGCTCGTTGTAAACGGATTAATCTGTAAAGCAGGTGTCAGCATTCTCATGAGAGGTGTCTCGGCATTTGTTAGGGGTCGGTTGTTCAAAATTTGCAAAGCATCATACAAATTATCCCTCCACCCCTTCAGTGTCCCATCATTCAGTTTACGCAATTGTTCTTTCAGCAACCCATTAATTCTCTCAATCAGTCCCGCTGCTTGTGGGTAGTAAGGTATGTGAAAAATCCACTCAATATTGCGTTGTGCACAATAGTCCTGCACTAGTCTGCCCTTGAAGTGGCTGGCGTTATCACTTTGAATCTGGAGTGGCACCCCATAGTACAGAATCAACAGATCTAGTGTTTTCAGGGTGCTCTGCTGAGTTGCGCGCTTGCAGGGAAAGGCTATGAGATAACCAGAGTAAGTGTCTACCACAGTGCAGGCATACTGACACCCTCTGCTCACTGGCATTGGTCCAATGTAATCAATCTGCCAAATCTGTCCTGGCAATTTACCTCTACCTAGCTGGCCTCTCACCACCTGTGGGACCGGTTTGTGCTGTGCATGCTGACAAATGGGACATTCAATGATCGCTGTTTTAATCAAATCTAGGGGAAGATGCATCCCTCTAATCTCAGCCCACCTGTGAGTAGCCTTTTCTCCAAGATGTCCGCATTTCTGGTGTGCCCATTTAGCCATTCCCACCAAATCAGAACTCTGCGCCTCCACTTCAGCCTCTTGAATCTTGGCTCGATCGTCTGCAAGACAATTGAACCATTGGTCTAATGAATCAGTTGGACAGTGAGCGTCCACATGATAGACAGTCACGGTGCTTTGAGGTAACATTTCCCAGATCTCCTGCCATAACTCCTTCCCCCATACCTCTTTGTTATGGATTTTGTACTGATGTGCATGCCACGTGGGAAGCCAAGTAGCTAACCCATTGGCGGTAGACCAGGAATCTGTATAAATGTGACATTTTCCGGGTAGCTCCTGTTTTAAAGCCTGATACACGGCATAAAGCTCTGCATACTGGCTACTTTTTCCCTGTCCTGTAGTTGTCAAAAGCTTCTTGGTAACAGGATTATAGGACACTGCCTTCCAGTGCCTTTTCGCTCCAACATATTTTGCTGAACCATCTGTGAACCACACATGTTTTTTGTCATCTGCAGACAAGTCTGCGAACGGCTGGCCCCACCCTACTGGGGATTCACATACTGAAGGTACATCATGCAACATTTCGGAATTCTCCACTGGAGCCTGCGCTACCTGCTCATGCAAAACGGCGGTCCCTTTTGGACCCGCTCGTGCCCTGTCCTGGACATACCATTTCCATTTTATAATGCTGGCTTCTTGCGCATGTCCAATTCTATGAGTTTTTGGGGAACTCATCACCCACTGCATGATGGGAATTTCAGGCCTTAAAATCACATTGTGTCCCAGTGTAATTTGCTCAGTATCAACCAGGGCCCAATAGCAGGCCAGCAGCTGCTTCTCAAAGGGAGTATACCGCTCTCCTGCCTCAGGTAACTTCTTTGTCCAAAATCCCAGGGGCACCCTCTTTCTTCCTTGTTTTTGCCATAAACTCCAATTGGCATACTGCCCCTGGACTGTCACATTCAACTCAATGTCTCCCTCTCGAATCGGCCACAAATCCAAAGCATGCTGAATGGCGTCTTTCGCCAATTCAAACGCGCGCTGCTCCTGCTCTCCCCATTCAAACGCATTTTTCTTTCGTGTAACTTTGTACAATGGGGCCAAAATCTGAGACAAATGGGGTATATGTTGTCTCCAATACCCGAATAGTCCAATAAAACTCTGGGCTTCCTTCCGATTTCGCGGTACTGCGAATTCCTTAATCTTTTGTTTCACTTTTGGCAACACTTCTCTGTGTCCCTGATTCCACTGAATGCCCAAAAATTTCACGCTCTGAGACGGTCCCTGCACTTTCTCTGGGTTAATCTCCTACCCTTGATTCTGCAAATGTTCCACCACCCTGTCTAGCTGAATTTGCACCTGTTCTTGCGTCTCTCCCTGCATCATCACGTCATCTATATAGTGAGAAATTTGCACTCCAGGAACCACTGGTACTTCATCAAATGCTCTGCCACCAGCCGGTGGCAGATAGTGGGGCTATGTAAATACCCCATGGGTAATCTACAGAAGGTGTACTGACGCCCGGCCCACTGGAATGCCAGCTGAGGCTGGCTCTCAGTAGCTATTGGTATCGTAAAGAAGGCATTGGCAATGTCAATGGTTGCATACCAAGTCCCACTGTGTTTCTGTATGTTCTCAATCAAGGTAATGGTGTCTGGGACCGCTGCAGTCAGAGGAGGTGTATGTTTATTCAATTGGCGATAATCAATGCAAATCCTCCAACTGTTATCACTTTTACGAACAGGCCAGAGGGCATTATTCCACGCAGTGGTGATGGGAACTATTACCCCGGCCTCTAGTAAATCATGTATAGTCTGGCTAATCTCCTCATGTCCTCCCGGTATTCTGTACTGTTTCATTTGAATCACCTTAGTAGCTTGGGGAAGTGTTACCGGAGGAATCTTCAACAGCCCCACCCTTGCGGCGGCTATTGATATAAATCTTTTGGAACCAAATTGATAACATCCATCTTCCAAATGTAGGGTCATCCCTTTCAAAATGTCAATTCCAATAATGTATTCGGGAATGGGCACAATCAGGACAGTGTATTCTCTCTTTGGAAGTGCCCCTATTTTCATGGGAACCACTATCTGCACTGCCGGGGTTTCTTTTCCGCCCAATCCCGTAATGGTGAAGTACTGTCCCCTGAATTTTCTTGGATTGCCATGAATCAAAGTGGCCTCCGCTCCGGTGTCAACGAGGGCTCGAACTTTTTGAACATTTCCACGTTTCCAATAAATTTCTACTTTGACATGAGGTCTGTTATCTTTGCGAGCCCATCCCTGCACCGGAGTTTGGCCTGTTTCCTAATCTATTTTCACTCTGCGCACATCAGAGTCTGCCCAAGTCAAATCTGGATACAGTTTGCGGTAATTCTCAGGGAACTCCTCCTCCCTGTCTCTGCTTCGCAACCTCTCTGAGCTTACCAGCTCCCTCTCCCGCTCTCTTCCTCGAGTTTTCCCAGAACCTGTCAGTTCCCGGTCTCTCTCCCTGCTCTGGGTTCCCTCTGCGCTTCGGTGCTCTTCCTCCCAATTTCCGTCCTCTGGGGATCTCTCTCTACTGTGGGGTTCTCTCCCTCTCTCTCCCTTTTCACCCTCACGCTCCTCCCCTCCTGCCTTTCTCTGGTTCACCACTTTGTTATCCTTCTTGTTCCCTTTCCTGCTCCCCTCCTTTTTATCCAAACCGCGTTTGCGGTACATTTCCCACATGTCCTTGGTGCTTATCCCATCAATTTCATTCCTGGTCACCCCATCTCGCAGCAAGGCCTGAAACATGTCTCGCCTTGTCACCCTGTTGTTATCAGTACGATTCTCAGACCGTGAATTCCTCTCTGGCTTAGCCCATTCTCCTAAATCACTTAACTCACGCACCGCTTCTACCACCTGAGACAATGGGTTACCCGTCTGATTAATTAACAAAGTCATGATGACATGCTTATATGCAGGAGGAGCGGCCCTAATCAGCCGGTTTCGCACAGACACACTTAAAATTCCATTAATCAAATCATGGGCATTACCCATAAAGATAGCTGTTTTCATCCCTTCTTCCTTCAATCTCTGTACTGCATCTCTCAAAGTATACCAAGGTTTATCATTAGGCGGCCAGTCTGACTCTGTCGGATACTTCTGAGCACACCCTTGCGCAGCCAGCTCTAACAAATTGGTCATGGGACCATTCCCTGGATAGGTTCTAAACTCATTTTGAATAACCAGGTCTGTACTTAACATACAAAGCCTCGGGCGTCGCCGTGATCCAATTGGACCCCCTGGCCCCCCATATCGTGCACCCAAACCAACCACGTAAGCAATGTTTCCCCAGACCTCTGTCGAAATCTGTCTATCACATCACTTAGTTCTTGCTGTGTATAATCCTCCAGGGCATCCAACATCACCCCTCCAGGATTAGCTGGGCTATGCTGTAACTTTCGCCGATATATGGGCTGCGCACGGACAACATTCCTGCGCTCTGTCTTCTCCTGTCTAACATCTTGGCAGTCATCGCCCCCGGACCCATCTGAAAAATCAGATGTATCCCAGATGTTTCCATCCCAAAATTCAGGGTCAAAGGCTAATCCTGCCTGAGAGATAGCTAAATGCACCTTCTTTTTATTAACTTTCCCTCTTCGTTTCTTGTGTTTATATTTAGCTACGCTAACGGCCGTTCTCTCTGCAACCAGTTGGTACATTTCCAACTTATCACTTAATAATTTATTTTGACAAGCTAGCATGGTAGAGGAATTTCGGGCTTCTACTAACTCCTTCCCCAGCTGCTCGTGGTCTTTTTGTAACTGTAAACATTTTTCATACAACTTTCGGTACGCAGAAAGCAAGATCCAGCCTCGCCTCCCCAACGCACAAATCTCCCTTCCCTTGTCAATTGAAACTTTCTGTAAGCATATAAGAAGATCTTCAGGTTCCACATTCAACATACACGCATTCCAATTTTCACACAAACCAGCACAACGTGACCATTCCTGAGCTAAAAGTTTATACGGGGCAGTTTCCCACCCCGGTATTTCTATGTCTGGATTTGCTACATGAGAACCTGCTTTTGAGCTCGCTTTGATCTTATTAAGCATTTTCCCCTTTTTTTTTTTTTTTTCGAATCCTGCAAACGACTACGCCAATTTGTGCTGCTTTACTCTTCAGAATATCAAAACTATGCACTTCAGGATATCTTAAGGCACAATGTAAAGCAATCACTCTCAAACACCTTCGTAAGTAGAATAATCAAGTTTATTTAAGGGGCAAGTTCTCAGCTAGCAAAACTAAACCACACTAATATATATATATATACATCAGGAGAATAACATGAGAATAATGATAAAGATATAAGCACTCTGTGAATAATTGCAAGAGTAAGTGCATATAATACAAGCACACACAATATACCTCAATGCTCAATAGCATGAAAATGACTGCAAGAATAAGTGCATATTACGCGCGCACACACAATATACTTCAATGCTCAATAGCATGAAAATGACTGCAAGAATAAGTACATATTACGCGCGCACACACAATACACTTAATAAATTGAAAAGCTTCACCGAAAAGAGCGTCTGCATCCCTCCGCCGTACACAAAGCTGGGGAACCCAAATCAGCTAGCACAGGGAGCCTCTGTTCGGGACAATCAGTCCTCCTGGCGTTGCGTCCAACCCAGAAGAGAGTTCCTAAACCAGCCCATCCAGGCCCCCAACTTTTATAGTATTTACTAACGCCCAGGAGTCTTTTCTAGAAAAAGACCCCCTCCTTTACAAATTGTGCAATCGGCGGTACCTTGTTCACCCTTCGAGACGTCTCCTCAGAACGGGCCAAGTTCCCAGGAGAGGACTCCAAGGTGAAGCTTGCATTCCTCCTTGTGTACAGGCAGCTTGCATTCCTCCTTGTGTACAGGCGCATCCCCCCTGTTGTTCTAACTGATAGCTCGTGGAATGTAAATAGCGCCCTTCGTACCAGGCAGATGGAGCGAAATTGAGCAGAAAAACACCCCACCCTTCAGCTTGCCGAAGCTTGTGGAAAAACACAGAACAGTGCCTTACGCACCGAACCAGACTCGACAAAATGGAGTCGTGAACCAAAATGGAAGCGAAGGCCAATGAAAGCAGAGGCCAATGGTCCACACTCTGCACCACTGTTTACCTTGCACGTAGTGCTGCCGCATGCACGTAGTGTATGTAGCAATACAGTGGTACACACCGCTGCGCTCAAAATACACACACTCTTACAAAACACTGCCACATTGGACAATTCAAAATACACACACCTGATACACATACATACACCACTCCCACACACCCAATACAATATAAAACACACACCCACATCACCCACAAACCCCTACGACCACCTTTAGGACAAAAGGCCAGAGAGAGACACTACAATCTACAACCAAGCACACAACACCATCACCCACATAACATCCACGCACCTCACACAACACACCACTAAAAATCACCCCACATATCACAACACACACCACCCCACACATCACCCACACCACCCCATGGCACGGCAAAGACACCCCAGGTTCTCTGAGGAGGAGCTAAGGGTCATGGTGGAGGAAATCATCCGGGTAGAGCCACAGCTATTTGGATCACAGGTGCAGCACACCTCTATAACTAGGAAGATGGAGCTATGGCGAAGAATAGTGGACAGGGTCAACGCAGTGGGGCAGCACCCAAGAAATAGGGATGACATCAGGAAGAGGTGGAACAACCTACGGGGGAAGGTGCGTTCCGTGGTCTCAAGACACCACCTTGCGGTTCAGAGGACTGGTGGCGGACCCCCACCTTCTCCCCCACAACTAACAACATGGGAGGAGCAAGTCTTGGCTATTCTGCATCCTGAGGGCCTCGAAGGAGTAGCTGGAGGAATGGACTCTGGTAAGTCAAACCTTAACTACTATATCCCCCACCCTACCTGCATGCCATCACATACCCCCACCCTCGCCCTCACCGCCATCACTCCTACTCCTCACAAATGTCCCAATATCACAAACCACCCATCCCAACACCAAGCCCTGCATGCAACAACAAAGCATGGACACCCATCACCAATGCATGGCCACTGCACATACCCATACACCCCCCAAACCATCATCACACAAGGTCCCACACAGGAATGCAAGCACTGGGGTACCCGGTCACCCACCCATTGTATACCATGGTACACGCAGATGAAATAATCATGTTTTTACACCACTGCAGGACCCCTAACCAACATCACCGCACAGGAGGGTCCTCACATGTCCACACCACCAACTGAAGAGGCCCACAGTGATGACAGCAGCTCTGTCCAACTAGATCTAGACGACCAACCTGGCCCATCTGGGACCTCGGGACAATCGGTTCCCCTCACACTGGCACAGGCCACTACAGAGCTTACCCCCTCTGGAAACACCAGCACAGCACTCACCCAGCGGGCCCATACCTCTGTCCCCAGGACACGTCAATCAGCAGTGTGTCCACCACTACAGGGAACCCAGGCTAACCCACCACCCCAACAACAACAGGGACCTGGGGGCAGTGGCAGTGGGCACACAGTTCAGGCACAGAGGCCCAGGAACACAGGGGAACTGGAAGGGCTGCTGTGAGAGAGGGGGAGGACAGGCCCAGGGAACCTACTCTCCATGAGGCCCTCTCCAACATCATGGGAGCCTACCATCATTCCCATGAGACGATGGCAACAGTACTGGCCAAGTTTCAGGAGACCCAGCGGCTGCAGGAGGAACAGTATTTGGGCTTCAGGGAGGAACTCAGATCCATCAATTCCACCCTGGGCACCATCGTAGGGGTGCTGAAGGAAGTTCTCAACACCAGGAGGGACACTGTGGCACTACAAGGGGCCCCTGACACTAGCCTGGACGATGAACTGCCCACCACCTCCGCCGGCGCTAGTGGATAGGAGGCACCGCCACAGGACCACGACACCAGCACCCCACCCCCTGCAGAGGGAGAATCACCCCGCAAATGGTCCCTGAGATCCAGGGCAAAGACAGAGAACGATGCCAAGACCCCTGCCAAGAAATGAGACCGCCCTGAATGTCATCCTTTTGTCCCACCTTGTCACCCTGTTCATCCTCAAACTGTCCCAGCTCCACTTCCTATGCCCCTTTGGACAATGCACCTGTGAGACTAATAAACTGGAATCAGCCATGGACATTCCTCCACCATCACCCCTCACCATTTTACAACCCCCTCCAATATTGAGCACTTAAATAAACACCCTTAAAGCACAAAACAATCTGGAGTCTGTCTGTGATTTTGAAATAGTGTATTAGCAATTACAGTGACCAAATGCTCTTTCAATTGTAATGTCAACATACCTATGTCACACAGCTCTAGTCCATGAGGAAAGAAAGCAGATGTCACACAGTGGGACCCACATCTGTGAAATCGTAAGGGAAAGTGACAACTCAGTGACCATACACTGGGTGAAAAGACAGACAGTAGAGAGGTAGTAGAATTAAAGTACATGTAGTAGGCAGGTTTGTATTCTTACCTGTGTCTCAATGGAAGTATTGCAGGATCACAGAGTTCCTGTTGTCAATGTCCTCTTCTTCTTCTTCCTCGTCTTCGCTGTCCACAGGCTCCACAGCTGCCACAACACCTCCATATGGACCATCCTCCTGCAGAAAAGGCACCTGTCATCACAAAGCTAAGTTGTGAAGCATACAGCAGGCCACGATGATCTTGCACACCTTCTTTGGTGAGTAGAATAGGGAACCACCTGTCAAATGGAGGCACCGGAACCTGGCCTTCAGGAGGTGGAAGGTCCGCTCTATAATCCTCCTAGTTCGCCCATGGGCCTCATTGTAGCTTTCCTTTGCCCTTGTCCTGGGATTCCATACTGGGGTCAGTAGCCATGACAGGTTGGGGTAGCCAGAGTCAGCTGCAAATGGTGAGGGACAACTGTTAGACACACACTAACTCTTAGGGATATCCCCAGACCCAGACAACTATTCCCACTGATTTGGTTCCAGGTGCTCAGCTAATAGCCACACCCGGTGCCTCTGTAGTTGCCCCATCACATAAGGGATGCTGCTATTCCGCAGGATGTAAGCGTCATGCAATGAGCCAGGAAATTTGGCATTCACATGGGAGATGTACTGGTCTGCCAAACACACCATCAGCACATTCATCGAATGGTAACTCTTCCGGTTTCTGTACACCTGTTCACTCCTGCGGGGGGGGCAAGGCCACATGTGTCCCATCAATGACACCTATGATGTTAGGGATATGTCCCAGGGCATAGAAGTCACCTTTCACTGTAGGCAAATCCTCCACCTGAGGGAAAACAATGTAGTTCCGCACGTGTTTCAGCAGGGCAGACAACACTCTGGACAACACGTTGGAAAACATAGGCTGGGACATCCCTGATGCTATGGCCACTGTTGTTTGAAAAGACAAACTTGCTAGGAAATGGAGTACTGATAGCACCTGCACTTGAGGGGGGATTCCTGTGGGATGGCGGATAGCTGACATCAGGTCTGGCTCCAACTGAGCACACAGTTCCAGGACTGTGGCACGCTCAAGCCTGTAGGTGATGATTACATGTCTTTCCTCTATTGTCGACAGGTCCACCAGCGGTCTGTACACCGGAGGATGCCGCCATCTCCTCACATGTTCCAGCGGACGGTGCCTATGAAGGACAACAGCGAGCACAGAGTCAACCAACTCAGAGGAACGTAAACACAGCTTACTCAGAAAACCATTCATAACCCAAATTTGGCCTGTATAAGTGTTGAGGCAAGGCCTAGGTATGTGTGACGCAGTTAAAAATAAAGCCATGTGGGCCCCTGAAATGCCGGCTGCCTGACCTGTGTAGTGGGACAATGGGATGTGAGGTAACTGCACTGGCGTTGTACACCATCGCGGTAGGTGGTCAAAGACCGCAGCGCAATTCTGCATTGGTTAACATTGGACCCTATGGGTCCCAGGAGCCAATGACGATGTACGGTACGCACCGCCGCGGACGTGACCACCATTTTCTATCTGTTCAATCACTCGATACCTGATCTTCGACAGGAGAGGACCTACACTGCAAGTGCTGCTGTGACCTCAGTCTGGAAGAGACAATGGCTCGTGTGTTTGGGGATAGGGCCCCTGCCTTCACATCGGAGGAGTTGGAGAAACTCGTGGATGGGGTCCTCCCCCAGTACACGCTACTCTACAGTCCTCCAGACAAACAGGTAAGTACACTGGGAGCATGCTGTATGGGCAATGCCTGTGTGGAGTGGTGTGGATAAAAGATAGGGGGGGGGGATGATGCGTGCATGAAACGACGGTGAGTGCATGTGCCACATGGCAAGGATAGGGATGCGGGCCAATGACTGTGACAGTGGAGTTGGTAATAACTTCTCCTTTTCCGCTGTACAATTCATGTAGGTCAGCTCCCACCAGAAGAAAGATATTTGGCGTGCCATCGCCAAGGACGTCCGGACCCTGGGGGTCTACCACAGACGGAGCACCCACTGCCGGAAAAGATGGGAGGACATTCGCCGCTGAAGCAAAAAGATGGCGGAGGCCCAGCTGGGGATGGCCTCCCAACGTGGGAGGGGTGCCCGTCCCACCATGACCCCCCTGATGTTCAGGATCCTGGCGGTGGCGTACCCGGAGTTGGATGGGCACTTGAGGGCATCGCAGCAGCAACAAGGGGGTGAGTACACTCTCATTCAGCTGATTCAGCGTGCAGTGGAGGTGTCTGGGTGGGGGAGGTGGGCTGTGGTTTTCCCTAGGCCAGGGCGAGTGTGCTAGTTAAGTCCCCTTTTTCAGGCAGACTCTGTGGCACCCCACCCCACCTGGGTACAGTGCCAACTGCACCTTGTCAGGCTCCTGTGACATCCATGTGGCAGATATCGGCCATAGCCTTGTAGGCCATGTCCCAGGGATTGAATAGTGGACCCCAAGTGCGTGGCGTAGTGCAGGGGTCTTCTGTGTCTGTCGTGTCCGCCAACGGTACCGGTAATGCATGCACTCAACATGTCTTTCTTCTGTCTCCCCCCCCTTTTTGTGGTCTCCCTGTACATGTGTGCATTAGTATCATAAGGCGGAGGAGCAGTGGCACCGGAGCAGGAGGGAGCTGCATCCCACATGGCCCTGGAGGGCGACACTACGGAGTCTGATTTCACCAGTGGGACGGAGGGCGAGGGGAGCTCCACGGCGGGGACAGGAGCTGACACCAGTGATTTGGACTCGTCCTCTGATGGGAGCTCCCTTGTGGTGGCGGCCCCATCTGTGCCCCCCGCATCTACAGGTACAGCCGCCACCCCCCCCTCCAGCACCGCCCTCCCAGCAGCCCCTCAGCCTTTGCCCCGTGCCCGCTCACCCAGGAGGATTGGCATCTCCTTCGCCCCAGGCACCTCAGCCCCCGCCCCAGTCACCCCTGCTGCCCTCAGTGAGGAGGCCATTGACCTCCTCAGGTCTCACAATGTTGGGCAGTCTACCATTTTGAATGCCATCCAGGGTGTAGAGAGACAGTTGCAACAAACCAATGCATTCCTGGAGGGCATTCATTCTGGTCAGGCAGCCCTTCAGCAAGCTTTTCAGACTCTGGCCTCAGCACTGATGGCAGCCATTGTCCCTGTCTCTAGCCTCCCCCCTCAGACTTCCTCCAACCCAGACCCAATCCCCTGTACCTCAGCCTACCCCAACCACACCATCAGACCAGCATGCACACACCTCAACACACAAAGGAAGCTCAGGCAAACATAAGCACCACACATCCCACAGGTACTCACGCAAGCATCACACACATGCAGACATAGCAACATCCACTGCCTCCACTGTGTCCCCCTCCTCCTCGTCTCCCTCCTCCCTCCCTTTCTCATCTCCACTCACACCTTCATGCACTACATCTACAGCCACTACTTCCATCACCAGCACACCCACCACCACACCCCGCTCACGTGCAGTCACCACCTGCACTACCATTCACACATCCCCTGTGTCCTCTCCCAGTGTGTCTGTGACTCCACCTCCCAAGATACACAAACGCAGGCACACACCCACCCAATAGCTATCCACTTCACGACAGCCTCCAGCGCATGCACCTTCACCCAAAGTCACCAAACGTACACCTCCTACAAACACAGCCTCTTCCTCCACTCCCAAACCCCCTCCAGCTACCCCTCCCAGTGTTCCTAAGAAACTTTTCCTGTCCACCCTTGACCTCTTTCCCTCACCTCCCCCACCCCGTCAGTCTCCTAGGGCCCGACTCTCCAGGTCCCAACCTAGCACCTTAGGCACAACATCGGCTGGACCAGTGGTGCCAGTAGTCACCGGATTCTGGAGTGCACCAGGCAGCAGGGCAAGCCAGTGTGGCAAGGAGCCACAGCACGGACAGTCCCCCAGCTGTCAAGCATCAAAAGTTGGCCAGTGCCGGGTGGGAGAGGGGGAGGACAACAGCCAGCAAAGCCGCTCCCAGGGGTACAGGTGGGAGTGTGGATTCAGCTGCGACACCTTCCAAGGTGGGGAAGAGGCACAAGAAACCCAGCAAGTCTGGGAAGATCAGCACGGCGGAGAAGACAGCCATCAGCCCCTGCTGCCCAGGAGCCAGCCAGCAGCAGCCCCGCTGGCCCAGACAGGACCGCCAGCATCAGCCCCGCTGCCCAGGAGGCGACCGCCAGCAGCCCCGCTGGCCCAGACAGGACCACCAGCAGCAGCCCACTGCCCAGGAGGTGACCGCCAGCATCAGCCCCGCTGCCCAGGAGGCGACCGCCAGCAGCCCCGCTGGCCCAGACAGGACCGCCAGCAGCCCCGCTGGCCCGGACAGGACCGGCAGCATCAGCCTCGCTGCCCAGGAGGTGACCGCCAGCAGCCCCGCTGGCCCAGACAGGACTGCCAGCAGCCCCGCTGGCCCAGACAGGACTGCCAGCAGCAGCCCTGCTGCCCAGGAGGCGACCACCAGCATCAGCCCCGCTGCCCAGGAGGCAACCGCCAGCAGCCCCGCTGGCCCAGACAGGACTGCCAGCATCAGCCCCGCTGTCCAGGAGGCGACAGCCAGCAGCCCGGCTGGCCCAGACAGGACCACCAGCAGCAGCCCCGCTGCCCAGGAGGCGACCGCCAACAGTCCCGCTGGCCAGACAGGACCGTCAGCAGCAGCCCGCTGCCCAAGACAGGACCGCCAGCAGCTGAAGCGCTGCCAAGGACACCGCCGCCACAATCACCGCTGCCAAGGACACCGCCGCCACAAGCACCACTGCCACGGACACCGCCGCCACAAACACCGCTGCCAAAGACACTGCCGCCACAAGACCTGCTGCCAAAGACACCGCCGCCACAAGCACCGCAGGCCCATGAGCGCCAAAAGCACTGACGCTACTGAGGCTGCCACGAGCAGGATGAAGCACTCTGGGCATCAATCCCCCTCCAGAGCCAGTGGAATATCACATCCACTACCTCTGTCCTTGGCAGGATGAAGCACTCTGGGCACAAAGCCCCCTCTAGATCCAGTGGAGTATCACATCCACTACCTCTGTCCTTGGCAGGATGAAGCACTCTGGGCACCAAGCCCCCTCCAGAACCAGTGGAGACTGTTATCCACTTGTGAGACTGTAGCTTTGCACTCCCCAGGACTGAACAGTGGGCAAACCACCCACTGTAGAGACTTGTGAGACTGCGGCTTTGCACTCCCCAGGATTGAACAGCGGGCAATCCACCCACTGTAGAGACTTGAGAGACTGTGGCTTTGCACTCCCCAGGACTGAACAGTGGGCAACCCACCCGCTGTAGAGACTTGTGAGACTGTGGCTTTGCCCTCCCCAGGACTGAACAGTGGGCAAAACACCCACTGTAGAGACTTGTGAGACTGTGGCTTTGCACTCCCTAGGTTTGAACAGTGTGCAAACCACCCACTGTGGAGACTTGTGAGACTGTGGCTTTGCACTCCCCAGGATTGATCAGTGGGCAAACCACCCACTGTAGAGACTTGTGAGACTGTGGCTTTGCACTCCCCAGGATTGAACAGTGGGCAACCCTCCCACTGTAGAGACGTGAGACTGTGGATTTGCACTCCCCAGGATTGAACAGTGGGCATGGGGCCCCCTCGTGGACTTGGCGTTGTGCACTCAACCGGCTGAGGTGCCCCCCTTTCCCTCCTCCCTGAAGTGCCTGTTTTATTTCTATTTGATGCCCCTGCAGTGCTCTCTCCGTCATGTTCGGGTATCTTGTGTGGGCCCAGTGGTCCACGGACTTTAAGGGTGGAATACCCTGGACTAATATTCTTGGGGTATATATTTGTAAATAGTGTATGTATATTATTTGACTACTGAATTTGAATATATTACAATCGTTCACCTCATTTCCTTTTGTCTTTGCATTCTTCCGGGGGAGTTGGGGGTTTAACTGTAATGTATCATGCTGTATTAGTGTGTGTGTTGTCGTGGGTGACGGTGGGGGTGTTGCGTGTTGCGTGTGTGTGTCACTGTTTTTCCCTCCCCTCTCCCCTGTGTCATAGGTGCAGTATTTACCGTGGTCTTCGCCGCCGGCGTTCGTGCTCCTGGAAGAGGAGCAAGAAGATAAAGGCAGGGAGAATCTGGAGTTCCGGTTCCATGGCGTCATGGTTCCTCGTGGGGTGTGTAGAGGTGAGCGTTTTCCCTTCGAAGTCCTGCTTCCGCCGTGTTTTTGTTTGTGGTGAATCCGCCCCGGAAAAGGTGGCGGATTGGTAGGTTGTGATACTGTGGGTGGTACATTGTCTCCCGCCTGTATGTTGACGGTGACCGCCGCGCTGTTTGTTTGTACCGCCGTGATGGTCGGAGTGTTAAAGTGGCTGTCTATGTTGGCGGTTTCCGTCAGGGTCGTAATTCCATTTTTTTTAATGCCGTCCTGTTGGCGGTCTTACCGCCGCTTTAACACCGACCGCCAGGGTTGTAATGACCACCATTATGTCTTTCCATGCTATCGTAAGATGGTGGGGGTCATAATCATGACTCTCGTCTTTACAATTTTATCTCTTGCACTGTTCATTATCGTAATCATTGCAGCCCATGTGATGTACCGCAGATTGCTGATTGTATTAAATAAAAACTATTGAAACATTACTGCATCTTCATTATTGCCTGTGTTTGGTTGAGACATAATGTATCTGTGAGAAAGGGGTAATCTCCATTTAACCACGACACTCCTTGAGATGTCATACTTCTGAGTCCATGCGTAAAGGCTGTCAAAAATGACCATTAACTGTTTGGGTGATTGGTGAGGTACTGCTAGTGAGCCGTAAGGGTTGGGACTACAGTTGCTGCTTGTTGTAGGATAGGCATAGTCACCTACAAACATAAGTACTGTCATCCTTGAACCACAGTCTTGCCCAGAGAAAGAGTGCAAAGTACGACAAGCTGAGCTAATCATCTCTTGCCTGTGGTCAAAGGGTGGTGCTGCTGCAGGAAAATAGCAATTCAAGGTGCCGTCCATATCCATGTGTGCTCCTGCAGTATCCGTGGCCATTATAATCTTTCACTTTCACGTTGCTGAGTGCAGGAGTGTGCATGGAAGTGGAGGTCAGTCTTCTTACTATCTTTTTGTGGATTGTTAGGGGACACAGGAGTTAGTATCAAATCCACATTACAATATTGTGAAGCCCATTCGGCTACACAAAGAGGACCAGGAATCAATCCTGAAGTTTAGTATATTTATTGGAAATTAGTAATCAATCCAATAAATGAGAATATCAAAATCAGATTATGGAGATACAAAATCAGAATCAGCAAACTGAAACTCCAAAACAAGTTCAATCTTCTTAATATAAGGCATATAAAGGTTACAGTCACAGCAATAAAGAAACTAAGAAATAATAATTGGCATTCTACAAAAGAATTCTGATTCTTTCTAGTCAGCAAAAATAAAAGTATGGCTGTCTGGCTAGGTTCTAAACTAAATTTGACTAAAGTTTAAAGGTTTGAGACAGAGCAAGGTGGGTTCAGCATTGCAAAGACCTTAGCAGGAGTCCTTGAAAAAATAAATATTCCAGTGGCAGCACAAAGCTATGCACTGTGAGAACAAGGGGTCTAGGAGGTCTGCACCTTTTGGAGTCTAATGGATGTCTGATGTCATTCTAACAGTGTGAGCACTAAATTAATGTGGAAAGTTCCAGGAGCATCAGTGTCTTATGAACATATCCCCAGAAACCTAATTATTTCTCTTTCGCACAGACAACACTTGCTATTCAAAGCGATTCTCCCATCCAACAGTACACTAACAAACAGGTTGACTTGAGCAGCATCTTCCCAATGAACAGAAGGTACACCAAATCATCCAATCCGTGCCAAAGTCTTCTTGCTCTGTTCTTGTTGACACTAATACACAATACTCCTATCACTGGCTAAGCAATCAAAAATGTGCACCTGCAAAGAAA
This sequence comes from Pleurodeles waltl, assembly GCF_031143425.1. Lineage (NCBI taxonomy): Eukaryota > Metazoa > Chordata > Amphibia > Caudata > Salamandridae > Pleurodeles > Pleurodeles waltl. The sequence goes on along the minus strand of NC_090440.1, from coordinate 1,283,566,857 downwards.
CATTTTGCAGAGCAAGGAAAAATACATTTCATGTTAACATGACTGACCTACCCACACTAAGGTAATAATTAATTGTTAATACGCACTCTTTAATACCTGAATGTTACTGCAAAAGTATGTTCTAATAAATTCAAAGAAATTTAAGTAATACCATGATTAATGTGAAAAAAGGCATATTCAGTAAATGCAATACATCAGAGGATAAGTGTAGGTGTGAGAACTACAAATCATCACGTAAAGTCAAACATTAGAGCAAACTTGTATAAATGAAACTCTAATACCAACAGCGAATGCACCTTCCATTATATGGTTTCATGCTTCACTTTACATTAGCAAGGGTAAGTCACAGAGGATATATGCTGTCAGTTACATTTACATTACTTCTGTAGGGTACAGTTAAAATTACACTGTTCCATGAGCGTGCCTGACACACCACGTGGTCTTGCTACAGAGGTCCCTCTCTGGATCACAGACAGTGTGCTGTGATTAAAACCATGGAGAATCTGGCAGTACAGTTTAAGGAGCAATCTGACCCGAGTGAGACCATCGTTTTGTATTTAGTTAGAAGAGTAGATAGAGCAAGCCAATAAGCACTGCTTATTTAAGTATGCAGCTCAGACAAACAGTGTTGGTAAACTACATCTGGGTTGTGCTTGGGGGAGGAAGGGGGGACACTATAATTGTGTGACTAATGCATTTTAATTGGGTGTTGCAGACACCAGCATTAAAATGCTTTTATCTAACTTTTGATGCATGGTACTTGGCAGGGCTGAAAAAGTGGTGGAGAATGTAATCGAGAAAGACCTTATCCTGCAATATACAGTGAGGTGCTAGAAAACAGAAAATCCACTACCAAGAAGGATCCCAAAGAAGAGACAGGGCCTGAGAGTGATGCAGAGGATCACTTTTTAGATGAGCTCTTGAAGACAAGACCGCCTTCGTAAAATGTACTCTCAGCAACAGGACCAATACTCTCCCGAGAGGGAAATTACGACACCAACCACTACAGAGGCCAATGCACCCCCAAGTTATAACAGAACCTCACAGACTACCCCATACCAAAGGACGCTGGCTACGGCAGTCACCCTGACTAGCATGAGTCTTCCCTCTATACCTATAGTCGGAGCACTCCTCAAATTCAACCTACGCTAAGCATTCCCTACTGGACTGCAGACTCCCTAAGTCTTTTGGCCCCTTAATCCTAAATGCCAGGAGAAAGGATCCACTGGCACCCCTGTCCCAGGATGAAGTACCCCATCTGCAGCTCCTGGAACAGTGCAACAGAGGACCCTCACAAAAGATAAACATTATACAATTAAAAACAGAACTGGAAAAGATTATGAAAAGCAATGTACGCATAGACATTTCGGGTCATTATAGTGAGCACAAATTAGTCTACTTGAGCAAAGAAGCTGTTAGGGTGACATGACGTATATGCAAAAATTGAAAAGTTAGCAGATGAGTGGGGATTTGATCTGACTCAAACAAAGAAACTACAAAAAAGAATCAGGATGCTGATATGTGAGAAAGGTTTTAAAGTGCTACCATTGAGAGGGTGAAGACATATATGAAGGAACTGATTTAATGCATCAGACAGTGGAGTAATTTTGAGAAGTTTAGGGAATAGTAGTTGCAGAAAGAGAGGTGGAAGGTGAAACAAATATTAGAACGAATAGGGAAAGGGAAAGTGGAGAGTGTTGAAATCACAGTACAGGAATACCCTTTAAGAGAAGCACAGGGAGGAGCTTATTTAATGATTCCATGGTCTGAGCAGATCTCTTTCAGATCATAACTACTCTCCCTAAACTGAGAGAGAAACCAGACAAATGGTTTGCCCAAATTGATCAGATTGGAACTATCTCAAAGGTATTATGGGATGGTTTGAACATACTCACTGAAGTGGTAGTTGCAAAAGGCCTATGGGCTGAATGCAACGCGTTGTAGACTGGCCAACACAGAAAACTTCAAGAGTAGGAAATATGACTCCCCCATCACTGATAGTGAAAAACTATTATGTTGTTGTTATTGTGCATCCCAAAAGGAAGATTCCACATAGAGAGATAAATTAACACATATTTTCAGGACAAAACAAGAGCAGAAAGAATTGTTGCATGAATTTTTCGAGCAATTGATTAAGGTGTATAGGGAGCATAATGGGACAAATGACCTGCTTGGTGAAAACATGGGAGGTTTTCTCACATTTTTTTGTATGGACTATTGTCTGAGATTAGCTCTTGCATACAGGGCATAGTCTGTCAGCAATCAGCCCCTAAATACTGTAATGACACATTAGAGGCCAAGTGATATGGACTAAAGGAAAGGTTCATGATTGTGCAAACAAAGTTAGTGCAAGGTGGCACAAGAAGCTTGGATATGATGGAGTCAGGATCAGACCTTGTCAACAGGACTAGAGTAAAGATGTTCAGAGTCGCCAAGCCTTATGGAGCATGTATACCAATGAAAGGGAGAGGAAGGGGAAATGTGAGTGGCATTAGCATATATGCTTTGAAGAAAGTTACACCTTGTCACATTTGCAGTAAGGTCAGTCACTGGATAAGGGAATGCCATTTTAATTCCGACCAACTGCAATTCGATGCTCAAGTTCCAAACCCCATGATTCAGGAAAGAACCTCACAGATACCTAAACCCCCTGTGATATGGTTGAAGAGTCCAAAACTAGATTTACCCAAAGCCCTGCAGGTACCCACCAAGATGAAGAACAGAATTAGATTTTTATGGCAACATGCAAAAACACATCAGAACCCATTTGTGAAGTTCGTTCCCCAAGGTCTCATCATCTTTGACAGCCCTGTCAGATTCAAACTGTCCCAGTGATGATGCCTGAAGGGATTGTGTGCTTGGCCCTGTTCTATAGAGTGGTCAATAGGTGGAAGGTGAAGTCAGTCGACATCCCATGTCCTTTCTAACTGAAACCGGAGCCACTCGTTCAACTGTTAGGACAGTTGGCGTCCTGAATCTGCCCTTCTCGAGAAAGAAAGTGCAAGTTATTGGTATCACAAATAAGCAGCAGACTAACCAGTTATCTGCTCCAGTTTAAATAGATAGGCATTGTTCAAGATCATCAGCAGTTTGTGATTTCAGATTTGAGTCCTGTGAACTTGTTGGCAAGAGACTTGCTTTGTAAACTCAACTGTGTGATCTGTTGCACATCTGATGGCATAGAAATAGAGACCTAGGCAGCAGACGCTGAGTCAAACTGAAATCACAGAAATCTGAAGTAAGATTGTACCGTCTCTTTACGAAGGAGGATTTACATCAAAATCTCAAAGAAAAGATTATAGAGGGAGTGTGGGATTTTTCCCAAAAAGAGATAAGGCTAATCAAGGAAACAAAACCTCTGAGGATTACCCCTAAGATTCCATGCTGTTTACCCCCACACACAACCTTACAAACTGACCCCAGAGGCCATACATAGTAGGTATCACCCCAACCATTCAGGATATGATAGAACAGGGCATCATAAAGGAGGTTATTGGGAGTCCATGTAAATCTCAGATCATGGCATTGCAAAAATCCAATAAGAAGTGGAGGATAGTGCAAGACCCTACACAAAGTAAACAAAATAGTAATTTGATAAAATTGAGGTGATGATCTCGGGTAAGAGTCCCCAACTTTGGGGTCCATAACACTGACCCGCTTCCCTGGGTCCCTATTCTACTCTGTCTCCCAAAGTTAAAAACTTGGGCTGCCTACTGGATTCTCCCCTTAGCAGCTCAAAAGACAGTAATCCAACCCATAATCCTGTCAATATTGGATTATGGTAACATTGTTTACTTAGGCATTGACCATACTTCCATTCGCCTCCTGTAGACTGTTCAGAATGCTGCGACACACTTTCTGTTTCATCTTCTGAAATTTGACTTGACCGCCCATCTCCTTCAAGAGCTTCACTGGCTCACAATCTCAAAGCGCAACTCAATTTAAGGCACTGTGCCTTGTCTTTAAAACTAGAATGTGAGTTTACCCATGATACTTTCAGGAGCTAATACTGTCATATTGGCAGTTCTCTCTTTAAGACCTCAGCACCTTGCATTATGTACTGTCCCCAGGTTCCGCTTGACCTGAATAGGTTAATTCTCAGTTTTGGGTCCCGAGCTCTGGAATTCCATTCAAATTACCTTAAGAAGCTGTTCCACACTCCTTGCTTTGCGTATGAACTTGAAGACGTGGCTATTTTAATTAGGGAGTGGGCTTTCACTGATTCTGTGGCTTAGTACCAGGAGAACCCTATTTGGGTAGCAGTGCCCTTTACAAAATCAAAATCAAATCAAATCAAATCATGTTATCCTGTGGTACCGAAGCCAGCCGTGAACCTGTTCCAAATTCCCCCAAAAGCAGAGTTGTTCAATGTCACTGACTTGGTCTGACTTGCTTTTCCATTTCCCTCCATGAAGAGTGTCCATACCTCTTCGCTTTCAGATTCCAAAAGAAAACTCTTGTGTGATGTCATGCTCCTCAAGTGTATACAGAGAGCCGCTCAAACTTCAATCAGATACTGAAGAAAAATTTAGAGACCTTACAGTTACCATGCAGGTCCACCTTATTTCAGTATATCGATAATCTGCTTGTGGCAACAGTGACAAAAGTGATTTGCAGACAAGGCACCATTGCCATGCTCAACTACCTTACTGAGAAGGGGCATCAGGTTTTTCCCAGAAAAGAGGTCAGATACTCAGGACATCAAATCGAAAAGGGAGCGATAAGAGTGTCCCTAGAACATATTGAGACTGTTCTGAAAATGGAGTTTCCCACCACACAGCGAGAGGTGAATATATTTTTAGGAATGGTTTCCTACTGCTAACAGTGGATTCCCAATTTGTCTCTAATGGCAAAGCTCTTAAAGTGATTCATGCACACTGATGTCAGTGACCCGGTACCAAAGGGTAATGAAAGCATGGAAGCCTCACAAGAGCTCAAAATACCAGTGTAGTGCACCTGCTCTTGGAATGCCAGACTACAACAAAGAATTTGTGCTGTTCTGTCATAAACACAATTGGTGTGCATTAGCTGTGTTGGCACAGATGCATGACAAAGCCAAATGTACTATCACCTAGCTTTCCACGAGCCTTGACCCAGTAGCCACAGTATTATCTGATTGTGTCAAAGCGATTGTAGTGGTTAGCCTAAGTATCCAACAGATCAAAGGAATTGTAATGGGCCACCCACTAATGGACATGGTTCCTCCCTCTGTTGAGATCCTTATGACTCATACATGTACACAGGATATAACAAATAGCTGCCTACCCAGCCATGAGAGAATCATTCTTGCTGCAGAAAATGTGTCCTTGAGGAGATGTAAAACACTCAGTCCTGCTACTCTTTTCCCCAGCCACTATGAAGCCAGTGAACATGAATTGTTCCACAATTCCATCGATGTTACCAAACTATGCACCAAACTGCACCTAGATATATTGTATGTGCCCCTTGCTGAATCTCATCATACACTGCTTGTTGATGGCTCTTGCTTAAGAGACAGCCCACACTGTCTGTACCCTAAGTGGAGCTGTGGAAGCATCTTACCTGTGCCATGTAACTTCTACACAAATATTTGAACTAATTGCCCTTGCTATATCCTATTACACATCCAGTGGACTGTGAGTCACCCTTTATACTGACAGCCAATATGGTTTCAGAGTGGTGAATGATTATGGGCAACTATGGTCACAGAGAGGGGTTCTAACTTCATCCGGTTCCCCAATCCATAACGGGTTGTATGTCTCGAATTTGTTGAGTGCACTCCAATTGCCAAGGTAGATAGCTGTTGTGAAGTGTGCTGCACACAGGAGCAGAGATGATTTTGTCACAAGAGGCAACTGATAGGCAGAAGAAATCGCTCAGTATTGTGCTCTTGAGTCCAGCATATTTCATTTGGATGAGTCATGTAGAGTGGCTCAAATGTGTTGTTAAATAGAGTACAGAATTTTAATGGGCTTAGAGAACTGAAGCATGAAGCCCCTGAAATTGAGACAGGTAAATAGGAAAAAGCAGGTTGTGTGAATGATAGCAGTTTATGTTTGGGTGTCAGGGGAGGGAAAACTGGTTCTGCTCAATTCCATATTGCCTTACATGATGATACACATGCATGACCCGACCCAAATTGATTGAGAAGAAATGGTTCAGACCTTCAGAGAGTACTGGAACAATCCCCATATCCAGGTCATGACTGAAAATCGGTGTCAGTAATGCATGACATGTCAGAAGCAGACTGTCAGAAAAGGGTCAATGTAAGAATGAATTACATAGGGAAATTGAATGATCTCTTTAACTGTCTCTAAAATGACATTTTGGAGAGGCCCCGATTTAACCAAATGAGGTATATACTGGCTGTTGCGTTTGTTTTCCTGCTGGGTTGAGGCCAATCCTACCAAGAGATGTAATTGTCTAACCATTGTCAAACTACTTCTGTGGGAATCAATCCCATGTTTCAGACTACTAGCTCATCCTGAGTCAGATCGAAAGATTATTAAAAAAATTAAATACTGCAGCTGCTAAGTACTGCTTTAACAATTGACCAGAGATTCCATTACATTTGCAGACCAGAAGCATGCAGCATTGGAGAGAAAGTAAACGGTATGATCAAAACAAAAGCAGCCAAAGCCTGTGCTTCTATGTCTCTCGTTGGTCAGATGCACTCCAATTCGTACTCATGAGTATTCGAAGCACTCCTTGTAGGAGAACATGACTCTCCCCATGTGAACTATTGATGGGAAGAACAATAGGAATTCCTACTGTTCCAGCACCATTTGTAAATATCATAGATTACCTAGTTCTCGAGTACTGTAAAGAATTTGCTGATGTAGGGCATTTTATCTCTCACCAGGTTGACATTTCAAAACCAGCTGTGAGGACTACCCCTTGCCATGACCTGAACCTTGGACATTGGGTTTATAAAAGAAAACACGCTCGCAAGTCGTGCCTGGAAGAATGGTGGAGAGGGCTATACCCAGTTATCGTGGTCACCAGCACTGCTGAGAAATCTGCCAGCTTGCCTAACTGGATATACTCTTTACACAAAGAGAGCGTACTAGAAGAGGAAAAAGGGGAGCAATCACTCATTCCTCTAGTCCACCTCGATTTGAAGTCTCTGAAGCTTCGGAAGAAGAAGAGGGGCAACCCAAGAACCCTTGGACCCACTTATCCAAATCACAGTTGAGACAAGACTCTGTGAGCAAGCATAGTCCTCAGTGTCAGAGGAAGGTTGAGATCACAGCCTGAGGCTTAGAATACATTGAGAACCCGGAAACACTTGGTATGCTGAAACAGAACAGTCAGAAGAAGACTCTTTGGGAGCATAGAATGGAGCGGGAGAGACCACAAGAGTAGTTCTAAGGTTCGATGATAAACTAGTGTTTCATAAGCCAGAAATAACCAGCACCACAGAAAAAGAGTGTTTCATGAAGAAAAATGACAAAAAAATGAAAACAAAAGAAACAAGTTGCTGTCTCAATCAACCAGGCCAGAGACCATTAGAGAGGAGCTAGATGAACAAGAGAACCAAAGACAGAGGGAAGTTAGTGATGACTTAGAACAGACAAGAACCAAAAGATCCAAAGGGGAAAGGAAGTTCCTGAATGAACATAACTTGCAAAGAACGATAATGAGACTGATGACTGTTCAATCAACACTGACGAGCCTTCTTGAATTGAGCAAAGGATCAAGGGAGGGATTCAAAGCTCACCAGACATTCTAACAAAAGGATAAAGATCAAAAAGAGAAAGTTTAGAGAAACAATCAGAGGACCTTCGGCATCCAATTGACTTAGCTGGCTCTCACTGTAGACCTCGAGATAGGGTAGAGACTATAGAGTAGGAATAGAGAACTAACAAAGTGATGGTAAAAGCATTGGGCCTCATTACGAGTGTGGCGGTCTTCAGACCGCCATACTTATGGTGGAGGTGGGATTGCCGCACTCCTGGTGGTCCCACTGCCACATTATGAACCTGTTGGGCAGGACTGCCTAAAGAGCGCCATCACCACCAGGAACGTGGTTCCCGACTGGTAGACGGTAGTCTGAGTTGTGGTCAGCCACAAGGGCGCTGAACTCAGCGTCACCATGCTGATTACAACTCAGCTTTCCGCCAGCCTTTCCATGGTGGTCAACCTGCCATGGAAAGGCTGCCAGAAAGCCAGTGCGGGGGCCACAGGGGAGCTCCTGCACTGCCCATGCCTACAGCATGGACGGTGCAAGGGCCATCCTGCCCAGCACCCACAGCATGTGCATTAGTGTCCATTGTGAGGGCGCTGGGGTGCTATGATATTGGCCTCGGTTGGCGTTGACTCCCTTAAGGGAGCCGAGGCCAATCCCATAGCACTGTTCCCGCCGGTCAGCCCAGTGAGAACGTCATAATGAAATGTTCCCACAGGTCAGCCCGGTGGGAACATTGTGATACCATTGGGGGGATGCCACCAACATTGTGTTGGTGTCCTCCTCAAGGCATTGGCAGTCCCTTGGTGGCACCGCCAAACTTATACCGAGGCCCATAGTCTCATACTTTGCTCTGACACAAGATTAATATGGAGCTTAACGCTGCAAAATCTGCCCTAGTAAATTTGGTAGCTGCCACGGCCATCTCTGTAGTTAGGTGGATTTTAGATCTCATTTCCTGGATGGAAATGCCTAACCTGACTTGATTAATGCAAATAAATCAATAGTGGCTATTAAAGAAGCTCAAGTGGGAAAAAGTTCTCACATTCACTCTGGGATTGCTTATGATTATAATGCCTATTTCCAGATGCTTGCTTAATATGGAAAGCTGATTAAAGTTGACCATTGTTTTATTTGATTCTGCTTCATCTTCTTCTTTCGAACATGTTTTCCTACAGTGTGTTTCTGAACTTGTTTTATCATCATTGTTCAATTAAACTGTTTTACTCAGATTATGACAGTTGTTTTTTTGAAAATGTACAAGCGAATGTATACACATAAGTATTTTTTTTTTTACATTAAAATAAAACATATTTTAATATGCAAACTATAAATTCTGCATTAATAATTGTCCATTAGCATTCATGTTACAGTAACGTTAAACAAAATGACTCAATACATTTCAATAAATATAACATAGAACTGCATTTCTCTATTTTTGCACACATATTTAAACATTATTAGAAATTCAATATTGTTTCAATACATATTATTAGAGTCTACATTATACCATAATGCCAATTTAATCCTTCAAACATTTAATTAAACTTCAATACCACTAGGGTCTCTAACATTAGTCTAAACAAATGCATTTAAACTTGCCTCTCAGTGCATCACTCTGCAGTCAAACCATTAATACTTTGGTTAACATAATGCATAAATTGTCATGTATAGATGGCTTCTGTGACATGAGGGACAGCACTAAAGTTTCTGCTACATCATTAACATTGCAAAAGTCCTACTATTTTTGCATTAAAATTGATTTGTATTGAATTAAAGCAAAGCAGTATGCGTTTTAGAAAAAAAAATATTTGGTGTTCTGACCTCCATGTACTTTGTCTTTCTCTCGTACTACATAGACATGTATAGCCATAGTGCATTCAGGTGCTTTAACCAAGCCAGTATTTTATCTGGGACATGACATGTTTTCTGCATATGACTAATTTTTTATGGTATTGAACTGAACAGTTACATCTAGGAAAGCCAGTTGCAAAAATGGTCCTTAGAGGCTGTACAGTAATTTTTTAGTTTTACCATCAGCAGTGAGTAGCAAGACCAGCAGCAATGCTTGCACTTCTGCTCTTAAATGCTCAGTATGGAAACTGACCCTTCATACGTTCATTTACTAAAGCAAGGAGGTGCATGCTTTCACTCTGTTGTCCATATGAAGCGTTGCATCCAATATACATTTTTCCACAATGAGTGCACTGGAGCAATTTATTTACATATTCTCCTATATCTATATGTGCGTTTTCTTTTTATTTCAAGAGGCTACAAGTAGAAATCCTTGAAGGGCTGAATTTGAACCATATTCAGTACCATACACTCAACTCGATGACTTCAGCATAGTGGTAGAAAGAGATGTTATGGTGGCTAATTAGATCCCAGCACAAAGGCAAAGGGCATTCTGTAACGCACATGTCTGGGGACACATCTAGAAGAACGGTTAACGGACACAAATTCTCAGCCTTGAGAAGGGAAGTAACGTATTGCCATTGTTTTTCTAGGCACACCCTTGTGTTCCAAGATAATCCTTAGGAACACTACTCCATAGTGTCAGCTTCTGCTGTTAGATCCTACAGTTTCTATAGTTTCCTTCACTTCCCTATGTAGTAGTCACATGTATACACGTAAGTATAAGATGGAATCGTTCACTCCACTTACTAATGCAAATCTCAATTACGCTGACAACCATGAAACATGTATGCTTAGTCAAGATGAGAAACTCTCTGTAGACAAACTGAATGAAACTGTTAGACAGGAGCAGGAGAAGGTAAGTAAAGAGGTTAAACTGGAAGAGTGGAAAGAAAGTATAGAAGCAAGGAAAAATCTACATCTGAAGTGAAGTCTAGATTTGCAAAGAAGGGACAGATAAAGAATTGGGATGAAGATTATGCGAACACAGTTATTTAGCCAAAGATAGAGGACTAGCAGAACCTGAAGTTAATATTAAAAGTATATCTGATGTGTTTGGAAAAGTAGCTTATTTCCATCTACTCCACAATTGGGGAGGGACATTTTATGCAGCTTTAGTATTCCTAAGAATATATCACACAAACGATATAGAGGACAAGACTGACTTGCATTTAAGAAGAAGCTAAATTAGTTTTGAATAGATCCTGAGTGACATTTCTGAGGTGATCATTCCTTCAGTGGGAGTGGTGCTAAATTATGTGAAAGTTAGAATGTTATCAACCTTGGTAGACAGATTAGCAACAAATACAACTGGTGCATTAACAGTCATTAAGAAGGAACTGCTTGCAATGAGAGCCATGATTATCGAAAATCGGCTTGATTTAGATAAGTTTCTTACAAAGGAAATCAAAAGTTTGCAGGGTAATACTCACTAGAACATGCTGTATTTACATTTCTGAAGTAGATAACCAGATTAACAATTATATTGCTAATAATAGAGCATACATTGTAGCCCTGGCCTTCATGTCACTAAAGCCATTAGACTTTATTTTATGAAGGTAAAAGAGTGGAAAAACTAAAGTTCGACATAGGTGCCTTTTTAATTAAATCACATGCTAGTGGGTTAAAATTGATGTTAAAATGTAATTTGGACTATTAACTAATAGCCAATGTAGAAACAAATTTTGATTTATTGTGTTTAATGAACGATTAATGACTTTCAAAATAAGTATAAGTGAGAAAAATGCAATGCTCTGTTATACCTAATGTAATGGAACAACAAAGCTTCCCATTTGAGTGAAATGTTTTACTTATACTGATGAAATATTAATAATGATGAATTTACAAGTTTGCATATTATATGTGCTTTACTAGAAATGGATTAATCAAATGCATTTTATATTTTACTTGTGTTGCCAACAGAGGCCTACAGAGCTTGCATTTTGTAGTCATATAAAAATGTAAAATTATATTTCAATAATGTGAAGTCTTCTTTCAGATTTCGTACCCATGAGAAGGAAAGTCCCATTTGTAAAATGTCTATTGTTTAACTGTACAAAGTCATACCCATTTGACTTTGGTAAATATTGTAGTACAGGAGCATGGACTGAGATACAAATCCATGACTGACTTGGAGAAGTGTCAAACTGTTGCAACCTGGAGTCTGATGATTGATTTTAATCTGATGATGCCCCTTCAATGTAATATGAACTGACACCTATGACAAATCGTAACGTTTTATGTGGATTAATATGGCGTTGGACAGTCAACGAGCAGAGCAGTCCAGTCTCAGAGCAGAAGCAGCCCCAGCCCTGTCTTGGTCAGAGACAGGCACTTTTCTGATACTTGTAAATGCCTTGCTGACCAGATGCTTTGCTGATGACGATTCCCTGGATGCTGTATCCCTTGGAGAGGTAGCTTCCTCTCTATTTGCCATGGCCCCTTGAAATTCCCACTTAGGTTAGAAACTCCGCCATGCTGATGCTCATTTTATTTTATTTTTATTTTAGATAGTGACCTGTAGCCCAAGTTATTCTTTTGCCAAATAATTTTTGTCCTTTTTATTTTTGTGTATTTTCCCCACATGTGTTCCTTCCCATACATGTATTTCCAAAATATGGGTAGTTGTAGGGTGACCTGTGCCAAGTCAAAGATTATTGACTGTTTTGTAATTGAATTGACTAATGATTGTGCAATATGAGCACTGTGTGATTTCTGTGTCACAGATATTCCTGTTGACTTTAAGTATCATTCTTCTTAAATGTTTAGTTTTACTGATGCTAGTACATCTGAATCTACTTGACATTGAGCTTGTGTTTGTAATAAATCTTTAAACTACATTCCTGATTGGAGTTTTCTCCTTGGCCAAATTGGTAACGGTTTTTAAATTATTGGGGTAGTGTTGAAGTAATTGTTGATGGTTTAGCACACATCTTTCTGGGTCCAAAGGTCAGCCGATTTTGTTGCACATTTGATTCCTGTGAAGGATGAAACATGCATCTAACACTAACATCACAAATATTACGCATGAATTAAGTGAATTAGAAAAACTAGGTAACTAGAAATGAATAGGGTCTGTATCAAGGTCAATAGGGAACTGATTTGCAAAAAATAGGTAAATGGTTAGGAAGTATAGGAGGAGGAATACTCAAATTGCTTTGATCCACTTTTAGCCATACTAATTGGTGCAGTATGTGTGTTTCTTTTAGTAATATCCTTTGGCTAAATTTAATCAAATGGAGGGTTGAAATGTGGAAAAAAGAAGGTGTCAGCAACAAGCAAAAGAAAAAGAAAGAGACCAGATGTTAAACTAGAGGAAATGCAAAGAAGTAAAGATTTGACGTACCAGAGTCCAATTCTCCTGCTACTCCTGCCAGGCCCTCAGGATGCAGTATTGTCAAGACTTGCTCCTCCCATGTTGTTAGTTGTGGGGGAGGAGGTGGGGATCCACCGCCAGTCCTCTGTACAGCTCTCTGGTGTCTTGCAACCACGGAACGCACCTTCCCCCGTAGGTTGTTCCACCTCTTCCTGATGTCATACTTTGTTCTTGGGTGCTGTCTCACGGCGTTGACCCTCTCCACAATTCTCCACCATAGCTCCATCTTCCTAGCAATGGATGTCTGCTGCACCTGTGATCCGAATAGCTGTGGCTCTACCTGGATGATTTCCTCCACCATGACCCTTAGCTCCTCCTCAGAGAACCTGGGGTGTCATTGTGGTGCCATGGGTGTAATGTGAGTGGTGTGTGTGTGTGGGGTGATGTTTTGGGGTGTTTGCTGTGAGGTGCGTGGATGGTGTATGGGTGATGGTGTTCTGTGGCTCTGGTTATGTGGGTGCTCTTGGTGTCTCTCTCTCTCTCAGTTGTAAATGTTTTTGGAGTCATAAAGGGTTGTGGATAGTGTGTGTGTGTTTCACGCTTCAGAGTACGCACACTCTTTCACCAACTTCATTTGGAGTACGCAAACTTCCCAGACCCTCACAAACATCACAATTTACTTGCGATTTGCATAAGCTGTGCAAGAGCAAAATCTACTCCATTCACACCGTCACTAGAATGCCAAGAACATTCTCAAACAATCATTGGCAAGCTCCAAGATTCTGGGAACGTCATTTTAGGTACTTAGGGGTACATTTTCTTTCCACTTTGTATCATCAAATATAGAAAAATCCCAAATTTCTGGAAACACCTGTTATTTCTCGCTTACTATCTCTGGGACAAATACTCTACCTATCCCTGGACTGTATGATGGGCTCTTAAGGAGACAAACCTGTACCAGGCACCTATGATGGGCTCTTAAGTGGACAAACCATCCTTCGCTACCATCTCTGTTAGCATGTCAAACCTTATTAAGTACACTTACAAGGGAGACGTGTATAGGCCGATGGACGTTTTGACTTGCTTCGAGGTTTTCCCACCATATATCCCGTACCAATACAGATCAATAACATCAACAATCAATAACATCAGTCATCGTTTGGAGTCAGTGATTTACACTCACCGTGACCTCTTAACCATGAATAACCACACCTTTGTGTAAAAATTAGAATGTTTATTTCCCTATATTAACAATGCTAATGTCACGTAACTCAATCTGAAAATCAAATGATAAACGTACAGAAACAATACTGGCTGTCCAAAGCTGTGACAGAAACGCAATCTAATCAAAGCTTGAGCTACTACACACTCCAACATTACAGTACAAATTAATAGCAAGATTCACTGCGCAAATGATATTACATACATTTAGATTCAGCAAAGAAAAAACATCAATTGTTATTACATGTAGTGAACTTCATCAGTGAAAACCCTAATTAACACTAGATTAGGATGGCATGTTTGGGCTTCATGGAGAACAATTTGGTCACCCAAATTTGGAAAGCATCTACTATGGCTCTATCAAAATAGAGGTTGGTCCCTAAAAACAAAAGCAAATAGACGTACCATTCAATAATGTCAGTGTATACCTGTCCTCAATGTGGGTCAGCAAGCTGTGACAGTTTTCCTCAACAGGACATCAGTTTGTTCAGCTACACATCAGGATTCAGCATCAAAGTTCAGAATCAGCAAAGTCTCTCTAAGCAGTTGGAAAGAATATAGCTAAACTTTCAAAAAGAAATGGGAAAATGGTGTATCCCCTCTCGGTACAGTCTGGCTAAGTTAAATTTTCTAAAACAACTTCCCACTT